>NC_138382.1:27956532-27981023 GCF_054177405.1 Leptonychotes weddellii | reverse complement strand
TTCTCCACACGTCCTACCTTCCAGAAAGTGGTCGCTTTTCTAATGAGAGAGTTGTTGCTCTTCTTTTCTTTGATCTCCTGTTGAGTTTGTGGGTGTTCAGAATGGTTTGATCCCTATCCAGCTGAATTCCTGAGAGGAGACAAAATCCACTCTCCTACTCCTCCGCCATCTTGCTCCCTTCCCGACACTGCACTTTTTAAGCCTATCCTGCTGACCCGGTCAAAATGATCCACTCCTTTCTTTCTGCTCCCACATCACATGGCCATATTCTAGCCTTTATTTCACTCGTTCTGTAGCAAAGGTAATTGTTAGTATGTGAGTCTTTTCTACCCCTTAATCATTTTAGAATAGTCACAGTGGCTACCCATTACTGAGCCATCACCGTTTTCCAATATCACTCAGCACTTAAGAGATCACTCGTTTAAGCCACAAAACAGTATGTTTTATTTGTGAGGACCATTAAGCACAGGGAGGTTGTAAATTTGGCCCATTTCAAAGTCCTTGACCTGTTTACTCATCATCGTATCTAGTTCCGACTTTTCTTGTTGCAGAGACTACCTTATTTCCTTACACTTACCTCCTTAATATATATTTGGTAACTGAATGTTTGTCATATGGATATTTGCCATGACCTCTTCACATATATGTATGCAGTACATGAGTAGAGACATGCAGTATTTTTCTCCTTACTTCTAAATTTTGATTTTGAAAGAAACTAAGGGACAGAACTTTCAAGCTATTTATTAAGCTTTGATTTTCATAGAGGTCATATGTTACATTTCCCCATATTGTTTCACTCTTCCTCTTAGAAAACAAAGAAGTCTTTTTTCTCTTTTCTCCATATTGAGCCCCATTCTTTATGTTGTTCTATAGAAGAATTTGTGGTTTATATTTTACTCATGCCAAAGCAATATGACAACGGATTTGAATTCACTTTTTGTTAAGAATGAATAAATTGGGGTGAATCCATAATTTCAATGTGTCAATTATAAACCCTTTACCCATGGTACTAACTCTGAGTCAAGGTTAACCCCTTTTAGGATAAAGGGAATACATTATCTTTATAGGAGAAATTTATTTGTGAATAAATATGAAGGAAGAGATAGATCAAGACCCCCTAAATCTGTCTTCTAAATGAGAAGATTCCAAGAAGAGTAAAATAGACCTTAAGGATAATTAAAGTCATGTACATAGTAGAATCAAACCAGTCTTTAAAACCAGAAAGAATAAGGGCACCTGGGTGGCTCAGTCAGTTAAGTGTCTGCCTTCAGCTCAGGTCATGATCTGGGGTCCTGGGATTGAGCCCCGCATCGGGCTCCCTGCTGAGCGGGGAGTCTGCTTTTCCCTCTCCCTCTGCCCCCCCCAACTTGCGCCCTCTCTCTCTCATCCCCACAAAAAAAAAGAAATAAAATCTTAAAAAATAATATCCTAAGGAATAGGAACTGAGGGCTAGATGTAGATTAATAATGTTTTGGAAGTATCAATGGACCACTAAGGGTGGTCTGATAAAAATCAAATGATAATTTGGGGTTAGAAAGATTCATAAGATCCAACTTTGTTAATACTTTTTGACTTTATAGGTGAAAGCACAACCAAGGAACTACTTAGATCATATTTACAACATAATCATTTACTTCTAATATCAAACTAATATTGACAAAAATAGACTTTTCAAGGTAAAAAGGTTTTGGAAACAGGTAAAACATTTTGGAATATGTTGCATATGATCATAAAAATAAAAGACTTTGTGATCCAAAGGAGCTCAGAGTGCTATGGAAAATTGTTTAATGCATTTTAACCATTCATTGTAAATTCCATCCTTAATTTTCCCCAATGTTCCATTCAAATATCTCTTTAGATCAAAGACCACATGTATTGCCAAAGTATGTGATAGTTTTGAGATGCTGACAAGTGCAAACCATAGACCCATATTTTCCTTAAGCCTGAGATTCATTTTCATATATAAATTAATAAGAGAACCTAGCCTTCTGTAGTTGAAAGACTGGATGGTTAAAAATACCAACATCTCTCGATAAGAAAATGAGTGGAATATACAAATTGTGTCCTTATTTATGGAAATATTTTAAGGTGAGGAGAAGTAATTATACCACATTGAAACTATTGTGTAGGTTCTGTTCTCATATACTAATAATTGGGCATACAGAGCAAATTCTTAATTTATGAAACAATATGGTGATATAAATCAGGAGGCCAGATCTTCAATAGTTTGATGACACAATCCTATAAGAGAAAAATGCCTTACATGCAGTGAAATAATTTAAGAGTAATTGAACACAAAGAAAACATTAAAAGGAATTTCATAATGGCTCCAGTAGGTATAAAATATAAAACTCGCACAGAAGGTGTTTGGGGTACTAGGGGGAGAATTCCGGCTACCTGATGAAATGGAAATTTTCCTAGAGGAGAGGTGAGGCCAGTATTGTAAGAAACAACTAATGCCAGTGTCAGATATCAGGGGTAGGTCCTGAGAATCCCTGCAAGGGCACCTGGGAAACTGTCACCTCTCCATTTCCATCCCATGACCAAGAATAGCAACCAAGTTACTTTTGTGTAGGGAAGTGGCCATTGACAGAGCATCTTTCCATCATCTATTTTATTTAGTCTTTACAACAAAAATAGTAGGGGTATACTATTACCATCTCCATACTACAGATAAGGAAATTGAGACTCTGAGAAGTTAAATGACTTGCTGAAGACCATATACCCAACTAGTAAGTAGAAAGTCTGGCTGAGAACCCATGTTTTATGATTCAAGGTCCTCTCCTCTCTGTCTACACCATACTGCTGTTTTCTATTTTGCCTAATTTATGTTATACAAATGAGAGCAGAACTGTCCCCTGCCCACAACAGAGATGGCTTTTAGCAGGCCCAAAAATCCCCTTTGGGGACAGCAGTAAATGGTGGTTAGTATTAAAAATCACTTGAAATCAGCTTATTAGAGCTCAAATCCCAGCTGCACTGTTCACTGCAATTTATTTAACCTTTCTAAGCTTCAATTTCCTGATCAGTAAGGTGGAGATAATAGTAGTATGTCCTTCACAGTATTGTGTATAAAGATTAAATAAGATGATATGTGTAAAGTGACAATTAGGCAGGTACCTGCCACATAGAAAGAAGTCAATAAATGTTCGTACTAATAGATGTTTTTGTTGTCATTGTTTTACCCTACATAGAATTTGTGCTTATTTAAATTGGTTCTCTTACTATCAAACAGCAAAGAACATTATCACATTATCACATTTTTCTGAAATGTGGATTTTGTATGTAATTTGTAACTTAGAAGAGTAGAAAATGTATGGGTGTGTGTATATACATATATTAACCTAGGTGAGTGGTTAACTATTTAACGCTTTAAAATTTAACACTTTAAAAACACATAATACTACATGCAGTAATTATTTCATTGCACTTTAAAAATCTTGTTAAAATAGATTGTTACTATAAGACAAGCTTTTCAACCTCAACACCATTGATATTTGGGTCATATAATTTTTGTTGTGGGAGACTGCCCTGTGCATTGAAGGATGCTTCTCCGCATCCTTGGCCTCTGCCCACCAGATGCCAGTAGAATGCCCCAAGGATTGTGACAATCAAAAATGCCCTCAGACATTGCCAAATGTCCCCTTGGGAGCAAATTCACCCCTGGCTGAACCATTGCTATATGGCAGCTAAACTGATCTTTGATTGTGCAGAATGTATGCATCCAAATGATAGCCCACCTCAAAGCTTTAAAGCTTGAAAACACTTCTTTGAATGGCATCCTCATTTTAAACATTGAGAAGACTTCTTTATGAGACTTCCCTTAATAATCCCTTTTTAGAGCATACAATGAGCTAGGCTCATTATTTGAAAAATCAGCCAACAATGCCCTCTACCTTGGCCACCCAAACCATACAAACCCATGACTTGGCTCTACATATCTCTTGGCACTTAAAAAAGTAAATAAATAATCCAACTTCAAGGATGAATATATGCCACCATTAGGGAATTCAAAAGAACAGGTGACAGGCTCTTAACTCTACTGCCAAAATGGAGTTCCAAAAAGTACTTTTGCAGCAAATTAATGCAGCAGTAATAAATCTTCAACCTCCCAAGGTGGCTACTTCTAAGGGCCATGGTCTTTGGGGCTGACAAGTGCTGGGTTTTTTTGCTAGTGTATTAGTCACATTGCTTCATATTCATGCTTGGTATGGACGTCTAGCATTCTGGAAGTTCAAAACATTAAGCCCTAGGAATGTCTTTAAGTGGCATATGACTTAGTGGCTATCCCCTTTTTCAGTCTCTAGTGGAAACCAAAGATAAAAGATTAGATGGATGGAAGACAAATGAGTCATAATGCAAGACCCCCTGCCCAAACATAAAGGTCCTAAAAATCCCTTGCTCTTTGACTTTTGGGGGGGTATATATTTCTGGGACAGCACATTCTATTTTTAAATCAAAGATTTTATTGAAGATAAGTTTCTTGTGAAATAATTAAACACTTTATTTATTTTTTGTAGTCCTTCTTCCAAAGAGCTTGAGCTGTCTCTCTCTTTTTCTCTCTTTCCCCATCCCACCTCCCTCCATACTTTTCCCACCTCCCCCACCCCAAAAAAAAATCCTTCTCCACCTTTCAATCCACCAAGAGAGGGACAGTGGTTAAGACTTTCATTGATATATCTAAATGGACTAGATGAGATGGGGCAGTGTTAACTGTAGCTCTTCCATTCTTTTTTTTCTTTTTTTAAGATTTTATTTATTTATTTGACAGAGAGAGAGACAGTGAGAGAGGGAACACAAGCAGGGGGAGTGGGAGAGGGAGAAGCAGGCTTCCCATGGAGCAGGGAGCCCGATGAGGGGCTCAATCCCAGGACCCTGAGATCATGACCTGAGCCGAAGGCAGACGCTTAATGGCTGAGCCACTCAGGCACCCCCTGTAGTTCTTCCATTCTGATAATAAAAGCTAAACATCTACTTGCTCAAATTCCTTTTAACACCTGAAAAGAAAGGATTTTGAGAATTGTGATCTTTTTGAGAAAGTATTTCTTTTCCATTTATCTGGTTTTGTTCATTGGTCTCAGATTGGGTTGGTTTTGAGCATTGGATCTTAAAAAAAAAAAAGTTTGACCATATTTCTGTTTCTGGTATAGCTGTGTGCCTTAGGAATTGGTGACCTCCCTGAGATGGAGGGTGTAGCTATCAGTCAACCACCTCTTATAAATACCAACCCAAACTTACTGGCTTAAAACCACCACAATCTGTTATTTCTCACAGTTCTGTGGGTTGACTTGGGGCCAGGAAGTGGTCTTCTGCTGGCCTCTCCTGAGCTGTCCTTTGCAGCCAGCTGGAAGGCCTGGGAAAGCTAGCTTGTCCCCCTCCCCATTATCTTGCATCCTGGTCTGATGGTCTCAGAGTTCTGGGGAATCAAAGGAGAAGCTTCTGAGGCCTTTTGAGGCCAAACCCTGGAAGTCACACATCATCACTTTCACCACACTCTTTTGCTCAAAGCAAGGCAGGGGCCAGCCCGGATTCAGGGGGTAATGAAACAGACTCCACTTCATGATGGGAGAAGCGACAAATGATGTGTGACTTCATTTATCCCGGCACTGAGTTCTATGTCAATGAACCTTATTTACTGGACACATGGAGCTCTTCTCTCCATTCCTGCCAGCCTGGCTAAGTTCACAGTAAATGTTTCTCCTAAGAAGTAAAATCCCCAGGCACACACTAAAATACAGAGGGTTTGTTGTTGTTGTTGTTGTTGATACATGAAATAGGTTTAAAAAAAAAGTAGAGGGAAAGTCTATGCGATTTGTTTTGTAACTGCTACCTGATTCTTTTTCTGAAATATCAACATCTGTGGTAGGAGAAATTTATATTCTTTAATCCCATTTCATCCCGTTTCAAAAATAATTTCTTTACATCTTTCTGTAATTTAGGAAATATTAGAGTTCATAGGCTTCTTTTTAAAATCAAAAATTCCAGGAATATGATTCATTCACAGTGAATCATAGACCTGGAAGGGACATCTCAAGCTTCCCAAATAACTCCCCCTTCCCCTTTCCTTCTCTCTCTTTTCTCTCTCTCTTGCCTTCTTCCTCTCTACCTCCCCACCTCCCCTTCCCTTTTCCACTCCATCTCTTTAATTTCAGAGATAAGAAAATAAAATGAGGCCCAAGGAGGTTGACAGTTTTCCCATAGACTCTTTCTGGACTCAAGTCTTCTGACTCTTCCAGTATATTTCCCACTGCATTATAGTCCTTTTAATTTTGGTCCAGTTAATTTGACTAAGGAGTCCCTTAACATTTTCTAGCTGAATTAGGAAAATAGCCAAAAAACACCTATATAACAGCAGGGACCCATTATGTTTGAAACTAAGATGGTCAGAATAGGTAATTTTGATGCATTAGAGCCAATTAAGTGTCACAGATCTTTAAGACCATGACTGATTGAAAGAAGGGTTGAGGGGTAGCTGGGCAGCAGCCTGGATGTGCCTGGCACCCAGGTGGTCAGTAAGACCAGCGTAGCCGAAATGGTAGAGGGATGCCACAGGGAGAGGGAGAGAATGTTAGAGATAAACTCCTCTTGCTTTGCAGTAGTGCCTGGAGCCATGATGGTGAAAACCACTCAGGCCACTAAAAATGACTTTACATGATGGCTTGGCAGCCCTGCCCTGGTTCGGACTGCAGTCTTATGTATCTGCCGCTCCGCTGGAGCTCCAGCCTGGCTGTGCCATGGCTGTAGTGGGAGCTTTTTGTGGCCATATGCCTGGGAGGCTCATTATCCACAATTTCCTCATCCCAGGCTCCAGCCAAGTGCAGCAGATGCTATTGTTACCTCTTCTATTGAATAAAGTAGGAAGCAAAGAGAGAAAGAAATTTGTCAATATTGTTTTTCTGCTGGAATCGAAATAAAAACTGTGTGTGGTATATTGTCTGATAGTAACCCATGTGCCAAATCCCCATTTTGTGTAACACACTTACATAAGATAAGGATCTGCCCCTATGTTTCTTAACATAATGTAAATGACCTTCTCCATTCTACTGTAAATGTGTTATAATTATAGCGATTCGGGCTTCCGAATTTGGATTTGTGCTTTTTCTTGCTTCTGACCATGCCATCTGCTGGAATCACTTATATTTCTTTCACACACTCACAGTGTTTGTTATATGCCCTAAATCTAGCTGTGCAAAACTCTGAAATCTTTTATGTAAATAAACAAATGTTTAGCAAGTATTTTTAAATACTTTGCCTTGATAAGTAGCATTAATAAGGTATATTTGTGTTTCTAAAGAAAGTACAGCTGCTGAGATAATTTCTTGCAGAAATGTATGAGGTAACACCAAAATCAGAAGAGAATCTTGAAATAAAAAATTCCTGCATGTATAAATGGTTTCTGTGCTGAAGATAAACTAAATGATGATAAAGTAAGCAAACAGGAAGTCTCTTTTTGGCATAGAACATACCTGAGGTGGGTGTGGGGGTGTGTGGAAGGAGGTCTTAAAACTCTACTAAGCCCCCAGACCACCACCACCCCACAATGTTACCCTATGAAACCTTTTCAGCCTGAATAAGACACTGATGACCCTGCAGAGTCCTGTTGATTTCCACTGTTCTACTCTTACCAGCCTGGCTAGGTGCACTGTGAATTTCCTTCATAGGATGGGAGAAGAAAAACAAAACCCTATGTGTAACCCAAAACACAGGTTCTTTTGCCAATCTATGAAATAAGAAAGCAGAAAAAAAGGCCATTTAATATCTTCCAGAATTGCTACCTAAATTTTCACTATCATCACCTTTTTTTTTTTTAATTTCCTGATTTGTTTTTTCCTTTTGGATCCATAACTGCCCCCAGATTTGTATGGAAGAGATGTGGGTTAGAATGCCTTTTTCTATCTGTACTTTTTCACCTCATTGCCGTGGTCTCTAGCCATAAAGAGTAGGGCTAAGCAAGCAGAACCTCCTCTTGCCACTGAGGCTAGGCTGTTAACACAATTTGACCTACCCGTTGCCTGATACAGATTGAGAATGCTGGGGTTTTTTTTACACTATGCTTTGAGACTACGCTCAATTTGAATACTATATGTGAATATAGAAAATAAATATGCGAAAGATGCAACCTCATTAGGTCACAGTAGTAAGCCTCTAAATTTTATCAAGAGCCAAAGTTGTTAGATTTTAATGTGGACAAAAGAGGACCATAGATTGAGGCAAAATATGAGGCATGTTTCACATATGTCTTAGAACCCTAGTGAAAATCAAACTTCCTAGAGTAGTTCATACGTAGTAGGGAATTTAAAAATGCAAGGCAACAAATGAAGCTCTTAGATCTTAAAGCTTTTACTGTAAGTATATGCTAATAAGAACTACTCAGAATTCCATGACTTTCACTCCATATTTGTCTTTCAAGCTAAGAAATGAAAATTACACATCTAGAAAAATAAGAGATATTGGACTGCCCTAAAACTATGAAATCTTGTGCAAATCACTTGCCTGCCTGAGTATCTATTCCTCTAGGAAGGTAAAGAACAATCTGGTCATTTGCCAAAGACATCTTTTCTACATGGGAAAACTGCATAAAATTTGGTAACTTTGGAACTGGAAATGGTGGTGATGATGATGATGGTTAGGTATTTTGGCTTTATGAAAAATGTTTTCTCTACCTTCAAATTCAGTCCCAACTTGGGTTCACAGGTGAACAGTCACTGTAGAAAAACAAGTACTGTGTGATCTCTCATATGTGGAATCTAAAACACACACACACACACACACACACACCAAAAAACAAGCTCATAGATACAGAAAATAGATTGGTGGTTGCCAGAAGCAGGGGGGGGGGGCGGTGGGAGAAACGAACAAAGGGGGTTGAAAAGTTTAAATAAAAATAATAATTAATCAATTAAAAGTCTCACATTGTCAACCTTAACCCAGCTCGAATTCTAATCATTTGGGCAAAGGGTCTTGCTTGGTCTGGACTCTTGCTCACTACTTTCATTTGAAAAACCATAACCAATCATGTTGCAAACCACAGAATTCTTTATAACCTATGGTTAACATTTCATCCCTCTTTTGTGTGTCTGGAAATGATTGACTTGGCTTCAGATTATTTTCTCTGATGTACTACAGCCTGAAATTCACTTGTTATCTTGGTTCAATTAAACTCAAACTTATTGATTTGTAGGGTACAATAGGAAAGCCACAAGCTTAGCAATATCTCTCCTAGAATTCAGTAAGAAACTTTGTGAATGTATCAGTTAGAAGAGCAGTGTATATATGCCTTTGTTGTTGTGGTTATATTTCCCAAAGGCTTAGGAATAAATACATTTTAAAAATTTGAAATGGTAAGTCTGCATGTAAGTCATTTTTAGCATGAATCTTCATGGCATACATAGCATGCAAAGGTACAGCAGTTCCTAAGGTGAACTTCACACCTTTTGCTGAATATTGTCTACATTTCCAAATAGATAATCTCATCAAGTAGCACCTCTGGAATTATCACTAATTTCCACAGTCTCTTTTTAAAGCTGCATCATATCACAGTTTGGCTAGGACATAAGAAACTTAGGTCCAAACTTAGCTATTGGAACTCAGTTAATGGTTCTAAACTACATCTTCTTTGTTATTTTTCCCCGAGGGAACCTGCACTTGGAAAGAGCTTTATTTTAGGGAGAAAAATAGTCTGTTTTTCCTAAATTTTTTAGTGTAACATTTCAAACATACCCGGGTGCAGAGAGAATATATAATGAACCCCTAAGCACCTGTCACCCAGCTTCAGTTATCAACATTTCAAGCAGTGTTTATATATATGGCAGTTCATTTTCTATTTTTTAAAAGAAACTCATTACATAACTGCCACTCAACATTTGAGATTTTAATAACCTGGGCAACCTTTTCTCAGGTAAATGTTCAATTTCCATGAACATACTTAATGTAAAGGGCATTCCTTACCACTTGCTCAGCTCCCAGGGAAGGATGCCTGGACTCTGTCCCATGCCACCATGATCTTGCACTGCTTCTTTAAGTCTAACATTTTTACAGCATCATTGTTTTAATATTATAATTATGTATGATTAACAGACAGTGTAATCTTAGTTTCAGCTGGACAACATAGTAATGTAACAGTTCTAGACATTACCTGGTGGTTACCACAGTGAGTCTAGTCATCATCTGTAACCAAACATCATTTCTACAATCTTATTGACCATATTCCCTATGGTGTACCTTTCACCTCCATGACTTATTTACTTTGGAACTGGTAATTTGTACCTTTTCTTCCTTATCTATTTAACCCATGTTTCCACCCACCTACCTTTTGTCTACCACCTGTTTGTTCCCTCTATATAAGAGTCTGGGTTTGTTTTGTTTCGGTTTGGTTTGGTTCGGTTTTTTGTTTGTCTCTTTTTACTTTGTTCATTTGTCTTGTTTCTTTAATTCCATATATGAGTGAAATCTTAGGGTATTTATTTTTCACTGTCTGACTTATTTGACTTATTATACCCTCAGGGTCCATTCATATTGTTGCAAATGGCAAAATCTCATTCTTTTTTATGGCTGAGTAATATTCGTGTGTGTGTGTTTGTGTGTATGTGTGTGTGGGTGTGACCTCTTCTTTATCCATTCATCTATCAATGGACACTTCTGTATGGCTGTTGTAAATAATGCTGCAATAAACATAGGGCTGCATATATCTTTTCGAATTAGTTTTTGTTTGTTTGTTTGTTTTCTTTGGGTAAATACCAAGTAGTGGAATTACTGGATCATATGGTGTTTCTATTTTTAATTTTTTGTGGAAGTTCCATACTGTTTTCTACAATAGTTGCACCAGTTTACATTCCCACCAACCTTGCATAAGGGTTCCTTTTTCTCCACATCCTCACCAACACTTGTCCTTTCCTATCTTTTTGATTCTTGTCATTCTAACAGATGTGAAGTGATATCTCATTGTTATTTTGATTTGCATGTCCCTGATGATTAGTGATATTGAACATTTTGTCATGTGTCTGTTGGCCATCTGGGTGTCTTCTTTGAAAAAATGTCTACTCAGGTCATGTGCTCATTTTTAATTGGATTATTATTGCTTTTTGGGGGGAGTTGAGTGGTAAAAGTTCTTTATATATTTTGGATATTAACCTCTTATCAGATATATCATTTGAAAATATCTTCCCCATTTAGTAGGTTGCTTTTTTGTTTTGTTGATGGTTTCCTTCACTGTGCAAAAGCTTTTTATTTTGATGTAGTCGCAACAGTTTATTTTTGTTTTTGTTTCCCTTGCCTCAGGAGACATTTCTCGAAAAATGTTTCTATGGCTGAGGTCCTGGAGATTACTGCCTATTTTCCACTTCTAGGACTTTTGTGGTTTCAAGTCTCACATTTAGGTCTTTAATCCATTTTGAGTTCATTTATGTGTATGGTGTAAGAAAGTGGCCCACCTTTCTCCTTTTGTACATAGCTGTCCAGTTTTCCCAGCACCATTTGTTGAAGAGACTGTCTTTCTCATTGTATATTCTTGCCTCTTTTGTGATAGATTAATTGGCCATACAAATGTGGATTTATTTCTGGGCTTCTTATTCTGTTCCACTGGTCTGTGTGCCTCATTTTGTACAGTATCTTACTGTTTTGATCTACAACTTTTTTGTGTATCTTGAAACCTAGAATTGTGATACTACTGACTTTGTTCTTTTTTCTCAAGATGCTTTGACTATTTGGGATGTTTCTGATTCCATACAAATTGTAGAATTATTTGTTCTAGTTCTGTGAAAAATGTTGATACTTTGATAGAGATCGCATTGAATCTGTAGATTGCTTTAGGTAGAATAGACGTTTAACAATATTAGTTCTTCCAATCCATGAGTGTGGCGTATCTTTCCATTAAAGGTATCAAGTTTTGAAATGGTTCCAGACTATTGAAACCACCTCCCTCTTTGGAAAACTTGTTTCCAAAACTGTACTTAGCAAATTTTGACTTGCAGACAACTATATTTTTATTCAATGCATTTATTTTAAAATTAAATATTATTTTTTAAAGGCTCAGTTCATCATAGGCCCATCACTGATATTTAACATCCAATGCCTCACACTCCCCTGTTTAAAGCTTCCTTATTTTAATCTGTGAAAGGAAAGAATTCAGAAATTATTAGCTACCTGATTTAGAAAAAAAGAGAACAAAAGAAAAATAAAAATAGCAATTTTGCAAATCCAAATGGTGAGCATTTCCCAAACAATTACTGGTACACATAATCCAACGAATGATTTTCATACCCATTCTGTACTCTATAAGAAGTATAGAAACAAAATTCAGACTATCTCATTAATTAATGTATGTGCATACCGTGTCCTGAGTTGTTGATAAATGTTATGTGGGCAGTTTTTTCTATAGTCAAGTAAGGTATGGGTTAAACTAAGTTAAATTACTTTACAACAGAGTTCCTCAATCCTATAAAATACTCATTTCTATTGTGAACTTTCAAGAGGGAATTTCTGAAACTTATTTAAACATGGAACTCTATCCCTCGCCCCTTGGCATTCCTGTTTTGTTTTGTTTTTTAAGTTTTTATTCAAATTCCAGTTAGTTAACATAGAGTGCAGTATTAGGTCCAGGTGTACAATATAGTGATTCAACACGTCCATACATCACCCAGTGCTCATCACATCAAGTGATTCCTTAATCCCCATCACCTATTTTAACCATCACCCCGCTCATTTCCCCTCTGATAACCATCAGTTTGTTTCTTGGTTTGCCTCTCTCTTTTTTTTTCTTTTTTTCTTATTTGCTTGTTTTGTTTCTTAAATTCCACATATGAGTGAAATCATATGGTATTTGTCTTTCTCTGACTGACTTATTTCACTTAACATAATACTCTCTAGCTCCATCCATGTCGTTGCAAATGACAAGATTACATTCTTTTTTATGGCTGAGTAATATTCCATTGTATATATATATACCAATTCTTCTTTATCCATTCATCTGTCGATGGACATCTAGGCTCTTTCCATATTTTGGCTGTGGTGGACATTGTTTCTATAAACATTGGGGTGCATGCACCCCTTTGAATCAATCTCTCCATCTGTTAAACTTAAGGGATGGGCTTGGAGGTGGTTCTTAAACTTTAGCATGCATCAGGATCACCTGAGGGGCATGTTGAAACTCAGGTTGTTTCTGGGCTCCAGAGTTTCTGATTCTGTAGGTCAAGGTAGGGCCCCCAAATCTGCATTTCTAACAAATTCCAAAATGATGCTATTGGTCAGGGGTAGCACTTTGAGAACCACTGGATTAGATCATCTCCAATATCCCTTTCAAGTCTAAAATCTGATTCACTTGTGTATGACATTGTTTTATCCTTACAAGATAGAAATAAGAAAATAAAATGGAATATTAGTATCATTAGTTCATTAGTATAAGTCTTTAAAACAAACCATGCAAGAATAGAAAAGTTGCATTATCTACTCTGCCATTAGCCAATGAATTAAAATATTAAACTCTAGCTCCTTAATTCGTAGAAAAAAATAGTAAGGAAATCAACATTTATCAAGAATATATTAATTAGAAGGCATTTTTTTTTTTTTTTGCCAACAATAACCTTGTAGCAACCTTTAGGAATGGGTTTAAATTTTACAGATGAGAAAACTGAGGCTCAGGGAGGATAAATACATGACCTAACATCACACAGCTAGCAAGTGAAAGAGCCAGATGTTGAATCTCTAAAGCCCATGTTCTTTCCATTTACCAAACTGACTCATAAAACAAGCATATCACATCACTGCTTTCCCTGTCACACTTACGTGAAAACAAAATAGTCCATTTCACCAACTCAGCCAAGACTTGAATTATGTTTAAATTATTTTAATCAGTAAAAAGTAAGCTTTTAAGAAAAAAAAAAATGGGCTTCTTAAGGGTGAGTATTAACTTCCACAGGCAAAAACTGAATTTCTTCCCTGGACTGTAATACCCAACCATTAGAGATATGAGGTCAGAAATGGTATCTAGGAGTTCAGCATTGCCTCTTTCTCCCCTGGATCTATGCAACACATGAAAAAGACAATAAATACTTGATGGATAAGTGAACATGAGTGGAAGTGTCATTATCCAAAACAATACCAGAGCAAAGCCATGCAAGAATTCTAAATGGCATAATCTGTGTTGTATAGGTAAAAAAAATAATAATAAAAGGGCAGTAGCATTATTCTTAAAATATCAAATAAATGGTTTCTCTTGTTAGTTGGTTGGGAGAGAGGCTGGAAGTAGGCTATGGACCAGATATTGTGGGCACCAAGCCCTGTAGGATACTTTACATTCATTATATGTGAGGCTGTGTAAATGTTGAGTCTGGGGCTTGCATTCTAATTACCATTATGTCTGGTATTAATGGAAATGTATGCTGTAACCCTGAGAATTATCAGAGTAATAAGCATCCCATTCCCAATATCTTCCTCCCTATATGAGGTAGATTAAGTCTGCAAAGAGAAGCACTTAGTGCCCCCAGAAAGGGAAGCACCATATAGTGTCCCTGATGTTAAGAAAAAGTTTATTTTCCTTGAATGGGTTCCTTACTAAGGAGCAGTTTGCCCATCCCTGATCGCTACATTCCCTCCACTTCCAGAACACACAGACAGGAAATAAAACAAGCTATTGCTCCTCTCAAATGCAGTATTATTTGCTGCTAATATGGTCTCTGCTGAATCCAGCCAAGGGTTTGCCCCTCTACAGAGGGTTCCAGTCCACTAAGGAAGGCAGCTTGGGTTCCCAAAATTGGCCTAAACTCCGTGTGTGAGGTTGCTGAGGCATGTGATAGAATGAGCATTTGCCAAGCTGTTCCTGTATCTCTTGGGAAGCTGCTAAAATGAGGCATTGCCTTTGAAGAGAATCTTCCAAAGGTCTTCCTGCAAAGTTAGGGAAAGCAGCTCATCCATAGCCATGATTGGAGAGCAAGGAAGAGTTGGTGCCCAGCAAAAATAATCCCACAGCATGTCAGATTCCTTCTGACAGCTGTTGGTTATGGCAGGCATCTCGGGTTCTATGCACATGGGATGTCAGATGTTATTGAGTTAATTCTTCAGTAGATTAAATGCCTTATCAATTACTTAAATATAATAATTTAGAAGTGTCTTTAATGAAAGGGTAAATTTTCAGCCCCTTGCCGCGGTGCATGCCTGTGGTCTCATTTACTGGGGAGGCTGTAGCAGGAGGATGGGTTGAGCCCAGGAGTTCTGAGCTGCAGTGAGCTGTGCCCATTAGGTGTCTGCACTAAATTCGGCATCGATATGGTGACCTTCTGGGAGCAGGAAACACCAGGTTACTTAAGGAGGGTTGAGCTGGCCCAGGTTGACAACAGAGCAGGTCAAAACTCCCATACTGATCAATAAAGGAGCAGATTCTCAGATGCTGCCACTCATCATCTGTATATTTTAATGCTTACGAATATTTCCATATAATTAATACCGTAAACAGTAAGTGCTGTAATTTCTTTTGACCTATGTTGCCATTAGATACATTACTTGATCAGTGCTCTCAATGAATCATTTTATACACACGTATTTAGTTAATTGGTTATTTTTTTTCCTGCCTGTGTTTATGTGTAATATACTCTATAAGGGGAAGGAAATCAGCCCACTTGCAGCTGAGTCTGGTAAAAGAGCAATTAGGTTCTATCGGAACAAACAGCTGTCAATAATGAGTTCTGAATTAAAATTACTAGCAAAGAAAGGAATCTAGACATCTGCAGGAAATGTGAAAATATTTTTATAACCTAATAGCTGAGATCTGGACAGGGGTATCACTGAGTTTTCCCAGCTGTACCTGCAATGTATTTTGAAATATTCCCAGACTGAAAGAACACTGAAATTCATTGCATAAACTAGGCTGCATTTTTTTTAATGTTAGCTGCCTTTGAACAGTGTGTATTTTGATTTCATGTAATCAGCATGAAAACTTTCTAATTCAAACTATTTTGTTGTGCCCCCAGTCATAAAATGTAGCTTAAAAATAGTTCTGTTATCTTTGTATTGTGTCTTTCCAATCAAGGTTCTGCTGTTTGGATATTTTTCTTTCTGTCTTTGGAAAAATATTTTTGGGTCTTATTACATGATATCTGATTTGCTCATATTGGGGTTGTTTCTCACAAAGAAAACTTGCAAGGTGGGCTTTTGACATCTGAGTTTTATTACAAGATAATTCCATATATGTGCAGGTATCTGGAGATAGTAAAGTATGTGGTCTTAAAAAAAAATGGACCATACATTTTTGAGAACAAACTTCACAGTCTTCCTTTTGCATTGAAATTTTAAGGTGGTTAGGTCAAAAAACCTACGTGAATGACAGGTGATGATTTTTATTTTAAAGGTCACTTTATTTTTTAAAAGATTTTATTTATTTTTATTTATTTGAGAGAAAGTATGAGAGAGGGAAAGAGAGAGAGCTCGAGCAGGGGGGAGAGGCAGAGGCAGAGGGAGAGGGAGAAGCAAGCTTCCCGCTGAGCAGGGAGCCTGATGCAGGGCTCAATCTCAGGACCCTGGGATCCTGACCTGAGCTGAGGGCAGACGCTTAACTGAGCCACCCAGGTGCCCCAAGATTTGTTTTTAATTTATATATATACGTGTATATAAACACACATATATACATGAGCATAGATAATTAGGAGTGTATTTGATACATTTCTTGCCCCCATTTACTTATAAAAATATGAGAAGAGTATTATTTCTGTACCCTATGGCCCATGAACTGGCAGCAACAGCAACACTTCGGAGCTTGCTGGAAATGCACAATCTTGAGTTCTACTCCACACCTACTGAAGTGGAATCTCTAGGGCAGAATCCAGGAATCTCCTTTTTTTTATTATGTTATGTTAATCACCATACATTACATCATTAGTTTTTGATGTAGTGTTCCATGATTCATTGGAATGAATGTGTTTAATACCCAGTGCTCCATGCAATACGTGCCCTCTTTAATACCCATCACCAGGCTAACCCATCCTCCCACCCCCCTCCCCTCTAGAACCCTCAGTTTGTTTCTCAGAGTCCATCGTCTCTCATGGTTCATCTCCCCCTCCGATTTACCCCCCTTCATTTTCCCTTCCTACTATCTTCTTCTTTTTTTTTTTTAACATATAATGTATTACTTGTTTCAGAGTAGGAATGTGTGCATCAATGCCTAGTGGTACATTGCCTGGTGATTGATACATAGAAGAGGAATCTCTCATTTTGTATATATTGAATTGAATTATTGAATATTTTCATCTATTTGTTGTCACAGTCTTGTGACTGTGTTCCCCATCTCCTGGTATTACTCTGCATGAGAGGCAAACCCTGTCCTCCCTACTCACATCGCCAAACATGACCAGCATGTCATTCTAAATACACTTAATACTCATTTGCACTAATTAAGTAGTCCTCAGGTATGAATACTATGCTTACTGAAAGCCATCCATCTATCTGGAGCAGATAGAGCTGACATCGGTATAACTAGTTAATACATAGCCAGGTACACAAAGATCTATTTTTTTTTTTTTTCACAAAGATCTATTTTGCAGTGCTTCACAGCCACATAATGCATTTCTCTTGGGGCAGTTGAATAGAGTGGGGGATCTAATGTTTCATGAATAAAGGACAGTTACAAGCACAGCATATCTCTTTTAGACCAACATTCTTACAGCCTAAATTGATAGAATCATGGACCTAGGGTCCATCTGAGAGCTCTAAGGAAAACTGTCATCTGTTTCCAGTAAACCCCCACTGCTAGAAGCATGAGTCTGGGAAAGAGGAGACATAGACCCAAGCCTCAACTCTCAGCTGTGCTCTAATAGCCACATGATCTTGGTCAAATTCTTAACCCTCTCTAGGACTCAGTTTCCTCCTTTGAAAAATCCAAGTAGGCAGATGATTTTGAAGAGGTTAGGAGAAATACTGATGCAGTAATTCAGAAACCTGTGAGTTTAGGAGGCCAGATCAGACCCATGGGGACACAACACAAAGGCCTGCTGGGGGCCTGCAGGAGGTTATAAATAAGTGAGGCAGACCCTGTATAAGACAGTAGGTAGATTGATTGTAGTGAGACTGAGATTCTTACTGCCTTACAAAAAAAAGCTTGTGGGAATCAAACAAAAGGACCAAACGAAACACAGAGATACCAGTTTGTAACCTCTGATTTAGAGCCTTTAAAACCATTGGACCATTTATGTTTAAATGAACGTAATAGCACCTTTGAAAAGCAAAAACAAAAAACCCTGAAAGTTTACCCTTATGGGAAAACATTGACATCTTTCCCAAATGATTGAAATAAAGTTGCTGAAGTTCAATTGCTAAAGTTTGATATCTTACAAATTCCTTCCCTTAACTCTTCTCTTTGACTCTACTTAAGCTGAGTAGGAATAATGGCATTTATGTTGCTATGGTAAACCTTCTGTGTTCACTGAATAAGGTTTTACATATTGTAGTTGACATGATTGTAACTTTCTTTGGGTTGAGCAGTACACAATCTGTGCAGCTTTACTTGGCAGGCCTGGTTAATGGTTGTATCCACTTTCAAAATGTAGATAATTTTGTGTCATTATGAAAAGAATTGAGAATATGAACTGAACTGATAGGCAATTTACAAAGAAAATCTCTGTGAAAATGATACAGTTCCATATACTTCCATAGCATCATTCAATTGACCTCATTCAGATTCAAGTCAATTACCAATTATCAGGGCCAGCTGAGTAGGTTTCTGCCTGTGCCTAATGGCCTCTATCCATCTGTAAAATAAGACCTGCTATGGCATATTCAGGATTCTTTATATAAACATATTAGCCTTCTAATTTATCTTGAGCACCACATTATAAGAATAATAGGGAATGTGTTTGGCAGATAATGTTGGGACAGAATCAAGATCATACAGAAATCTTTGGAGGATTTTTGAGTCAACATAATTGAAAGAAAAAATATGATTTGGCCTATGTGGATTTTGTTTTTTGTAGATTTACTTTTTTAAAAAGTCCCCCTCAGGCCATAATGGAAAAATAAAATGTCCCAATATGATCTGGGTAGGTTACCCTTGACCTCTCAGTATTCTAGACTAAGATCCTTATCATGTCAGTTTCCCTGTGCTTAGTTTCTGCTGCTTCTCTGTTGATGAAGTATGAACTTTTGATCATCAGAGGATGCCACCCAAGAGGGCAATGCACTTTTTATTTCTAGAGTGATCAACTTCTGGGTTATTGGATCCTAACTTTTGCTTATTCTAACACCTTACTAAGCATTCTCTTCTCTATGCTGTCTTCTTTATCCCCCTCTTTCTGAACCCACACCTTAAAGGCCTGAGCTGGATGGCAGGACCAAATCCCGGCTATAAGGAGCTGCCAACGTTGCCCAGACTTCTCCTGAGAATCCATCTCTGGGCCATATTCCTGAGCTAGAGTGTATAAGATTCCACCTTCTTTATTTCTTTGGGACCTCAACTGTATATTGATCTTTAATATTTTTACAATGGCAACTTTTTTTCATTATTCTATATTACTAAATTCCATTATGTTGTCCTTGTTTAAAAAAAATTGAGTGGCTTAGTCGGTTAAGCAACTGACTCTTGATTTCGGCTCAGGTCATGATTTCAGGGTCATGCTATGGAGCCCCACGTTGGACTCCATATTGGGCATGAAACCTGCTTAAGATTCTCTCTCCCTCTCCTTTTGCCCCTGCCCTCCACATGCTCTCTCTCTTTCTCTCTCTCTCTCTAAAAATAAAGTAAAATAATAAAATTAAATTAAATTTTAAAAAATTGGGGCACCTGGGTGGCTCAGTCATTAAGCGTCTGCCTTCGGCTCAGGTCATGATCCCAGGGTCCTGGGATCGAGCCCCACATCGGGCTCCCTGCTCAGCGGGAGGCCTGCTTCTCCCTCTCCCACTCCCCCTGCTTGTGTTCCCTCTCTCACTGTCTCTCTCTCTCTGTCAAATAAATAAATAAAATCTTTTTTAAAAAAAATAATAAATTTTTAAAAATTGAGTACTTCAACTAAAGTGAAAGTATCCCCTTACAACACCAGAACCAATGCCACTCTCCACTAAGAGGTAACTATTGTAATAATCTGTATATTTTTGCAGATCAAGTCCTATTCATCAACATGTATGCATATAAAAATAGGTAATCTTGTTATATGGTCTTTTTTTTTTAAATGTAAGTGTCATCATGATGTATCTGTGGTCTGCAACATAGGTGGGTTCAACAGTGTTTTAGACTTTTTTTTTTTGCCAATATGTGGATTTATCTCATTCTTTTAACTGGTATTCCTGGAATGTATATATTATAGTTTATTTAATGATTTCCTTAGTCATAGTAATTGTTTTACCTAATTAACTTCTTATTCCAAATAATGCTGCTGCTTCTCTAAGACTCTCTGTGCATATGTGTACATATGCCTCAGTGACAGAGTTCTAGAACAAGAGGTGCTGTGTCAAAGAATATGTGCACTTGAAATTTTAATGAACACTACAAAATTGTCCCCCCAAACAGCTATAATACCTAGGCTTTTAGTCTGTGTTTAATAGCATGGAAAAATTTAATTGACAATTTGTTCAAAATATTTAATTTTTATTTTATAATATATAAAAGTAGATCAAGCAGATGAATATTTATGTCAAAGAAATTTGCATAATTTCTCTGGTCATTCTAGGTAAAAGAGATGCCAGAGGATGTGATACTAAAATACTTCTGGGCCAGTTTTCTGTAGAGAGTGCTAAATACACTAGAGGTGCCCAGTATAGTTAAATGTTAAGTTAAAAGTTAATTTTTAACAAAAAATGAAAGAAGAGTTTTACAATGACAGCCATATCATGATCACATCACAGTTTTATCAGGACAGTCATCTGACTAATCTTGCAAACCTTAATCATAAAATTCAATCCATTCTCATAGGTGTTCTTTTTTCTGTTTTTGCAGTTTGTAAGTGCCATTTTTGTTGTAGCCGAACTGTAATATCCAATCTAATTATGAGCTGATATATGTACAAAATGCTCACCAAGATTTTTGGTTCATATTTTACTGACTTTGCATCCAACTAAATGATCTGTAAAATCTCCTAATTCTATTGTCTTTTTTTTTGCCAGACCATTGAAGTATCAGTAAAGGGTCAGCATTAACACTCCACCAGATTAATCAGAAAAGCCAACTTTTAAGCACATCCCCAGAATGATTTTACTACAAAACAGCCCCCTTATGCCTCTTAATGTTTTCCTTTAGCACATTACTACCGTATCGCATCACGGGACATTAAGCATATTTCAACTCGTGGGACTAACTCAATCATGTTTTTAGAAATTGAAAACAAATGTTGTAACTGGATGAACGATAATATTGAAGTAATAACAATTTCCTAGTAGGCGTACTTGCTCAGTGGGTTGCATGGTCTTTCAGATTATGAACACTGAAATGTCTATCACTGACTGAAACCGTTTCTTGTTGTTGTTGTTGTTGTTGTTTTTGCTATTGTTGTTTTTAAGGAAAATCGTGTCAATAATTTGCTTTGCTTTGGTGGCATCATTGTTCTCAGTGGAAGGTAGCTTAGAAAGTTGGATTTACTTCAGGGGAAACAGGGACCAACCTAATGCTAGACTTGATTTAACAGTTCTGCCCTCTTCCATTTTTGCTGGAATGTTCTGTAACATAATAAATGTACTGAATTGTGCTGGCCTCAGCCTGAAGCATGAGGTTATGCACTTTTTTTTTTAAAGATATTTAGAAAAATCTGTCTCTATGCTTGGCAACTACTCTGACAGAAAACAGATAAAAATAGGGGTGGTTTATCAGTTTTGCTGTTCTTACCATGTTTCAGGTTGAAGGCTGTTGAAATAATGAAAACAAACAGCACTAAATAGGGTTCCATCATTATTGCTGCTATGGAGAGCTGAGTTTTTCAGGATCAAAGAAAAATGCATTTGCTTTTAGAACTACAATCCTTCATTTTGAGAGGTGCACTGCACTCAGATACTGATGGGTGAAAAATAGAGCAAATTGGAGAAGGAAGTAAAATATGTGCTGTTGTGGGAACTTGGAAATTCAAACAAAAGTAGGCTGGTGTACTTCTAAAAGCTCTGAATTTTCAACATTCAGTTTCTTAAGAAAAAAGTGGTGCCTGAGGTTTTTTATTTCTGAGCAACTGGAGTAGAGCATAAACACAGGTTGCTTCCATCTCATCAAATTTTAAGAACTCCCTTTATCTCTGTAAACATGTATCAAAGTAATATTCCCAATGCCAGAGGACTTTGAAGAATGTTCCTGTATATTTCATTGATCCAAAAGAAACGGCTCCATATTTTTAAACTTATATTTTTAAAATTTTGCAACTCAAGTTGAAGACCTCCTATTTCCCTGGCATGGAAATTGCCATGAGAAATTGTCAAACACAGTAGAGACAAGGAAGCTGTTGTTCTTCCCCTCAAGGAGATTGTCAACTGGCATAAAGATAATAACCAGAAAACAAATACAAGGTAAGGCAGTTGCTGAAAGAGAAGTATACATTTCCATAGGAATCCAAGGAGGAGTAAACCAGGGGGAGAGTCTTGGCCGAGGATACAGCATGTGAGAGGTGTCTTGAAGGAAGGTAGTATCAACACGTAGACCTGATAAGGAGGAGGGAGAGCCTGCATAAGCAAAGGCCCAGAGCTAGGAAAGCTTTAAATATGTGTAATTTGACTAGAGTTGGGGAAAGCTATGACTCTTGTAATAAAAATTATCGCCCGAGAACCACGCAGTTTTAACTAGGTAAAGGCAAATAAACATTCTCAGATATACAAGGCATCGGAATAGTACTATCCATGCATATTTTACATAAAACATTATTCAAAGACATATTCCAGCAAACCAATAGATGTATCCGAATGAAAACTGAAGAGTTGGTGAGACTATTATCCCACAAATATTTACTGAGTGCCTACCATGTGCTAAGACATCAGCGAAATGGTGAGTGAAACCAACAGGAGATTCCATCATCATGGAGATTACAGTTTAAAAGGAGAATTAGGTACCAAATAATCCTATGAGTAAGTATATAATTATAAATTTCAACAACTGCTGTGAGGTACATGTCTAGCATGCAGGCAAAGCACTTCCCTAGAATTTCAATTGATTTAAATTGATAACTGTTATGGACTGAATTGTGTCCCCTCAAAATTCGTATATTGAAGGCTTCACCCTCCCCCAATGTAACTGTTTTTGGAGACAGAGGTCTCTCTCTCTGCACATGCACAAGGGGAACACCACATGAAGACACAACTAAAAGGCTGCTATCTTAAGCCAAGAAAAAAGGTCTCACCAGAAACCAACCCTGATGGCACCTTAATCTTGGACTTCTGGCCTCCTAAACTTACAGAAAATAACTTTCTGTTTTTTTATGGCACCCAGCCCTAGCAGATGCACACAATATCTAAAGGACAAGGAATGGTTTGCTGAGTGAAGAAGGAAAAGCTTTCTAGGAGAGAATATATCAAGAAAAGGCCCTAGCCTCTTTGAAAACCAGTGTGGCTGGAAGGCAGTGTGGGAAAAAGGGCAGATTCCACATATTTATTTTCCTTTTTAAGGGTTGTTCATAATATTTTTATTAAATGTATAACTGTGTCAACAGCAATTCTTTAAAATAACTGTTTTACTTGTGTATAGTTCTCTTGTGTCTCTTCTTATTCTTATAAAGATACCAGTCTGACTGGGTAAGGGCCTCACCATTATGACCTTATTTAACAATTACTTCCCTGAAGACCCTCTCACCAAATACGATCGAGTTGGGGGTTAAGGCTTTAACATATGGATTTTGAGAGGACACAATTCAGTCCATAACAGGTATCAGTTTAAATGACATTTCCTCAAAAGTGCTCAGCCAGCACGTTGTACATTTACTTCATAGCAGTGGTTGGAGATTGAAAATTATCTACTTATTCATATGATTACTTACTATCCAATTCTCCTGCTAAACTGCAATCTCCATGAGGAAAGGATTCTGTTGGTTTTGCTCACCACTTCACCGATGTCTTAGCACATGGTAGGCACTCAGTAAATATTTGTGGGATAATAGCCTGCAGAGTCTTACGAGAGTATGTAGTTGGAAAAACAAAGTAATGAGCACTTTCCTGTCTGTCCCTGGCTCGTGGGCATGGATGAATTAGGACTGTCAATGTGTGCTGGCAATGTGTAACAACCAGCTCTGTAGGGGAAATACAAGTATTTGCCAGTTTCCTTGGTGTAAGTCCTTCCACCGTATCTGATTTCAAGGGAGAAATGTGACATCACTGAAGGCAAATCTCGGGAGAGATGCTCAGTAGCACACCATTATATAATAGTTTCAGCTCAAGAGTATAAAGGTAAAATAATTAGGAGCACTGTGTTTTGAGCATAGCCTTTATTTTTTTTTATTCTTATGTTAATCCCCATACATTACATCATTAGTTTTAGATGTAATGTTCCATGATTCATTGTTTGTGCATAACACCCAATGCTCCATGCAGAATATGCCCTCCTCAATACCCACCACCAGGCT
>NC_138382.1:27937211-27956032 GCF_054177405.1 Leptonychotes weddellii | reverse complement strand
AACAGTCTTGCACAATTCACAGCGCTTACCAGAGCACATACCCTCCCCAGTGTCTATCACCCAGTCACCCCATCCCTCCCACCCCACCCCCCACTCCAGCAACCCTCAGTTTGTTTCCTGCAATTAAGAATTCCTCATATCAGTGAGATCATATGATACATGTCTTTCTCTGTTTGACTTATTTCACTCAACATAATATCCAGGTTGTTTTCTTTCCACTGTTTGGTCTGTCTGTTAAGCCCCCCGATCAGTGCCTTAATTCCTGTGGTCAGCCAGAAGAGTCCTTTTCAGAATAGAGTGTTTATTTGCTAATAATCTCTTTCCTCTCCTTGAGGGACACCTCACTTCCCACTCAACAGCATAGTTGGATAGCACGTGCTGTGTAGGCTGCCATGGCTAGAAATTGTATGCCTCTGAGACATGTGGGGCATCCTGGTTAACAGCTACCCAATTTGTGTCAGATCCTTTCAGCATCACTATTTGTCACTTGACAGTGCTAGAAATAAGCAAGCACAGCAGATGTGAAGTTATCATGACAATAGCAAAATCTCTGGTCTGGATGACATGCCTGGTTGCTCCTTTCAATATTAAGTTATTGACTTCTGAAATTCTTGAAATAGAGTATATATGTTCCACTTTGGTTTTGAAGGCAAATTTTGGGTCTCGGAAGCATTTACTAATATGGGAACTAGATGATTCTTTACAAGAACCCAGGTTTTTACTTGGGCATTCCAGAATAAATTTGCAATTTAAATATATGTGGCTGTAGACAGTGTTAATAACAGATAAGACATACATGTAACTGAGTTTCTAGTTAACCATGTTTTTAATTTCTTCTTACCCCCCCCCCTTTTTCCTCTCTGGAAAAAAAAAAAAAAATCATTCTTGCTGCTGTGGTCTGTGCACTGGCTGAATCCTCCTGGCATCCTTCTTTGTGGCTGGGTATGTGGCTTTCTCTCTAAAGGACGGTCAGTCCCGAACAGTGAGGCAGTTCCAGTTTACCGACTGGCCAGAGCAAGGAGTGCCAAAGTCTGGAGAAGGATTTATTGACTTCATTGGCCAAGTCCATAAAACAAAAGAGCAGTTTGGCCAAGATGGGCCCATTTCAGTCCATTGCAGGTGAGCGAAGAATCAAGAATGATGAGTTTCCATTTGTGATTCCATTTCCTAATAACTTTGAAAATGTGCATTGTTGTCTATTCATTGTCAGTACAGGCTTATTGGAGTGAATCTGCGTAATTAATATTTTATATTCTCAGAAATATACTGTAAAATCTTAAGCAAGGACTCATTTCTCTTTCTTTCCATAAAATGAAAATACCAGAGGTAAAATTTTTATCCCCAGATTTTACCCCTTGTAACAAAGACAAAACTGTGTTTTTCCTTGCCTAGTTTACCTTTTTTTTTTTAAAGACTTTATTTATTTATTTGAGCGAGAGCAAGAGAGAGAGAGAGAGAAAGCATGAGCGGGGGGGGAGAGGTGGATGGAGAGGGAGAAGCAGACTCCTCCCTGAGCAGGGAGCCAGATGTGGGACTCGATCTCAGGACCCTGGGATCATGACCTGAGCCGAAGGCAGATGCTTAACCGACTGAGCCACCCAGGCATCCCTCTTGCCTAGTTTACCTTAACAGGAATTGTTGGTACATCCGCTAGTGAAAATTTGTTCAGTTAATCATCTCTTACTTGTTTTACTTCCATGGCGTTACAATGATAACTGTCTTTCTGTATCTATCTCCTGTGTTTGTCTTTTTAGGAAAACTATAAATAGTTATCCAGCCTTAATGACAATACTAATTCTTGCCAGTCAGTAAGTGATTAGAATGGTACCTCGGTTAAAATTGCAATTTGCCTGAAAATTGTTGCTATATCAGAAAATGAAGCACCTTCAAGTTAATTATTTTCAATAGTTTCCACAGCATTTTATAATTCAAGTCATTGAAGTTAATAGAAATAGCAAATAAAAGGTTCAGAAAGGACACTCACCATAAATTTAGTGCTTTGGGAAGTTGTTATGCAGAAACCTTCCAGCAAAAGGATTTTTTTATTCCTTTTGTAAATAATTTTATTTACACTAAATATTTTCAGATTCTAGCAATTTGAAGTCTCAGTGTCTAATCTCTTTGTGGTCAAATCTTGAGAGAGTTTAAAATTTTACTTTGCTTCAAAAAAAAAAAAAAAGAAAAAAGGAAGGAAAGAAGGGAGGAAAGAAAAAGAAAAAGAGAAAGACAGAAAGATTCCAAACTATGATTCTTAGTGAAAGGGGAGACAAGCTCTCAAAATAGGAGAAATATTCAACTTGGGCTTTAAGATAGCTGAATTCTAGCCTCACTTCTGTCATCATGTAGCGCTATGACAGAATCTTAGAATCTAAGATCCTTTTGAGCACATGGTGTTCCCCAGGGATGATATATTCTGTGAGTAGCAGACCTTCTTTATTCACATTTGCTTTGTGTTGAGTTTGGTTACTCTAGACAACCAAAGATCATGTAGGGAACAACATATGGACTCAAATATTCAGACAAAGTAGATGATATAGACTGGACTGAAATTACCTGGATATTCCCCTTCACTTTCGATATAATTTGCCCAAATGCTAATTCAAACTTTTCTAGCATAAGCTATAAAAAAAGAATATATTTAATATATACATTTAACTTTAGACATTACCCCATAAGTTTATAAATATGTGTTACTTCCCATTGCTTTTGCTGTCACAGAATGATTTAAATACTCCTTTAGGATATGGATTTTAATTATGTCCTATTATCTCACAGCACACACATATATACACATGACTTCTAGATAGTTTCTCTTATCTGGGAATATCCTTAAAATACTAACTTTCTTTATAACTTATTAAACTAGCATTGTAAAGTCAACAAATTCAGAAGTTATAAGGCCAGTGTCTGTTATTTTCTTGAAAACATCTAGTAGAAAGCCAGAAACCCTGTATTTCAATACATTTGAACAATCAAATCAAGGTTAAATATAGACTTGGGAATACCTGGGCCATTCAGAAAAAAAAAAAGAAAAGAAAAAAATCATAAATCATAGCTTCTCAGGAGTAAGAGAGACTTTCAAGGTTGAAAGGAACCTTCAAGGTCATCTACTCCATTTTAACAGAGAGCCTTCACTGCCCCTGGACATCCTCAGGCACTTTGTAAAGACTGCCCATGGATTTTAAAGCCTCACTTAACATTTCTGTTTGGGCTCTTTAGAAAACCCAATTTGTAAAGGGACACACTATTTATATATGCCTGTCAGCTACATCCCCAAGTAAATGAATCCATCCATTTTCTACAGTCTGTACCCAAGCGTTACACATGCCATTTAATTAGGATCCAAAAATGTAGGGATTTTTCAGATTATTCACTCTTCTCCTCATTAGCTAAACCTCCAGATGCTTTCCTACTTTTTAAGAGCACAAAAGCTATGAATTAATTTTCTCTTCTTGCTGCAGTGAACATTCTGGAATTATCTTAAAACAATAAAGAAAACAAACTCAAAACCTTGCTAATGTGGTAGAAAGAATCCTGGTGTTTTAGCTGCTGAACATCTAAAAGTAGTAGATCAGCTCAGTGAGGCTCATCCATCTTTTTTTTAAAGGTTAGAGAACCTTTTGAGAATCTGTTAAAGTTTTCAGTTTCAGGAGAGAGAACAAATGAATATACATTTACATGGTCTGTAAATATAAAATATTCACCGACCCTTCTAATGACTGAATAAGGATCCCATATCAAAAAACCCATAACAGAATCTGTTTTCTCATATCAAAACTGACTTCTCAATCTGAATAGTCTATACCCTTTCTAAGTGATGAAATATCCTGCGTAGATTGTGACCACAAGAAGTAAATAATACACTAGAAAACTTGAAGAGGTCGAGTTTATCTCACCTTATCTGGTATTCCATATACTTTAGAAATACTAAGAAGGCAAGGTCTACAATTGCAGGATCTACATGAAGAGTATTAACCTATATTTATTTATCCTTCCCTGAATCTATTTATTTTGCAATATTTATGTTTCCTACATCTTTCCAAAATGGAGTAGAATCCCAGTTGAAAAGGCATTCCATTGTATTGGACTTCATCTTAATTACTCCACATTCATGCTCACATTTTACCATGACACATTATCCCAAGAGTAGTCATTTCGTGAACCCAATACCACATTTTCCTGAACATTGCTGTGGAAGAACCTGGTGTAATATGGAAGCGAGTGCATATATGTCTACTTCCAAGCAAATGTGGTCAAGACTCTGAGTGTCACATCCTGTAACGCTGTCTTTGTTATTATGGCAGTGCGGGCGTTGGAAGAACTGGAGTTTTTATAACATTAAGCATTGTTTTGGAAAGAATGAGATACGAAGGAGTTGTAGATATCTTCCAGACTGTCAAAATGTTAAGAACACAACGACCAGCCATGGTACAGACAGAGGTGAGAAAAATCTCCATGAATTTATCACGTTTCAAGAGCCAAATAATAGATTTTACTAACCAGAACGTCTTAGAGCCCGGAGACTCTCAACACCAGAGCAAAATACAGGAAAATACTGTAGGAAAACCATCAAATTGTTCAGTATTTTGAAACTCATTTTTTCCCCTCTGTATATGGGAGTGACAATTTCAAAGTCTTACAGTTGTTTTGGAAGTTATGCTAGATTACATATTAGGTTGAACCATGATAAATTATCACTATTTGACCACTTTATAAAGCACACTGCCTGGTACATAACAGACCCTCAGCCCATTTTACTTCTCTATTCTCCTATGGTCATTTTAAATATTTGGATCCTGGATAAGCCCTAGAGAAATTAAGACCCCATTTTTTACTCCAATAACTGATCATGAAATTCTCATCTTTTGTGATTTAGACAGTCTGGCCTATTGACTGTTCATTTCTAAGGATAATATGAGTGAGTGTTTCTGTTCCTCAAAAGGCCACCAAATATATTCTATATGTATTCCTAAATTCATTGCTCACGATATCTTCCAAACTGTGATTTCAAAAGAGCACAGGTATCTGGCTTGCAATACTCAAAGCGTGATGTCGGCCTGACAAACTTAATGGGTGTTGGGGTGAAAGAGGGAAATTGGACATTTAAAAACTCTTAACACTTAGCCAAGCAGCTTACTGTGACAACATAGGAAAGCAAACTCCATTTATTTTGCATTACCATTTTTATTGTAAAAAAAATGCACATTTAAGCAAAATAGAAACTATCTACTTTCAGCCCCATTGGCTACTGAAGATAAGTTTCTTTTATGGCAAAAACTCTATTTCTTTCTCTCTCTCCAGCAATGCCCCGACTTATTCCAATATGACAGTGTTCTTCCCTATCTGAAAAAGGACATGTTTCAAGTTACTATATTTTAATGTGGGCCTTTCTATAACAGATAACTAGCAATCACACTGAATTAGGCCAAACGACACAGCTATTTTTTGATATAGACAGCCAGTCTTGGGATACCAAATGAGAATAAGTTATCACAAATAGATAGTTGTAAAAGACAACAGTGATACATTCCCATGTTCAGTGGTGGTAATTGTTTGGTACTACTTGGAGAACAACTCACACTTGCCTGGAAGATAGTGTTCACTCTAGCTGTTACTACTTTGGAATTAGGAGACGATTTTAGTCAAATCGACTGGTGAAGTTAACAAACAGCCCACGTGGCTGATCATTCTTTGCTCACTGAAACGGATTGGTCATTGGATTGACTTAATTGGTGAGAGCAGTGATTCTGCCCCCATCCAGATGTAACGTCTGGTTTTGAATATTGATTTTCATCTTTCTGTTAAAATGGACTCATGGCCCCTTTTTCCTCTTTCTTCCCATGCTTGGTCTCCTGCAGGACCAGTACCAGTTCTGCTACCGAGCCGCACTGGAGTACCTGGGCAGCTTTGATCACTATGCAACGTAGAAACCCCTAACCCACTGTGGGTTCTTCCTGCAGGCCCTTCAGTATCCACGGAGTCTCTTCTGAGCCATACAGGGCACTTGAGAAGTCCTTCTTAACTTCTAGCTAACTACCACTTAGTGGGACTATTACACACAAAACAAAATAAAAACAAACTCTTCTGGGTGGACCAAGAATTCACAGTTTAATAATCTAACCTGAAAAAATAATAAAGAGAATCCTGACTGGTGAGGCATCTGAAGGATTTTTACAGATACCGCAAGGATTCAAAATAAAGGGAAGAAGAAATCACAGCAAAGAACCACCATCTTGTTCAGGATTGCTTGTTAGGTGTAAGGAAAAATTGCCAGAGTCCTGCAGTTCAGTGCAAGATGTTTGCTGGTGTGGCTTCTTGTGACAAATGGACTCTGCTGCAACATCGTCCCTTCCCACCATACTGCTCATAATAACATTTTAGGGGGGGATCGGGGGGAAATGTTTAAAAAGAAAGTCTTTGATTTAGTTTTTTAGTATTGTAAAGATACTGCTGACCTGTGCTTCATTTTTAACTGTGTAAACTTTTTTTTAACAAATGTATCATTCGATAAAGTGAATTTTAAAAAAGCTACATAACTCTTCATTTTTTATTTCCAAATTGTAGGTTTTTTTAAGCTGTAGAACTGTTATCTGTAATATCTTGCTGTAGAAATATCCAATAATTTGAAAATTTGCACATTTTTGTGCAATATTCTTAATCTACAGTATCCGTCTTGTCAGATATTACTTTCACACTTCTGTTCAGTTTTGGTTGGTGAGAAAGTACCCATTCTCTTCAAATAGTCAAAGAGAACGTTGTTTTGTTCTGTTTTGTTTCTGGAATCAACAGGGAGGCGCAAAGTATAAAGTTGCTGCTAACATACATACATATATATCCATATTTTACAGGGTGTCTATGTACATATAGACAGTGTGTCCACGCAAAAAGGTAGAGCTATCATTCAGTTCTTCCATGAATTAGTTTTGGGGTTTTTTAGTTGTTTTTTTGTGGTTGCTTTTAGGTAGAGAAGCTATTATAAACATCTTTTACAATTTGTTATTGATTTTATGACATGGGTATTTCTTAATATCATAAAATTTTAATTTTAAGGGAAATGAGGAATGCACATCAGTGATTGTCAAGCCTCACCCCCTAATTTCCTATCCAGTCTCCTCCCACCCACCTACTCATATTCACAAATATCCTTTTGTTAGCCAGGCTTCCAACAAAGTTCAATATTTCTAACACTCTAGTGCAATAAAAAAAAATTACTAAATATCTAAGAGGTGTGCATGTGGGAAAGGTCAGTGCATATCCCTTTAGGAGGGGAGAATGTTGTAATATATCAGCTATCAAGTTGTTTAAAAAAACAATGTATTCAATCATATATTGTCTATAGTATGTGCTATGAAATTTGCATTTATGATATGTAACAGGGGCAAAGCCAAACTCATGTTGCTCTGTTCAGTCAGAAACATTTTGTGGCATACAGCACAACTGGGAAGTGCTGTACTTTGTTTTCTTTTGGTTTTAGTTATGCATTTAGAGTGCCTTATAATTGATGCCTATTTTAATAGCATTTCTTTTTAGCTTTCAGTTCATATTTTCATTAGTTGTTCTTATATGTTACTTTTCCAGTTAAAGCATTATCTGTTTACCACATGTACAAAAACTCTTTGAATAATATGCATTCCTAGTTTTCAACTAAGTCGGGGATGTTAGTGATTGTACCAGCCCAAAGCACTTGGATAATCAGGGCCCTTCTTTTCATGGTTGCCAACATCAGGAAAAGCTACTTGTTTTATTTAGAATCCCTGCCAAATCTGTTCTGGAACATTCAGTAACTGCACCAAACTTGTTTAGTGACGAATATCATTGTCAACTTTGGAATATATTTACTAATCCATTAGGATTTTTCTAAAAGGGGAAATTAAACAATTATCTATTTTCCAACATAATCCCAAATTTTCCAACATAATTTCTATAGGAAGCCATGGAAAATGGCATGAGTTTGCCATATATTATATGATTTTAAAGAACCCTCAAAATATCCAAGGAACTCTTAAAGAGTTTTGGTATAGATATAACATTTTGGTTTAATTTTAGCTTCTTTGATGTTCAGCATAAAAGGATTTTGTTTTCCACATTTTACCATCACTAGCAGAATGAAATCCAAGAGACCAAACACTTGCAAGCATCATATTTGAGCACTTTTGTAAAAAAAAAGAAAAAAAGTAAGAAAAAAAGAAAAAAGAAATAATGTTAAAAAAAAAAAGTATCTAGAAGGCTACCTCAGAATGAGACTCTCTAACCTACATCAGAACCAGAGAAGAATGTGCACTATGTGGATCTGTTGTTATTATCTTTTAGTTTATATCTTTTGGAGATTTATCCAAGTGCCAGATTACTGAGTGCTGTGATTTTCATTTAGTGAAACAAAGGGGGTCAGACAGACTTGCAGACATGCCACGTTAGACATGTAGAATCTGATGGTGTATATTACACACCAGAATGACTGACCAATGAGCAGTTTCTCTCCCTGAAATGAAAACTGCCCATTTGGCAAAGGGAAAGAGGAGAATAATCACAAGAAGAAAATTAATGGGATGCATACCATACAAACGAGGCAGAGACTATTCAGAGATCTTATTGTTTAGGCGCTGTTCCGAGAACTAACTCCCTTCCTGTCATTGATGTGCATTCCACTCTGTGCTTTTCTGTACAACCATTCTAGTTTGATTTTCCCAGGTAAACATCTTTATCTACCATTACCATAAACTTTCAAGTTTCTAATTATTTTCATCATCATAACCAGTACGGTGCTATTATTTACCTATGTACGTGTAGTTATGTATAATTTTGTAATTAGTTACAATGGTAAAAAAAAAATCAAAATATATAAAAAGTGATTTGTACAGAACTTTATTTTAGCTCTTTTTTAAAAATGATTTGCATGGTTAGACAACGGCAAGGATAGCCAGGGGAGGGAAGGGCCTCTAGGGAACTTTGCACTTTCTATACCTTTGTACTATGCACTGCCCTATTGATTCTACACCCAATAATGTTATTACTTGAACCCATCTGTAAGAAACTGCTTCAGAAATTCATTTGTGTGTATGTAAATAACACAACATAGACACAGGAAGAGAAAAAATTCTTCAGTAACAGAGATTTTTTTCTTTCCTGTTTATTTTTGGGTTTGCTTTGTTTCAGTCCCTCCTTTTTATTTTTAATTCCCTTTTATTTTTGGGGGGGGGTTGGTTTCCTTTGGGTTTATGGGTGCCCTGATACTCCAGCAGAGATCAGAAGGCTACAGATCCATCCTATCCATCTGCTATGTGGCTTTGCCATTCAAGCTTGGAGTGTCTTTACAAAGATAATAACAGTTGTGTTCTTTGCTCTCGTTTTGGATGCATAGACTGAAAAATTTAAAAAAATAACTTGTAAAATGGCTTGTTAAAAAAATACAATTACCTCTAATTAGTAACGCGTAAATGTTTTACAGAATGAAAGGCGTGCTTTTTATTTTCTTACTTCGTTACATTGGTGGCGAAAGAAGTCTGTATGAAAATCAGTTCTTTGCTGACACAAGTTCCATTTGTTACAAATGAATTCTAATAAAAATGTCAGTGTTATGCAGCCCTGGCCTTTACTTTTGTCCACTCAAGCATTTTGGTTTTGAACTGACTATATATGTTCCCTTTTCTCTCTGGTTATCTGGTTAGTTCCTTTGTACTAATAGTAATTAAACTTACCAAGAGGCTGTCATTTATGATTGCCTGCCTTGAGGTGAGCACTTTTCACTGGTAAGCAAAGTAAGGCTTGGAAAACTAGTTTGCCCAACTCACACAGGAAAAAGAAGGCTTTGGTATCATTCAAACTAGAGTTCATGGGCAATTTCTAACTCTATAGAAAATGACTACAGATACTTTGTAAATTTGAGTGGATTTCAGCCTATAAGTATTATCATCTTGAAACAACAGCTATCTCTCATGCACATAAAAATAGCTCCATCATGTTAACTTCTTAAGCTTTTTGGAAACTAAGAAAATACTTGGCTTGAGTTGTTTATTCAGTTATTCGATATTAAGGGTCAGAACTGCTCTAGGCTTTGGGAATGCAGCTATTGGTACATGAGATGCTGCTGTTCACAAGGAGACTACAGTCTAGGGAGAGAGACTGGAATTAAAGAAATAATAAAATTGCACTCGGGAAAGTGCTATGAAGGAAAGTAAAGGATTCATGAAGTTAGGACTTTGAATTGTGAGGGAAGGAAGTCTGATTCAATTTGGCTTACAATGAAAGGAAAGTGTTTATTGGCTCACATACTAAAAGATTAGGAGTGGGCTCATACTTAAAAAGTAGGAATACATTCCTAATTATTAAGCACAGTGACGTTTGGGGCTCAAGTGATATCTTCCAGCCTGGTTCGACTTTCTTAGTGTCAGTTTTAAGCAAACTTTGTGGTCCCTGGAAGCTTCACCACAAGGTAAACACGTAGAAGAGTTTACTTTCCCAACAGCACAAATAGACGTTTTTGAATGGAATAGAGGCTTTTTGACCCTGAGTGATATGACTTGGGTTAAGTGATCATCCTAGGATCACAGTTATGAATAGGAAATCATAGGAGGGTTGTCAAAACAAGGAGGGTTTAAAGTGGCTGCCACCTTGCCAAATACAAATGAATATGGCGGGAACAACAACTGACTGCAAGTCAACCTGATGAGTTAAGGTAAGGCAAAGCACAGGTATGTTTGGTAGTATTAAAACTACTTGTTGCCATGGAAATAGGGAATGAAACAATCTATTATCCATACATTATTTTGGATATCCCGATATTGAATAGACAACTAGACTTTTTTTCTCCCTCATTTTTCCTCCACCTAATTGACCTTTAATTTGCAGATTTGATCACCCTATTATTTGATTGTGTAAGCACACAATCCTTAACCAGAAAACAGGACAAAAAGTTCAAGGCAAATCATGTTTGTAATTTTAATCACTGTGATGCCTTATTTTAATCAGATGTCTGATTGCCAAAGATGACAAAACAGCTAATTTCACACATAAACACACATGCAGATATTATTAGTTAATAATAACTTACTAAAAAAAATACATGGAGACAAATGAAAATGAAAACACAATGATCCAAAATCTTTGGGATGCAGCAAAAACGGTTCTAAGAGGGACGTTTATAGCAATACAGGCCTACCTCAAGAAGTAAGAAAAATCTCAAACAACCTAAACTTATACCCAAAGGACCTAGAAAAAGAAGAACAAACAGAGCCCAAAGGCAGTGGAAGGAAGGAAATAAAGATAGGAGCAGAAATAAAGACAGAGAGAGAGAAACAGATCAATGGAACCAGGAGCTTGTTCTTCAAAAAAATAAAATTGATAAACATTTAGCCAGACTCATCAATAAAAAAAGAGAGAGGACTCAAATAAAATCAGAAATGAAGGAGGAGAAATAACAACACCACAGAAATACAGAGGATTATAAGACAATATTATGAAAAATTGTATGATAACAAATTGGACAAACTAGAAGAAATGAATAAATTCCTAAAAAGCATATAGCCTACCAAAACTGAATCAGGAAGAAATAAAAAATTTGAACAGAACAATTACTAGCAATGAAATTGAATCAGTAATAATAATAAACAAACAAAAATCCTAACAAACAAAAGTCCAGGACCAGATGGCTTCACAGGTAAACTCTACCAAACATTTAAAGACTTAATACTTACTCTCCTCAAACTATCCAAAAGATAAAAGAATAAGGAAAGCTTCCAAGATTCTATGAGGCCAGCATTATCCTGATGCCAAAACCAGGCAAGTACACTACAAACAACAACAACAACAACAACGATAACAACAAAACTACAGGCCAATATCTCTGATGAACATTGAAGCAAAAATCCTCAACAAGATACTGGCAAACTGAATTCATACACCATATTGAATGGGATTTATTCCATAGATGCAAGGATGCTTCAATATTTGTAAATTAATCACTGTGATACATTACCTTAAGAGAAAGGATGAAAAACATATTATCTCAGAGATGGAGAAAAAAGCATTCGACAAAGTACAATATTCATTTATGATTAAAAAAAAATGTTCTACAAAGTAGATTTAGAGGGAACATACCTCAACATAACAAATGCTATACATGAAAACCCACAGCTAATATCATACTCAGTGATGAAAAAGTGAAAGCTTTTCCGTTAGATCAGGAACAAGACAAAGATGTCCACTTTCACCACTTTGACTTAACATAGTACTGGAAGTCCTAGATGCAGCAATCAGACAAGAAAAAAAATAAAATGCATCTGTATTGGTAAGGAAGAAGTAAACCTGTTAACTACCTGTAGGTGACATGATACTATGTATACAAAACCCCAAAAACTCCCCAAAACACTAGAACTGATCAACGATCAGTAAAGTTGCAATATACAAAATTAATATACAGAAAGCTGTTGCATTTCTATACACTAATAACGAAATAGTATAAAGAGAAATTAAGAAAACAACCCCATTTACAATTACACCAAAAAGAATAAAATACCTAGAAATATAATTAACCAAAGAATTGAAAGACCTATACTCTGAAAACTATAAAACACTGTGAAATTGAAGATGACACAAACAAATGTAAAGATATTCCATGCTCACGGATTGGAAGAACCAATATTGTTAATATGTCCATACCACCCAAAGCAATTTCAGATTCAATGAATATACAATGAGGAAAAGACAATATCTTTAATAAATGGTTCTGGGAAAATTGGACAGCTACATGCAAAAGAATGAAACTGGGCCAGTTTCTTATACCATACACAAAAATAAGCTCAAAATGGATTAAAAACCTAAATGTGAGACCTGACACCATAAAACTCCTAGAAGAACACATAGGCAATAATTTCTTTGATATTAGCTATAGAAACATTTCTATATGTATCTCCTCAGGCAAGGGAAACAAAAGCAAAATAACTACTGAAACTTAACTACCAAACTACTTTAGGTGTAAGTAAGTAACTACTTACACCAAAATAAAACACTTTTGCCCAGTAAATAAAACCACTGACAAAACGAAAAGGCCACCTATTGAATGGGAGAAGATATTTGCAAGTGACACATCTGATAAAAGTGTAATATCCAAAATATATAAAGAACTTCTACAACTCAAAGCCAAAAAAAGCAAATAATCTGATTAAAAATGGGCAGAGGATCAGAAAGGATGAATACCCAACTTTTGCATCAACATGGATGGGACTGGAGGAGATTATGCTAAGTGAAATAAGCAGAGAAGTCAATTATCATATGGTTTCACTTATTTGTGGAACATAAGGAATAGCACGGAGGACATTAGGAGAAAGAAGGGAAAAATGAAGGGGAGAATCAAAGGGGGAGGTAAACCATGAGAGACTATGGACTCTGAGAAACAAACTGAGGGTTTTAGAGGGGAAAGGGGTGGGGGGATGGGTGAGCCCAGTGATGGGTATTAAGGAGGGCATGTATTGCATGGAGCACTGGGTGTTACACACAAACAATGAATCATGGAAAACTACATCAAAAACTAATGATGTACTGAATGGTGATTAACATAATAAAAACAAACAAGCAAACAACCAAAAAAATAAAATAAAATAAAAAAATGGACAGAGGACCTGAATAGACATTTTCCTTTTTTTTAAGATATTTTCCCAAAGAAAATCTACAGATGGTCAACAGACCATATGAAAACATGCTCAACATCACTAATCATCAGGGAAATGCAAATCGAAACCACAATGAGATATCACCTTACACCTATCAGAATAACTAGAATCAAAAACACAAGAAATAACAAGTATTGGTGAGGATTTGAAGAAAAAGGAACCCTTGTGCACTGTAGGGGGGAATGCAAACAGGTACAACCACTGTGGAAAACAGTATGGAGTTTCCTCAAAAAATTAAAAATAGAAATATGAAATGATCCAGTAATTCCACTACTGGGTATTTACCCAAAGAAAACAAAAACACTAATTCAAAAAACTATATGCACCACTATGTTTATTGCAACACTATTTACAGTTTACAATATTGGTTATTTACAATAGCCAAGATACAGAAGCAATCCAATTCAATCCAATCCATCCATTGATAGATGAATGGATAAAGATGGTGTGTGTGTGGGGGGTGTGTGTGTGTGTATGTTTGTGATGGAATACTACCCAGCCATAGAAAAGAATGAGATCTTGCCATTTGCAACAACATGGATGGGCCTAGAAGGTATAATACTAAGTGAGATAAGTCAATCAAAAACAAATATCATATTATTTCATTCATATGTGGCATTTAAGAAAAAAATGAATAAATACAAAAAAAGACCAAAACACAGACTCTTAAATACAGAAAAGAAACTGGTGGTTGCCAGAGGGGAGGTAGGTAAGGAGAATGGGTGATGCAGTTAAAGTGGATTTTGAGGTACAAAGCTCCAGTTACAAAGTAAATAAGTCATGGAGATGAAAAGTACAATTTAGGAAATATAGTAAATGTGGCTATAATAATATGTTTTGGTGACAAATGGTGACTACACTTATTGTGATGTGCACTGAGTAATGTATAAAATTGTTGAATCATTATGTTATATACTTGAAACTAATATAACACTGTATGTTAATCTTCAAGTTTTTTAAAAAACCTAAAAACTAAACAGTAAACAATAAACAGTAAAAAAAAAAAAAAAGAAAGAATCTATTAAAAAATGGCCAAAGGATCTCATCCAAGAGAGATGGCAGACAAGCCTATGAAAATATGCTCAATATCATTTGTCATTATGAATTGTAAATACCAGCACACACCTCTTAGAATGGCAAAAACTCAAAACACTGAAAACACTGAACGCTAGAGAGTAAGTAGAGAAACATGAACAGTCACTCATTGCTCCTGAGAATGCAAAGAGATACAGCTGCACTGGAGGACATTTTGGCAGTTTCTTACAGAGCTAAATCCACTCTTACCATACAATCCAGCAATCATGCTCCTTGGTAATTACGCAAAGGAGCTTAAAGATTATGTCCACACAAAACCTGTACAGAGATGTTTGCAGCAGCTTTATTCATATTTGCCAGATCTTACAGGTAATCAAGAAACATTTCAACAGATGAAAGTACAAATAAACTTTGATACAACCAGACAATGAATTATTACACAGTGCCAAAAAAAAAAAAAAAGGGGGATCTGTGAAGCCATGGAAAGTCAAGAAGGAACCTTAAATACATACTACTAAGTGATGGAATCAAATCTGCAGATAGTACATACTGCATGACTTTAATTATATGACATTCTGGAAAAATCAAAACTATAAAGTTCTAAGTAAAAACATCAATGGTTTTGTGAGGCAGGGGAATGAATAAATAAATTTCATGGGATTTTTAGGGCATTGAAATTATTCTGTATCATGCTATACTGGTGGATATATGTCATTATACTTTTTGTCAAAACACACAGAATGTACAATGCAGAGTGACCCCTACTGTAAACTACTGACCTCAGGTAACTTTGGTGTTAATGTGGGTTCATTGATTTTAAACTATGTATGCAACACTCTGATGTGAAATGTTGATAGTAAGTGAAATTATGCTTTTGGGGAGCAGGGACTTTTCTGTACTTTGTTCAATTTTGCTATCAACCTAAAATTACTCAAAAATTAGGGGGGGAGGAACAAGATGGTGGAAGAATAGGAGACCTAAATTTCGTCTGGTCCCAGGAATTCAGATATATAAGGATCAAACCATTCTGAACACCTATGAGCTCAACAGGAGATCAAAGAAAAAAATAGCAGGAACTCTTTAAACAGAAAAGCGAACACTTTCTGGAAGGTAGGATGTGCAGATAAGTGAATCCGAGGCGAAATTTGGGAAGACAGACTGTGGGGGGAGGGAGCCTCCGTCAGCCGCTACTGGCAAGTGATAGATCAGCAGAGCACAAAATTGGAACTTTTAGAAGTGGGCTCCGCTGTGGAACGTTGCTCCAGTGGCTAAGCAGGGGGTGGACCCTCGCTGGGACAGTGTGGTCTCCAGACCCTCGGGGTCACAGAAAGACCGGGGTGCCTGAGTGCAGCAGAGCTCCCAGGTATAGGAGCTGGGATGCTGGCTACACAGATGGAGCTGAGGAGTGGGCTCTCAGCTCAGGGTTGCCATAAACCGGGGTCCACGGCACAGTCGGGACACTGCTCTTCCAGCAGGGACCCAACAAGCGGCAGATCCGGGGAGACTCCCCTTCCTCCCCTGGGAGGAGTGGCGTAGGAGTGCACTGCAGGGATCTGCTGGGTTTGGAGACTCCACCCGGGGTCGGGTGCCAGAGATAGAAACGCTCAGTCACAGGCCGGCTGAGCACAGACTGTGGCTGGAGACCGGGGAGACAGGATTGATTGCTTTTCTCTGGGGGCTCACTCAGGAGTGGGCCCCAACTTCTCAGCTCCTCCAGGGCAGAGATTGGGAGGCCGCCATTTTCACTCTAGTCCTCCAAAGCTGTACAGAAAGCTTGCAGAGAACAAAAGCTCCTGAGAGCAAGCCCCAGCAGATTACTTAGCCTGGCCCCTGGCAAGGGCCGGGCAATTCCACCTCTGGCAAAGACATTTGAGAACCACTGCAACAGGCCACTCCCCCAGAAGATCAGCAAGAACAGCCAGCCAAGACCAAGTTTACTGATCAATGACAATGGCAAAACTCCAGCACTAGGGGAATACAACACATAGAATTCATGGCTTTTTCCCCCCCTGATTCTTTACTCTTTCAAAGTTAATTTTTAAATTTTCTTCTTCTTTTTTTTCTTGAATTTTTCTTTTTTCCTTTTTCAACCAACATCTTATTAATCCCTTTTATAAAAATCTTTTTTATTTCTAATTTTTTGAGTCATGTTCTATCCCTTCATAGTCGTTAACCTTATTTTTGGTATATGTTGTTCTCTTTTTAAAATTTTGGGATACAGTTTCATCTAACAGACCAAAATATACCCTAAATCCTAGTGTATGGCTTTGTTCTAGTCTCCTGCCTGATCACATTCTCTCCCTTTTTTTTTTCTTTTAAATTCCTCTTCTTTCTTTTTTTGACCAAATTCTTATCAATTCCTTTTATAAAATCTTTTATAATATTCATCTGTACAGTCATATTCCATCCCTTCATAGTATTTACCATTATTTTTGTACATATATAAGTTTTTCTTTCTTTAAAATTTTGGGAGGCACTTTCTTCTAACAGACCAAAATATGCCCAAAATCTAGTGTGTAGCACTGATCTATGCACCAGCCTGATCATATTTGATCATATTCTTTTTTTTTATCTTGTTCTTTTTCTTTTTCTTTTCTTTTTTCTTTCTTTCTCTTTCTTTTCTCCTGGTTTCAGGGCTCTTCTGAGTTGTTTAGTGTATATGTTTCTGGGGTCATTGTTATCCTATTAGCATTTTGTTCTCTCATTCATCTATTCTCCTCTGGACAAAATGACAAGATGGAAAAAAAACACCTCAACAAAAAGAACAGGAGGCAGTACCGACTGCCAGGGACCTACTCAAAATGGACATTAGTATGATGTTGGAACTAAAGTTCAGAATGACGATTATAAAGATACTAGCTGGGCTTGAAAAGAGCATGGAAAATATTAGAGAAACCCTTTCTGAAGAAATAAAAGAACTAAAATCTGACAAGTCAAAATCAAAACGACTATTAATGAGGTGCAATTAAAAATGGAGGCTCTAGGGCGCCTGGGTGGCTCAGTTGGTTAAGCGACTGCCTTCGGCTCAGGTCATGATCCTGGAGTCCCTGGATTGAGTCCCGCATTGGGCTCCCTGCTCGGCAGGGTGCCTGCTTCTCCCTCTGACCCTCCCCCCTCTCATGTGCTCTCTCTCTCTCATTCTCTCTGTCTCAAATAAATAAATAAAATCTTTAAAAAAAAAATGGAGGCTCTAACTGCTAGGATAAATGAGGCGGAAGAGAGAATTAGTGATATAGAACACCAAATGGTGGAAAATAAAGAAGCAGAGAAAAAAAGAGACATAAACAACTACTGGATCACGAGGGCAGAGTACGAAAGATAAGTGATACCATAAGATGGAACAATATTAGAATAATTGGAATCCCAGAAAAAGAAGAAAGAGAGAGAAGGGCAGAAGGTATATTGGAGCAAATTATAGCAGAGAACTTCCCTAATTTGGGGAAGGAAACAGGCATCAAAATCCAGGAAGCACAGAGAACCCCTCTCAAAATCAATAAAAATAAGTCAACACGTTGACATTTAATAGTAAAACTTAGAAGTCTCAGAGACAAAAAGAAAATCCTGAAAGCAGCTTGGGAGAAGAGATCTGTAACCTACAATGGTAGAAACATTAGATTGGCAACAGACCTATCCACAGAGACCTGGCAGGCCAGAAAGGACTGGCAGGATACATTCAGAGCACTAAGGGAGAAAAATATGCAGCCAAGTATACTATATCCAGTTAGGCTGTCATTGAAAATAGAAGGAGAGATAAAAAGCTTCTGGGACAAACTGAAACTAAAGGAATTTGCAAATACAAAACCAGCCCTACAAGAAATCTTGAAAGGGGTCCTCTAAGCCAAGAGAGAGCCTAAAAGTAACATAGACCAGAAAGGAACACAGACAATATACAGTAACAGTCACCTTACAGGCAATACAATGACACTAAATTCGTATCTTTCAATAGTTACCCTGAATATAAATGGGCTAAATGCCCCATTCAAAAGACACAGCGTATCAGATTGGATAAAAAAAACAAGACCCATCGATATGCTGTCTGCAAGAGACTCATTTTAGACCCAAGGACACCTCCAGATTGAAAGTGAGGGGATGGAAAACCATTTACCATGCTAATGGACACCA
>NC_138382.1:27927498-27937111 GCF_054177405.1 Leptonychotes weddellii | reverse complement strand
TAAGCAAAAGATCAACAAGGAAATAAAGACTTTAAATGACACACTGGACCAAATGGACTTCACAGATCATTTCAAATGCACATTCTTCTGTAGTGCCCATGGAACATTCTCCAGAATCGATCACATCCTAGGTCACAAATCAGGTCTCAACCAGTACCAAAAGATTGGGATCATTCCCAGCATAGTTTTGGACCACAATGCTTTGAAACTAGAACTCCGTCACAAGAAGAATGTTGGAAAGACCTCAAATACATGAAGGCTAAAGGGCATCCGACTAAAGAATGAATGGGACAACCAGGAAATTAAAGAAGAATTAAAAAATTCATGGAAACCAATGAAAATGAAAACACAACTGTTCAAAATCTTTGGGATGCAGCAAAGGCAGTCCAAACAGGAAAGTATATAGCAATACAAGCCTTTCTCAAGAAACAAGAAAGGTCTCAAATACACAACCTAACCCTACACCTAAATGAGCTGGAGAAAGAACAGCAAATAAAGCCAAAACCCAGCAGAAGAAGAGAAATAATAAATATCAGAACAGAAATCAATGAAATAGAAACCAAAAGAACAGTAGAACAGATCAATGAAACTAGGAGCTGCTTCTTTGAAGAATTAAGAAGATTGATAAACCTCTGGCCAGATTATCAAAAAGAAAAGAGAAATGATGCAAATAAATAAAATCATGAATGAAAGAGGAGAAATCACAACCAACACCAAAGAAATACAAACAATGATAAGAACATATTATGAGCAGCTCTATGCCAGCAAATTAGATAACCTAGAAGAAATGGATGCATTCCTAGAGATGTATCAACTACCAAACCTAAACCAGGAAGAAATTGAAAACCTGAACAGACCTATAACCACTAAGGAAATTGAAGCAGTCATCAAAAATCTCCCAACAAACAAGAGCCCAGGGCCTGATGGCTTCCCAGGGGAATTCTACCAAACATTTTAAGAAGAAGTAATACCTATTCTTCTGAAACTGTTCCAAAATCAGAAATGGAAGTAAAATTTCCAAACTCGTTTTACAAGGCCACCATTACCTTGATCCCCAATCCAGACAAAGACCCCATCAAAGGAGAATTACAGACCAATATCCTTGATGAACATGGATGTAAAAATTCTCACCAAAATACTAGCCAAGAGGATCCAACAGTACATTAAAAGGATTATTCACCATGACCAAGTGGGATTTATCCCTGGGCTACAAGGTTGGTTCAACACCTGCAAATCAATCAGTGTGATACAATACATTAATAAAAGAAAGAACAAGAACCGTATGATCCTCTCAATAGATGCCAAAAAAGCATTTGACAAAGTACAGCATCCTTTCTTGATCAAAACTCTTTATAGGATAGGGATAGAGGATACATACCTCAATATCATAAAAGCCATCTATGAAAAACCCACAGCGAATATCATTCTCAATGGGGAAAAACTGAGAGCTTTTCCCCTAAGGTCAGGAACACCACAGGGATGTCCACTATCACCACTGCTATTCAACACAGTGCTAGAAGTCCTAGCCACAGCAATCACACAACAACAACAAAAAAATATAAAAGGCATCCGAATCAGCAAAGAAGAAGTCAAACTCTCATTCTTTGCAGATGATATGATACTTTATGTGGAAAACCCAAAAGACTCCACCCCAAAACTGCTTGAACTCATACAGGAATTCAGTCAAGTGGCAGGATATAAAATCAATACACAGAAATCAATGGCATTTCTGTACACCAACAACAAACCAGAAGAAAGAGAAACTAATGAGTCGATCCTATTTACAATTGCACCCAAAAACCATAAAATACCTAGGAATAAATCTAACCAAAGAGGCAGAGAATCTGTACTCCAAAATCTATAAAATACTCATGAAAGAAAGTGAGGAAGACACAAAGAAATGGAAAAACGTCCCATGTTCATGGACTGGAAGAACAAATATTGTGAAGATGTCAATGCTACCTAGAGCAATCTAAACATTTAATGCAATCCCTATCAAAATACCATCCACTTTTTTCAAGGAAATGGAACAAATAATCCTAAAATTTGTATGGAACCAGAAAAGATCCCGAATAGCCAGAGGAATGTTGAAAAAGAAAAGCAAAGCTGGTGGCATCACAATTCCAGACTTCAAGCTGTATCACAAAGCTGTCATCATCAAGACAGTATGTTACTGGCCCAAAAACAGACACATAGATCAATGGAACAGAATAGAGAGCCCAGAAATACACCCTCAACTCTATGGTCAACTAATCTTTGACAAAGCAGGAAAGAATGTCCAATGGAACAAAGACAGTCTCTTCAACAAATGGTGTTGGGAAAATTGGACAGTCACATGTAGAAGAATGAAACTGGACCATTTCCTTACACCACACACACAAATATACTCAAAATGGATGAAAGACCCAAATGTGAGACAGGTGTCCATCAAAATCCTAAAGGAGAACACAGGCAGCAACCTCTTTGACCTCAGCCACAGCAACTTCTTCCTAGAAACATTGCCAAAGGCAAGGGAAGCAAGGGCAAAAATGAACTATTGGGATTTGATCAAGATAAAAAGCTTTTGCACAGCAAAAGAAATAGTCAACAAAACCAAAAGAAAACCGACAGAATGGGAGAAGATATTTGCAAATGACATATCAGATAAAGGGCTAGTATCCAAAATCTATGAAATATGAAATTGTAGATTTTTTAAAAAGATTTTATTTATTTATTTGACAGAGAGAGAGCATGAGTCAGAGGAGAAGAGCAGAGGAAGAGGAAGGAGCAGACTCTCTGCTGAGCAGGGAACCGGACTTAGGGCTTGATCCAAGGACCCAAGATCACGACCTGAGGCAAAGACAGACCCTTAACCAACTGAACCACTCGGGCACCCCTGTAATTGTGGATTTTATAATTATTTATAATAGCAAAATAAAAGCGGAAACAGCCTAAATTTCCAAAACTAGAGGAAGATTAAAGAAAAATACATATATATGTGAAATTACATGTATGTAAAATTTTATACACATGTACATATACAGGAACACACACCATACTACCATGTGTAATCCATTACCATTTAGCCATTAAACAGTTAAATTGTTTTTGGAAAGAAACATGATTAAAAAAATGACTATGAAACATTTTTAAAAGGAGGTATAAAGTAACACACATAAAATCAAAGAAATATTTGGTGCAGAAATAATTATTTTTAAATTGTGGTGCAGCCAAAATTGTTTTGGTCTTTCCAGTTCTTTATTATCTTTTTTTTTTTCCTACTTGGACTGGAAATAAAAGAGGGAGGTGAGATATAATGACTTTTACTCTGGATTGGACAACTAAAGTTAGTAAAATCTTGACTTTGAACTGCATGTAAGTTAGAAGGATTTTAGTGTGTCTCATGGTCCTAGATTGTGGTGCTAGCCTATCCAGCAAGTTGAAAGAGTGGATCATTGGCTACCAAGTCAGACAAGCATGAGAGTATGAATGGATCAGTGCTCAATTTATATTATTCTTGGAAAATCAACTGAAGGTGCAAAGCCTGTTGATTATGACAGTGCCACATATCAGGAAGAAAAGAAAAACCCAGAACCAAACAGACAGGTTAAAATCCACCTTCATCATTTATTAGCTGAATTGGTCCTAATCAAGTTACTTAATCTTTTCAGCCTTGCATTTCTCATCTATAAAATGAAGATGAAATTATCTATTCCCCAAGTTTATTATATAAATTAGAAATAATTAACACAATATGCATAAAAGTTATGATCCATGGAGGATTTATGCTCATTGTTGATAAAACTCAGCATTTCCACTTTTCCATTAAGAAGGCACATGTCTCTTGGAGAACAATATTGAAGAAAATAATAGTCACCTACAAAACATCTTGTGATACACTCATATGCAAAGTTTGATCTTTTTTCCTGACTGTGGGATACTCTTAAGATACAGAAGAAATGGTCATTTCTGCAAAGTCATTCAGGAATTGCTCAACTGATTTCTCACTTATTGGATGCCAAGTTAATTACTGTGAAATAGACTTGCTTGCACCACATTTGTGTTTATATAATGCTGTGTATTGTGGAGTGTTTTATAGCTATTAATTATAGTCCTCACAATATTGAGAAGTGGACCACTGCAACCTTCTTGGAGCACTAATTATGCTCTGGCACAGAAAGATCACATAAGATCTTGCTGAAGGTCATTCACTGAAGAAGGCATTGCAGACTGCAGGGGGAATGGAGAACCCAGTATACTGAAATGTAAGGAATCACAAAATGGAAATCCTGAGGTCTAGATTCTAATCTCAGCTCTGCTACCCACTTTGTAATCTGGACAAGTCACATAATCTCTGAATCTCATTTCCTCATGTGAAAAATAATCAGAAGGACTCATAGATATTATTGAGATCCTGATTCTAGGATTATTGTAGCCTAAAGTTTCATGAATGGGAACATACATCGACATTTTTATCACCAAAAAATGTCTCTTTGTCATTAAAAAAGACAGTAACGACCTGGAACATGTTGGACTCAATCACCAAGAAAGAATGAAATTCAAGTTTGAGGGGAACAAGCCTAGAGGGAACACTGTGGAATAGTGTTTGACCTTCAAAAAAACAGTCATTACATCTAGGGAACTTGGAGTTTAGAGCAGCTCCACTTAATAGCTACATGACTTGGGCAATTGACCTAATTTTTCAAAGCCTCTTACCTCCGCTATAAAATAGAGACAGCACTCTCTTACAAAGTTTTTGTGAGGCGTAAAAGGGATGGTGTAGAATAAGGACAAAGTAAATAATAGCTAAGAATATTTTCGTTGCTTCTAGTAATGAAACTAAAACATAGAAGGGCTGAATTTCTGCTCATCGATACCAACATGGTAATCTGTAACATTTGGAATATATTGGGTAAGACCACATAACTCTTATACTCCCTCTTTGAAATATTCTGAACTAAGAAAATATGTTCTAAGCTAACAAAGACTATCTTGACATTCCAACTGCATTCTCTTAAAGATGCTATAAACAAGGGGCTGTGACTATTGATAAAGTCACCTGCATGGTCCTCTGGACTATTTGCTTCTTCCATTTTTTTCATTTATTCAACACTTACCATTAGCAAACTCTCATCTCCTTTCCCTAACACTAGGAAAGTGACTCTCATTTAATGGACTTTGAAAATCACATAGGGTCCCTATCCTCAAGATGCTTCCAGACTAAGAAGGAAGCCTTTTAACAACACATGATTGAAACAAAGCAATATGAAATAACTATAAATGGAATAGCTCAATTCTACCCAGGAATATCAGCTTAAGACATCTTGTCCTCTGCAAAGTTGCATTGCATTTTGAAAGATGAGTAGGATTCAATCAGTTGGACAAGTTTGGGGAACAAATTTGAGGCCAAGAGAAGGGAGGACATTTTAGGCAAAAAGAATAGTGTGCCAAAGGGCAAAGATCAACACATCAGGTTAAGGGAATGGTAAGGCTTTGGCATAAGGGTTGCATGGGGAAAGACAGTGCTAGCAATGATAGAAGGGCTATGTGTTGAGGAGTTGGCCCTCATCATGAAAGTAATCAGATGCCATGGAATGTATTCATAAACGCAAATGTCATGATGAACAAATGGAAAGACCAAAACCTCTTGCTCAGAATTGTCATAATCATAAAACTATCATCTGCAAAGGAGGAGAAAGTTCATTCCCTTCCCCACAATGAGGCTAACTTCTGCCCATCATTTCCAGCCCATGATAGGTGATAAAGTGTTGCTAACTTGGTAATGGCTGTGCACCCTAGGAATTATTCCATAATAAACCTTTCTGACCTCACCCTACATTGTATTATACTCTACTTTCACCTCTCTTAAGGCTCTAGTAATATTCAGCCTTGTATTTGTTGTCTTAGTTCTCTTATTACATAAAAGTTCTTTCAGGTCCATGAGTACTAGTGAGCACAACCTCACTTTAGGAGACAGGAGCCTTAGGAGACAGGAATCCAGGCTCTAACTACCCCCATTTTCACCCCCTTTCCTATTGGATAATGAATTTAAGGCTTCTCTTGAAGTCCAGCCATCTCTTTCCCTCTCCTTCTTTAAACACATCTGAACATGCCAGTCCCAAAGAAGTCGATGTAAACTGGCAGGAGGAAAAGGGAAAGGAAGGTAAAAGGCACTAGGCCTTTTACTCAGCCTTTGACTGGGGCTCTCAACTCTGTAGCTTTTAGTAAAGTGGTGTCCAGATTTTCATTCTGCTATTAATCCCTATAGTGAAATCCATGGATAGTTGAAGTAATTGTTATGGAATGATTCAGATTTCTAACTGTGATTATACATTCATCTGATACCTTCCTTATCTTCTACCCATATATTGTAGATCCTCACCAAAAACCTCAAGGATACACTGATGGTCTATCCCCCACTTATTTTTAATTTAATCCTAGTAGAATGGAAAATGAAGATTTAAAAATATCACTAGATAATCACATCATAAGGGATAGACATTGCCACATTTAAATCAGTCAGATTTTCTGCTATAGAAAGTACTGTGAAGATGTTTTTTTTAATTTAATTTTATTATGTTATGTTAATCACTATACAATACATCATTAGTTTTTGATGTAGTGATGCATGATTCATTGTTTTCGTATAACACCCAGTGCTCCATGCAGTACATGCCCTCCTTAATACCCATCAACGAGCTAACCCATCCCCCCAGCCCCCTCCCCTCTAAAACTCTGTTTCTCAGAGTCCTTAGTCTCTCATAGTTCATCTCCCCCTCTGATTCCCCCCCCTTCATTTTTCCCTTCCTTCTCATAATGTCCTCCATGCTATTCCTTATGTCCCACAAATAAGTGAAACCATATGATAATTGACTTTCTCTTCTTGACTTATTTCACTTAGCATAATCTCCTCCAGTCACATCCATGTTGATGCAAAAGTTGGATATTCATCCTTTCTGATGGCTGAGTAATATTCCAGTGTATGTATGGACCACATCTTCTTTATCCATTCATCTGTTGAAAGGCATCTTGGCTCCTTCCACAGTTTGGCTATTGTGGACATTGCTGCTATGAACCTCGGGGTGCATATGGAACTTTTTTTCACTGGATCTGTGTCTTTGGGGTAAATACCCAGTAATGCAATTGCTGGGTCATAAGGTAGCTCTATTTTTAATTTTTTGAGGAACCTCCACACTGTTTTCCAAAGTGGCTATACCAACTTCCATTCCCACCAACAGTGTAAGAGGGTTCCCCTTTCTTCACAACCTCTCCAACATTTGTTGGTTCTTGCCTTGTCAATTTTTGCCATTCTAACTGGTGTAAGGTGGTATCTCAATGTGGTTTTGATTTGAATTTCCCTGATGGCTAATGAAGATGAACATTTTTTCATGTGTCTGTTAGCCATTTGTATGTCTTCTTTGGAAAAGTGTCGGTTCATGTCTTCTGCCCATTTTCTGACTTGATTATTTGTTTTTTGGGTGTTGAGTTTGAGAAGTTCTTTATAGATCTTGGTTATCAGCCCTTTGTCTGTAGTGTCATTTACAAATATCTTCTCCCATTCTGTGGGTTGCCTCTTTGTTTTGTTGAGTGTTTCCTTTGCTGTGCAGAAGATTTTTATCTTGATGAAGTCCCAAAAGTTCATTTTCCCTTTTGTTTCCCTTGCCTTTGGAGAACTTCTTGAAAGAAGTTGCTGTGTCCGATGTCAAAGAGGTTATGTTCTCCTCCAGGATTTTGTTCTGTGTTCTCAACTAGGATTTTGATAGATTCCTGTCTCACATTGAGGTCTTTCATCCATTTTGAGTTTATCTTTGTGTATGGTGTTAGAGAATGGTCGAGTTTCATTCTTCTGTATATAGCTGTCCAATTTTCCCAGCACCATTTATTGAAGAGACTTTTTTCCATTGCATATTTTTTCCTGCTTTGTTGAAGATTATTTGACCATAGAGTTGAGGGTCCAGATATGGACTCTCTATTCTCTTCCATTGGTCTATATGTTTGTTTTTGTGCCAGTACCATGTTGTCTTGGTGATCACTGCTTTGTAATATAGCTTGAAATCAGGCAATGTGATGCTCCCCAACTTTGTTTTCCTTTTTCAACATTTCCTTGGCGATTTGGGTTTTTTTCTGATTCCATACAAATTTTAGGATTGTTTGTCCCACCCCTTTGAAAATTGTCATTGGAATTTTGATCGGGATGGCGTTAAAGGTATAGATTGCTCTGGGTAGCATAGACATTTTAACAATGTTTATTCTCCCCATCCATGAGCATGGAATGTTTTTCCATCTTTTTGTGTCTTCAATTTCTTTCATGAGTGTTCTGTAGTTCCTATAGATTCTTTACCTCTTTGGTTAGGTTTATTCTGAGGTATCTTATGGGTTTTGGTGCTATTGTAAATGGAATTGTTTCTGTAATTTCTCTTTTTACAGTTGCATTGTTAGTGTATAAGAAAGCAACTGATTTCCATGGATTTTATATCCTGCCACATTACTGAATTGCTATATGAGTTCTACTAATTTGGGGGTGGAGTCTTTGGGTTTTCCACATAAAGTATCATGTCATCTGCAAAGAGAGAGAGTTTTACTACTTCTTTGCCAATTTAAATACCTTTTTGATTCTTTCTGTTGTCTGATTGCTGTTGCTAGAACTTCTAGTACTATTTGAACAATAATGGAGATAGTGGGCATTCTTGACGTGTTCCTGATCTTAAGGGAAAGGCTCTCAGCTTTTCCCCATTGAGGATGCTATTCGCTGTGGGTTTTTCATAGATGGATTTTATGAACTTGAGGAATGTTCCCTCTATCCCTATACTCTGAAGAGTTTTACTCAGGAAAGGATGCTGTATTTTGTCACATGCCTTTTCTGCATCAATTGAGAGGACCATACGGTTCTTCTCTCCCCTCTTATTAATTTGTTCTATCACATTGATTGATTTATGAATGGTGAACCACCCTTCCATCCCAGGGATAAATCCAACTTGGTCGTGGTGGATGATCCTTTTAATATATTGTTGGAGCCTGTCAGCTAGGATCTTGTTGAGGATTTTGGAATCCATGTTCATCAGAGATATTGGTCTGAAATTCTCCTTTTTAAAGGGGTCTTTGCCTGTTTGGGGATTAAGGTAATGCTGACCTCATAGAATGAGTCTGGAAGCTTTCCTTCTGTTTCTATTTTTTTGAAACAGCTTCAGGATAATAGGTATTATTTCTTCTTTCAATGTTTAGTAGAATTCTCCAGGGAATTCATCAAGCCCTGGGCTCTTGTTTTTTGGGAGGTTTTTGATCACTGTTTCAATCTCGTTACTGGTTATTGGCCTATTCAGGTTGTCAATTTCTTCTTGTTTCAGTCTTGGGAGTTTATAGGTTTCCAGGAAGGCATCCATTTCATCCAGGTTGCTTAGTTTATTGGCATATACATGTTGATAATAATTTCTAATAATTGTTTCTATTTCCTTGTTGTTAGTCATGATCTCTCCCTTTTCATTCATAATTTTGTTAATTTAGGTCCTTTTTCTTTTCTTTTGGATAAGTCTGGCCAGTGGTTTATCAATCTTATTAATTCTTTCAAAGAACCAGCCTTTAGTTTTGTTGATCTGATCTACTGTGTTTCTGGTTTCTAATTCATTGATCTCTGCTC
>NC_138382.1:27908004-27926998 GCF_054177405.1 Leptonychotes weddellii | reverse complement strand
CATAAGGAATCTCTTCACCCTAACTGCCCTTAAGATGTTTTCCTTGGTTCTAAGATTTGTTAGTTTTCTATTACATGCCAGGGGGTTGGCCTGTTTTCCTTGATCTTTGGAGGGGTCCTCTCTGCCTCTAGGACATGAACATTTTGTTCATTTCCTGGATTAGGGAAGTTCTCAGCTATGATTTGCTCAAATATATCTTCTAGTCCTCTCTCTCTCTCCACTCCCTCAGGGATCCCAATATTTCTGACATTGGAACGTTTCATGGTGTCACTTATTTCTCTGATTCTGTTTTCATGGATTTTGAGTTGTTTCTCCCTGGCTTCCTCTTTTTCCTTTTTTCTATCAATTGGTCTTCTAGATCACTAATCCATTCTTCTGCCTCACTAACCCTAGCTGTTAGATTATCTAGATTAGATTGGATCTCATTGATAGTATTTTTAACTTCCCCTGAAGATGTTTTTTAAAAATTGCATTGAATTTGACAGTAGATATCAATTGAGCAAGTCCTATTTATCAGACTTTTAGCTCAGCTAAGGCTGCAATGATGAGTTAAATGCAGTATTTCCCTTAAAGGTACTTTTTATGTAATAAGAGAACTAAGATAACTAATATAGGGCTGAAGGTGAGAAAAACTTTCAGAGAGGCTTAAATAAGTTATGGTATGGAACCGGGAATGCACAACATGAAGTCAGAAATGTTTATCTTGTCCAGGAACCCCTGGCTTGTGTCTGCATTGGTTCTAGACACCAGGTCATCCCCAGCATGGGGCACCCCGGGACACCCTGGCTTGCACCCACTCCAGCTTCAGTGGCCCCATAAGGCACTCTGAGTGTAAAGAGTCCCAAGACACCCTAGCTTGCATCCATTGTCTTGCCCAGACACCATTTGTACTGAGAGCAGAGGGACCACACCAGCCCAAGCCTACTTTAGCTTTAGCTGTCCCACTAGAGCACTTCCTGCATGAATCTCCCCAGGACCCTCCAGTCCAAATGCAACTTTGACTCTATCCACCCTGTCAGGGTACCCTTTATGGGGAAAGTTTTGGAACACCTTGTTTTAAACCCACTTCAGCCTTAGGAATCCTGCCAAGGTGTCCTCTGTATATCTACCCCTGGGATTCCCCCCACCTCCACTTACACTGACTTCAGCTTCAGCTGTTCTGCCAGGGAAACCTCTGCATAGAAAACCCAGAGACTACACTGGCTTGCACCCACTTCAGCTACAGCTGCCCTGCCAGGGCATCCCCTGCATGGAGAAGCCTGGAACATCCCAGCTTACACCCACTTCAGTTTCCACTCTCCTGCAGTGTTCTCTGCATGTAGAACAAAGGGAACACTCCAAGCCTGCACCCACCCACTTTAGCTTTAAGGCATCCTGCCAGGTACCCACAATGTGGAGAGCCCAGGGAGTACAACAGTCTGCATCAATGTCAGCTTTAATGTCCTGCCAGGGCACCTACTATGTGGAGAGTCATGAGACCACTCAACCTGTTCCACTTTAGCTGCAGCTGTCCTGCCAGGACAGCCTCTGCATAGAGAGTCTTAGGACTGTACCAGCGCATTCCCACTTAAACTCTGGCCATCCCACCAGGGCAACTCCACCATGGGGTGCCCCATGACTCACAACTCATAACAGTCAAAGTTCCAGCCAGTCAACAAAAGTCACAAAGCACATCCAGTTTACAAAGGGGATGACCATACACAACACTACTTCTTTAAATTTAGAGAAATAGCTGTCCAGCCTAATCCATAGAAACAAAAACGGAAAGGCAAGCAAAATGGAGGGACAGAGGAATAAGGTCCAAAGAAAATTAAGATAAAACCTCAGATATAGAACTAAATGAAAAGGAGATAAGCAATATGCCTGATAACGAATTTAAAGTAATAATTATAAAGATGTTCAATGGACTTGATAGAAGAGTGGGAGAACTCACTGAGAACCTCAACAAAGAGATAGAAAATTTAAAAAGAACCAGAGCTCAAGAATATAATAATTGAAATGAAAAATACATTACAGGGAATCAATAGATTAGTAAATGCAGAACAGATGAGCAATCCAGAAGATAGGATTAATGGAAAGCTCAACAACCCAAGCCTTAACAGTAAACAGATTTTTTTTCTAAACAGAATTTTAAAAATAATGATACATTAAGGGATCTCTTGGACAACACCAAGCAAACAAACATTCACATTATAGGGGTCTCACAAAAAGAGAGAGAGAAAGGGGAGAAAACTTATTTGAAGAAATAATAGCTGAGAACTTCCCTAACCTAGAGAAGGAAATAAACATCCAGTTTCAGGAAGAGCAGAGAGTTCCAAACACAATGGACCCCAAAAAAAGTCCACACCATGAAACATAATAATTAAAATGCCAAAGGTTAAAGATGAGAGAATTTAAAAGCAGCAAGAGAAGAGCAAAAAGTTATGTACAAGGAAAACTCTATAAGGTTTTCAGCTGATTTTTCAGCAGAAACTTTGCAAGCCAGAAGAAAGTTGCATAATGTTTAAAGTGCTGAAAGGTTAAAAACCTACAACAAAGAATATTCTACCCAGCAAGATTATCATTTAGAATTAAAGTAGAGATATAGAATTTCCCACACAAATAAAAATTAAAGGAGTTTATCCCCATTAAATCAGCCTAATAAGAAATGTTAATGGGACTTCATTCAGTGGAAAATTACACATAAGAATATTGTGAATATGGGCTCCTGGGTGACTCAGATGATTAAGTGTCTGCCTTCAGCTCAGGTCATGATCCCAGAGTCCTGAGATTGAGTCCCGTGTTGGGCTCCCTGCTCAGGAAGGAGCCTGCTTCTCCCTCTGCCTCTGCCTCTCTCTCTCTCTTTCACTCTATCTCATGAATAAATAAATAAAAATCTTAAAAAAAAGAATATTATGAATAAAGAGTTGTAAAATATGACAACATACACATAAAACATAGAGGAGGAAGTAAAAAAAGTACTTTTTTAGAATGTGTTCATACTTAATAACTGTAACCTTAATATAGATTGCTGTATACTTAGGATGGTATATATGAATTTCATTGTAGTAACAAACCCTACAAGAGATACACAAAAGGTAAAGAAAGAAAGTCAAACATAACACTACAGAAACTCCTCAAACACAAAGAAAGAGAGAAAGCACAGAAGGGAAGAGAGGAGAACTACGAAAACAACCAGAAAACATTTAACAAAATTACAATAAGTACATACCTATCAATAATTAATTTAGGGGCGCCTGGGAGGCTCAGTCAGTTAAGCATCTGCCTTTGGCCCAGAGTCCTGGGATCTAGCCCCATGTTGGGTTCTCTGCTCAGTGGGGAGCCTGCTTCTCCCTCTCCCCCTGTCTACTGCTCCCCTTGCTTATGCTATTTCTCTCTTTTTCTCCCTGTCAAGTAAATAAATAAAATCTTTTAAAAAATAATTACTTTAAATGTAAATGGTTTAGTGTTACGATCAAAAGACATAAGATGGCAAAATGCATAAAAAAACAAAAACCTGATGAATACCTACCATTTGCACTGACATGGTTGGAACTGGGGGGTATTATGCTAAGTGAAATAAGCAGAGAAAGACAATTACCATATGGTTTCACTCATATGTGGAATATAAGGAAGAACGCAGAGGACCATAGGGGAAGGGAGGGAAAACTGAACGGGAAGAAATCAGAGAGGGAGACAAACCATGAGAGACTCTGGACTGAGGGTTGCAGAAGGGAGAGGAGTGAGGGAATGGGGTAACTGGGTGATGAGTATTAAGGAGGCCATGTGATGTGATGAGCACTTGGTGTTATATGCAACTAATGAATCATTGGACACTACATCAAAAACTAATGATGTACTATATGTTGGCTAATTGAACTTAATAAAAAAAATCAAAACCCATCTATATACTGCCTATAAGAGACTCACTTCAGACTTAAAGACACCCAGAGACTAAAAGTGAAGAGAGGGAAAAACATCTATCATGCAAATGCAAGTGAAAAATAAAACAGGGTAGCTATATTTATATCAGACAAAATATACATTAAAACGAGGACTGTAATAAGAGAAAAAGAAGGGAATTACATAATGATAAAGAAAACAATCTAACAAAGGGCTATAACCATTTTAAATATCTATGCAGCCAATATGGGAGCACCTAAATACATAAAGCAAATATTAATGGACATAAGAGAGAAATCAATGGTAATATAATAATATCAGGGGACTTTAAAGGAAGAAGTTAAACTGTCACTATTTGCACATGACATGATACTATACATAGAAAACCCTGAGGACTCGACCAAAAAAGCTATTAGAAGTAATAAATGAATTCAATAAAGTTGCAGGATACAAAATTAATACCCAGAAATCGGTCATGTTTCTATATAGTAATAACAAAGTAGCAGAAAGAGAAATTAAAATAATTCCATTTATAATTGCACCAAAAAGAATAAAATATTTAAGAATAAATTCAACCAAGGAGTTAAAGACCTGTACTCTGAAAACTATCAAACATTGATGAAAGAAATTGAAGGTGATGCAAACAGATGGAAACATTCCATGCTCATGATTTGGAGAAATTAATATTGTTAAAATTTTCATACTACCCAAAGCAATCTACAGATTTAATGCAATACCCATCAAAATACCAACAGTGTTTCTCAGAACTAGAACAAATAACACTAAAATTTGTATGGAACCACAAAAACCCCAAAAGCCAAAGCAATCTTGAGAAAGAACAAAACTGAAGATATCACAATTCTGAATTTCAAGATATACTACAAAGATATAGTAATCAAAACAGTATGGTGCTGGCACAAAAATAGACAGATTAGTAGAACAGAATAGGTATCCCTGAAATAAACCCACATTTATACAGTCAATTAGTCTACAACAAAGGAGTCAAGAACATACAACGAGGAAAAGACAGGTTCTTCAATAAATGGTGCTGGGAAAACTGAATAGCTACATGCAAAAGAATAAAACTGGACCACTTTCTTACACCATACACAAAAATAAACTCAAAATGGGCTAAAAACCTAAATGTGAGATGTAAGCCCTTAAAATTCCTAAAAGAGAATACAGGAAGCAATTTCTTTTGGCATCAGCTTTAGAACATTTTTCTAGATAGTCTCCTGAAGCAAGGGAAACAAAAGCAAAAATAAACTTTTGGGACCACATCAAAATACAAAGCTTTTGCACAGCAAAGGAAACCATGAACAAAGCAAAAAGGCAACCTTCTAAATGGGAGCAGACATTTGCAAATAATATATTTGGTAAATATATAAGGAATGTCTATTACTCAACACCAAAACACACAAACACACATACACAATCAAATTAAACAATGGGCAGAAGATCTGAACAGATTTTTCCAGAGAAGACAGATGGTCAACTGTCATGTGAAAAGATGCTCAACATCACTGATCATCAAAGAAATGCAAATAAAAACCATAATGAAATATCACCTTACACCAGTCAGAATGGTCAGTATCAAAAAGACAAGCAATAACAAGTGTTGGTGAGGCTATGGACTAAAAGGAACCCTCATGCACTGTTGGTGGGATACAAATTTATACTACCACTGTGGAAAAATGGTATGGAGTTTTGTCAAAAAATTAAAAATAAGAATACCATATGACCCAACAATTCCAATACTGGGTATTAACACAAAGAAAATGAAAACTCTAATTCAGAAAAGGATATGGACCCCTATATTTTTGTAGCATTATTTATGGTAGCTAAGATATGGAAACAACCCAAGTTTCCCTGGATAGATAAATGGATAAAGAAGATGTGGTATATAAGTACAATGGAATTTTACGCAGTCATAAAAAAGGATGAGATCTTGCCATTTGCAGCAACATGGATAAACCCAGATAGTCTTATGCTAAATGAAATAAATCAGAGAAAGACAAGTACCATATGATTTCACTTATATGTGGATCCCATTAAAACAAAATCAATGACTAAATAAACAGCAAAATTAGACCTATAAATACGAAAAACAAACTGATGGCTGCCAAAGGGGAGGAGCCTGAGGGGTTGGGCAAAATGGGTGAAGAGTAGCGGGAGATATAGGCTTCCAGTTACAGAATAAATAAGTTAGGTAAGTCAGGGAAATAAAAGGTACAAAAGAGAGAATATAGTCAATGGTATTGTAATAGCATTGTATGGTGACAGATGATAGCTACACTTGTGAAGATAGCATAATGTATAGAGTTGTTGAATCACTATGTGTACCTAAAACTAATTTAACATTGAGTGTCATATGCTTAAATAAAAAAATAAATATATTTTTACTCAAATAAAAATAATAATAAAAAAGAAAGGTTTGCCTTGTCATACTGAACATCCAACTCAGATTTGAATCTCTTAATTGAACATGTCCATCTTGTGCAAATACTCTCTTTCCCAGTATTGCTGTGATACTTGAAAAATGGACAGTATTTTAATAGATAAAATCTAGGAAGAGGGAATTTTAATAGAGGAAGTAAGTGAAGACAAAGTTTTGAAGGCCAGAATGTTGGATTAGTTCTTATAGCCAGACGAGTCATGGGGCTCCACTGGGCCCAGATAAAGCGTATTTCTTCTCCCTGCTGCCTCCCATGGCACAGGGTTCTCAATCTCTCTGCCAATTCTCCTCTATGTCTCTAACAGACTAGTATATACACAGGCTTTTTTCCAGTTTGCATCTGGATGATACTTTTTAAATTGTTTTCTTTCTTTTTGAACCTCTCTTGGGTTTTTAGAAACCCAGTAAATATTTCTTAGGACTTTTCATTCAAGCTCTCCCTCTCTCTAACCAAATCACTGGAAGATATACAAAAATAAAAGGTTTCTGCAAGATGAATTTTCTGTAAGCTTTCAAAATGATGTCTCCTTAGAGAAATCAAATAAATTCAAGGAAATAGCAAATCATGGTTGTTCTTAAAAAAACAAACAAACAAACAAAAAACAAAACATTTTATTCAGAAATGCACCTGTAATAAAAATCAAGTTTTTATATTAAGATAGAGTCTGTAATAAAACTAGGAGCCCTTGACCTGTGAAAACTCCTTTGGGTGGACCCACAGCCTACCTAGTCTAGGTGCTTCAATTCAGTGTCAGATTATTTCTGTAGTACATAGGACTTTTGTTTAACTTCCAAAAATATTTTCCAACCTATCCTTGGAAGGTAGTCAAGGACTAGACAGCCCAAGATTTCCCTCTCTTGCCTCAGCCAGGAAAGCCCCTTACATACATCTGTACCTGTCTTCTCAGACACAGAATGATAACCTGCGAATCCAGCATTGTAATAAATAGAGCTTATTTGGCAGTGGGGCTATAAATAGGGTGCTTTAGGACCCAAGGTGCATTCAGCCTGCTTCTGTCAGCATAAACTAAGAAAGAAGGCTATATTATTATAGCATGAGCAAGTAAACGGGTTTTCCTTGCCAGTAAAAGCAGGATGTAATATACTCAATATGCCTACTGGTGCTGGAGCATAAATCAACCATCATTTCTGAGCAGCACATAAAGGGCTTTCCTTCATCACAATTACTAAAATAAAAGAGCACACATGGACAGCTCATCATTGCAAAAAAGAAATTCATCATTTGGTCTTCTGTATTTTCTTGTGAAGTCTTTGGTTAATGGGTAGTATGGATGTCGAAGTGAGTGTTCAGTTGATATGTCTAGGTGAAAGAGAGGGCATAGGTGAACAGATCAGAAACTGGGTAAATCAAAGTGGGGCTTCTGATGTATCAGATGGCTCTAGGCAGTCACAATGAATAGAGCTAGGGGGTCAAGGTGGAGTAATAGATGAAAGGATTTTCTATAAATCAGAGTTGTCCGAAGAAGAACTAACCTTTAATGGAAATATTCTAGCAGAAGGTGATTCGCCACTTGGTCAAAGATGTTAGATTAGTCATGGATGCTGGAAGGGGAGCCAAGTTAAGAATGGGTAGCCTGGATGTTCACTCATGGTTCCTTTCATCTTCACATGCTCTATTAAATCAACTTCTCTAAGAATACATATTAAGTCACCGTCCACATGGAAGAGCTCATTCCTATTCATTCAGGAAAACATGTCTATTTTGTCCATAGTCCCAAAAAAGTTCAGATTTAGCCACCAGGCAAAGGAATATTGGAATATTTTCATCTTTAAAGTAATATTAAGGCTGTCTCTCCTTGCATTATAAAAAGAGCTAAATTTTGAGAAATCTGTTTGAATTATAGTTGCTCTTCCAATGCACTTGGGATGCTTATTACATAAAGAAATCTTGTAAAAATATTAACCAGTATTTTAAGGATTCATTTTTTTTATTTACCATTTTTTGAGTCCGTATTATGGTCACCTGTAGAGGCAGATGGACCCTCACCTAGGTTGGGTTGAGATGTCATGACTGATACAACCATACACCAAGGAGTTATGACAAGGTTTATTACTAACATAACTGAAGTCACTGGAAGAGGAGGGCATTCCTCTCAAGCAGGTCTGAAATGGCTTGAGAGGGCAAGGAAAGGAGATAGGCCAGGATTTTTACTGTGTTTAGGAGATGGTCTGGAGTGAGAATTCCCACATGGCAGGGGCTGTGTGGTTCTAATCTCCTGCTGGCACCAAAGGAAGAAGTATCCAAGATTTCTTATCTGTTTGTCCAGATGTGAGGCACAAAAGGGAGAAGGTTAAAAGAGGCTTAAAAGCTGTCAGAAATCAGACATCCAAAAATGGAGTCAAGGTTCTGATCTAGGATGGCCCTGAACTCACTTCCATGGACACACCAATTTTATAGCTATTCATAGACCAGTTCCTCCTGAAGAACTGAGGACTGACTGAATAGTTTCTGCACAACAAAAGACAGAAAGAGTGGCAAGAGAAGCAGAGATACGGTAATTAAGGGAACCCCCAACCCAAAAACTATTAACTGCAGTGGGAAGGGATAGTACTGAAAGACCATGAACTGATTCCTCTATGCTAGGGCACAAGGAAAGTCACAATTTAAAAGAGCAACTAGTTTATAAAAAATTCAGCCCTAGAACTCTACCAAATGGTGGAGGAACTGCTGGAACTCTCCCTGGATCCAAGGGACTAGCTAATACCACAGTTTATACTCCCCTTCTGCCTTGGAGAGGGAAATAAGATCAGGTCCAGACACCATAGCCAGCTGTCACCTCAGCAAGCACCAGGTCCCTAGCCCATACCAGCCCCAGAAACACTGGGACATAGGAAAAAAAGCTGTGATTTATAAAAGCAACTAACCTTATTTAAAAAAAAAAAGCCGGCCCTGTAACTCTGCTGAATGACTGGGTTGGTGGCGGGAGGTGCGGGGGGGGTAGGTTGTGGGGCAGGGGCTTGTGGGATGGGTCTTGCTGGAACTCCCTCTGGGTCAGAGGGGCTGGTGAAAACCTCAGTTTATGCTCCCCCTCCACCTTGATAATATGACAGGAGTAGGGTCCTGGAACCCTAACCAGCCTGCTGCTTCCATGAGCCCAGGGCCTATAACCCACACTACCCAAGCTGTATCACCAAGGAGGCCCCAGGGCAGTATACACCAGGGCACCCCCGCCAGTGCACACTACAGTTACAGTGTCTGTGCCAAGGCAGTACAGGCACAAAGCACCCCAGAACACTGCAGGCCCATACCACTTCAGCTTCAGACAGCTTGCAAGGGGGCCCCCAGTGAGGAGTGCTCTGGGACCTCCTGGGTGACACCCACTTTAGCTCAAGCAGTCCTGCCAGGGCACCCCCTGCGCTGAGCATCCTGGAATGCCCTGGCTTGTACTTACTTCTGCTTCACTTTCCCTGTCAGAGCACCCTTAGTATGGAGAGCTCTGGGACACCTCAGCTTGCACCCACACCACCTTCAGCTGTCTTACCAGGGCACCCTTTGCACAGAGAGCCCAAGGATTGCACCAGGCTATGCCCATTACAGCTTTAGCTGTCTTTCCAGGGTACCCTCTATATGGAGAACCCTGGAAACACTCCTGCCCATGCCCACTTTAGCTGCAGCTGTCCTGTCAGGGTGCTCCCTGCACACAGCTCCCCAGGATGCCCCTGCCCACACCCTGTCTGCCTCAGCTGCTATACCAGACACCCTCTGGCAGAGAGTCTGGAACTCCCCAGCTTGCACCCACTTCAGATTTAGTTGTCCTAGCAGGGCACTTTCTGCAGAGAGAACCTTAAGACCACACAGGCTCATGCCTATCCAAGCTCCAGCCATCCCACCAGGGCAGCCCCTCATAGCCCCTGACCCCCAGCCCATGCCAGCCACAGTTCCAGTCTGCCAGTAAAAGGCACCAAGGATACTTAGGCTGCACAAATGACAACTACACAAGATCATTCCTTTAAGTCTAGGAGAAGTAGTTGTTTCACTTGTTTCATAGAAACAAACACATTAAGAAAAATGGGGAGACAGAGGAATATGCTCCAAAAGAAAGAACAAGACAAAACCCCAGAAAAAGAACTGAGATAGAGATAAGCAATATGCCTGATAAAGAGTTTAAAGTAATGATGGTAAAAGTGCTCACATGCTGGAAAGAACAGTGGATGTACTCAGTGAGACCTTTAACTAAGAGATGGAAAATATAAAAAATCCAATATAGTTTGAAGAATACAATAACTGAAATGAAAAATACACTAGTGGGAATCAACAGATTAGTGAATGAAGAAAATGGATTAGTTATCCAGAAGACAGGGTAATAGAAAGGGATCTCTTGGATAACATCAAACAAACAAACATTCACACACTATAGGGTTTCCACATGGAGAAGAGAGAGAGAAAGGGGCAGAAAACTTATTTGAAGAAATAATAGCTGAGAACTTCCATAACCTAGGAAAAGAAATAGACATCTAGTTTCAGGAAACAGAGAGTTCCAAGTACAATGGACCCCCCAAAAAGGTCTATGACATGAAACATAATAATTAAAATGTCAAAGATTAAAGATAAGGAGAGAATTTAAAAGCAGTACAAGAGAAACCCCATAAGGTTCTCAGCTGATTTTTCAGGAGAAACTTTGCAGGTCAGAAGAAAGTGGCATGATACATTCATATTGTTGAAAGGAAAAAACCTACAACCAAGAATATTCTACCGAGTAAGATTATCACTTGGAATTGAAGGAGAGATGAAGAATTTCCCACACAAACAGAAGTTAAAGGAACTTATCATCACTAAGCTGGCCTAATTAGAATTGATAAAGGGATATCTTTGAGTGGGAAAAAAGGCTATAACTACACATAAGAAAATTATGAATGAACAAGTGTTGGTAAGGATGTGGAGAAAAAGGAACCCTCTTGCACTATTGGTGGGAATGTAAACTGTTGCATCCACTATGGAAAACAGTATGGAGTTTCCTCAAAAATTAAAAATAGAACCAGTAGGTCCAGTAATTGTGCTACTGCTTATTTACCCAGAAAATACAAAAACACTAATTCATAGGGGTACATGCACCCCTATCTTTACAGCAACAGTATTTTCAATAGCCAAATTATAGAAGCAGCCCAAGTGCCCATTGATAGATTAATGGATAAAGAAGAAGTGGTATGATGGAATATTATTCTGCCATAGCAAGGATGAAACCTTGCCATTTGCAATGACATTGATGGAGGTAGATTATAATGCTAAGTAGAAATAAGTCAGTCAGAGAAAGACAAATATTCTATGATTTCACTCATATGTGGAATTTAAGAAACAAAACAAATAAGTGAGGAAAAAGAGATAGAGAGAGAGAGACAAGATAAGAAATAAACTCTTAACTACTGAGAACAAATTGATGGTTACCAAAGGGAAAGTGGGTGGGGGGATGGGGGAAATTGGTGATGGGGATTACGGAGTGCACTTGTGATAAGCACTGGGTGATGTATGGAATTGTTGAATAACTATATTGTACACCTGAAACTAATATGACCCTATATGTTAACTATACTGCAATTAAAATAAAAAAAGAGCTTCTAACATCTACAAAAAAATAAACAAAATAAAATCACCTTAAAACAAAAGAAAATTATTAATAAAAATATGTAAAATGTGACAGTATATATTTTAAATGTAGAAAAAGGAACTCTTGCACTCTGTTGGTGAGAATGGAAATTGGTGCAGCTGCTATGGAAAACAATATGGAGGTTCATCAAAAAGTTAAAAATAGAAATACCATATGATTCAGTAATTCCACTACTGGGTATTACCCAAAGAAAATGAAAACACTAATTTGAAAAGATGTATGCATCCCTATATTTATTGCAGCATTATTTACAATAGCTAAGATATGGAATCAGCCCAAGTGTCCATTGATAGATGAATGGATAAAAAACTGGTATGTGTATGTGTGTATAAAATATAAAATATAATATAATACAATATAATATAATATAATATAAATTTTTATGTGATGGAATATTACTCAGCCTTAAAATAGATGAGATCTTGCCATTTGCAACAACATGCATGGACCTAGAGAGTATTATGCTAAGTGAAATAAGACAGAGACAAATATCATATAGTTTTTATTTATATGTGGAATCTAAAAAGCATAACCAAAAAATAAACACACAAAAAAATAAAAAGCAGAATTAGACCTATGAATATAGAGAACAAACTGATGGTTGTCAGAGGAAAAAGGTAGGGAGAGGGGCAAAATGGGTGAAGAGGAGTGGGGGATAGAGCCTTCCAGTTCTAGAACAAATAAGTCATGGGAATAAAAGACACAGCATATGGAATATAGTCAATGGTATTGTAATAGTGTTGTATTGTGACAAATGGTGGCTACATTTGTGGTGAGCATAGGATAAGACAGAGAAGGTGAATCACTGTGTTGTACACCTGAAACTAATGTAATAGCATCAAGTATATCCCAATTTAAAAAAAAAAATGGAGTCCACTCCTCATTACAATTCATTATAGTGGACACAAACTGCCTTTGCTTTGACAACTCACATTTAAACTTCTTCCTAGGTTTGGAGAATCCACCATCAGGTGAGTCTTATACAGTAGCAGGAATTTGCCTTTCAGCACCCAGGAACCAAAAAGCTTAGACAGTGGGTTTCTCTGAAACTTAGAAGTTTGAGTGTAGGTAGGTAATCCAAACTAAGTCAAGCAGGAAACAAGGTTCATTCAGAGATTATGGCTAATGCTCCATGCTGGCAAGAGAAGAAATACCAGTAGTGGCAACCGGCAGTAGTGGGTGTGCTGTCCTAATCAAACTTTTCTTATAGTATGTTTTTGCATATTATGAGGACTGGCAATCTTCTTCCCTTGATTTTTTCCTATTTGTAAGTTTGGTTCTCCAGACTTTTCATCTGTTTATGAGCCAGATAAAATCTCCCCACAAATTCTTTTTGCTTATGCTACCCAAAGTCAATTTCTTTGTTTGCAGTGAAGAATCCTGACTAGTTGATGAATCTCACGCACATACACACATGCACTCACATGTATCTGTACATACACATACTTTGAGCATAGATAATACACATATTGAGTAAACATAAAGATAGATCAAGGAAATAGCTTAACTTTGGGTTTTCAGCAGGTCTGTAGCATATTGTTCAATAATTGCAGTGACTATATCTTAGAGATCTTTTCTAAAAAGGAAGTATACTAGCAGAAAATTATAGGCTCTCAATTTTGCATTCAGCAATTTAAAAAAATATTTTGTATTGAAACTATTAACCACAAGTCAATTGTAATTAGAAATAAATTTTTAGGAGATAAGAAGACGGATGATGCACATACCTTTGAGAATGCAAAGAACTGGGTGTATGAATATCCTGATGGAGGCACATATAAACATCACCTATATCTTGACAATATGAGATTGAGTTTATAGCCAGTTTGTTTGCCAAGTATGACCAGACACTCTCCTGTAACATTCTGCTCTTTAAGTAAATGTTTTATTATTTCTTATAGAATATAATCCTTAACCTTGAGGCTACAATTACTGCAAAGATGCTTTTTATATTTGTTATTGGATATTGTATTTACTCTCTTTAAGTTGTTAGAGGAAAATGTATTTGTTAGAATATGTTTGTTGTAGAAAATTGAATGTAGTCATCTAAGTTGTAATGTATAGGGATGATTTTCTCATTATAAATGATTGTGCTAACTTTATGTTCTAAGCACATATAAATGTCTTAAAGTTACTCCCTAGTCAAAGAGCATTATGACCCTTGTCTTACTTTTATTCCTGCATCCCAGTTTCAGAAAACTAAGCTTGTAGTTCTAAAAGACCTATTTATAAGGGAAAGGATAAGCTACTTTCAGCCACAGGAGAAAATAGAAGTCATTGCCCTCTAACTATAAATAGTGAAAAGGTAAACATATCTATGCATAGACATAATTGTAATGATATTATTTGAAACTGGATACCAATATTGCTGAAAACATGTATATTTCTAGTATTCTAGAGAGAAGAAAAAAATTCCCCCTGGGGGAGAAGTTTTTTTTATTTGTTTGTTTATTTTTTTGTTTATTTGTTTACTCTATTGGGCTTTCAGGTTTCAAATGTAAAGCCAAGCTCTTATTCTGGAATACATGATGAGTATAATCAGGTAAAACCTTTTCTTAGCTGTGAGGAGAGCTGTTGTCTCTAAACTGTGTTGCTTGATAGTCACTGCCTACTGGAGACAAGATGGGCTAATTTTTTTTTCTTTGAAACTGATTCCTTGCTCACCAAGTCTACTTCCTTTTCTTCCTGAACATATACTTAGGTTAAGTCTCCCAGATTTCCTTGTAGGTAGGTGTGGCTGTGTGACTGAGTTCTAGCCAAAGGAAGATGAAAGAAAGTTATGTTTCAGGCTTGATGTGTAAAGAACTCACAAATCGGATCCTCTGTGCTTTTACCCCTTTCTTTGGCTCAATGCAGATGAGCACAATATCCTTGGAAGGCATATGATGAAGATGGCAGAGTCTCAAGGTAGAAGAGTTTGGATCCCTGAATTACTACCTAAAGAAGAGCCACTTTGAATTTATGTGTGTGGGAAAGAAATATCATCTGTCATTACACATTTCTGGCTCAGCTTGTAGAGTAGACTGGTGTCTGCAATGTAGAGATTGTATGGTGTAGACTGGGGAGAGACATAGTTAATGGAATAACTACATGGAGGAGCATGGCCTGGGGAGCGTAGGTACACTGATGTGTAGTATTCAGAGGAACATGGTCTTTCTGCTTTGTAATTCTGAGTTGTAAAGTATTATTACCTGGTTTTAGATATGTCTTTGGAAAATAAGGGAAGGAACTCTTTCCATTATATTTCAGCATTTGGGGAAGATGGCAGAAGAAACCTGCAGGAAAATGGTAGTAGTTCAGAGTAAGAATTATCTGCAAAGATGGAAAATTCTTGTGACAAATGGATGAATTTCCTGGGAAATGCTCATAAATACAGAGGGATAGAAACATGATAAAAGCTGCAGCTACATGACTTAGTTCCCTATGATTTGTGTATTAAAGGGAGGATCCTTGAAGCCTGGAGAAATTAGGATCTCTGAGTTATATAGTTGTACACACGGGCAAAACAATATTTCAAGTGATACACTGCCATGCTACTTTAGCCTGACTCACCATATTCAAACCCCTGCCCACTTGGCAGATAAAGGAGCATCTTCACAGTAGAGACAGCCCCCACAGAGAAGCTACATTCCAAGCTTCTAAGTTTAAAAGACATCATGATGTGAATCAGAAGTGATTTGCTCAGAGATACCAGCAGGGTAACATTATTTTGTCCCCACCTCTACTAATAAATCCTCTGAGCTGCAGAGGTGAAAGTGCAAACAGTATAAGAAGAAAGGAAGCCACCAAGGAATGTTTTTTGCCTAATACCACTTTTCTGTACAAATAGAAGATACTGAGAATAAAAGACATTCCAGAAGTTTGGGTACTGCTGGAGTAGGGAGACTGGTATCCTGCTTCCCTTATGGAATGTTTTGAGTTTTGTTTTTTGATTGGGACTCGATCCTAGGACCCTGGGACCATGACTTGAGCCAAAGGCAGACTCTTAATGACTGAGCCACCCAGGCGCCTGAGGAACTCAAATTTTTAATCTTCTTTCCTTTCTCTCATTTTTTATTTTTCTCTCCTCCTCCCTTTTTATTTCTCAAGATGAAAGGCAACTTAAAACCATACCAGTAGTTGGGCATATATAACCTCCCTTCTCTATCATCTGCTCTACTAGATGACCTTCCACCTGTCAGATTCCTTGCAATCTTCTTTTTGGTTTCATGCTCAAGAATACTACTCATGATTTCAATCATTTTCTGGAGCCAAAAACTCCACTTGAATGAACACCATCCCTCCCCCCCACATTTAGGAACTCCATCAGCAGAAAACACACCATTGCTCAGCTCAGGTTGAGGTCTTACTATGCAATCCTGAGATGTTGCTGCTTGGGGACATAATTGGCAGTGCCAAAAGAAGCATTGATAATTCTCAGGTAGTAACACTCAAAACTTAGAAATCATCTCCAAGAGACCTCAGCAATGGAATTGCATAATACTGCTTCAATTGAGGAGGAAAGGGACTACCTCTCCTCAAGTCCTTCACCCAAAGAAATGACAAGGAGATATACAGAGGCATGTCAGTTCCAAGAGATATAAGGGGCCAAAGAGTATGACAGGCCAGGAGTAGAGACTCTGCCCAAAGAAATCCTTGTTATCAATAGCAATCCTTTCTGTCTTCTTAAAGCTCATCTGAGTTGTTACCATGAAGTCATCCCGAGTCTCCTATTTAAATATTTCCTAATCAGATTTTTTTGTTGGACATCTTAGAACATCTAACATGTTAATAGGTTACCCCTTAATATTCTAAATCTGAGATGCCTAAAATGAATTGGAAAATGGAATGGGGCTCAGAGGAGGAGAGTAAATATGCAGTTTTCTTAATACCAAATTTATTGAACAGGAGAATACAAATTCCTTAGAATTCCTCTTGCAGAAGTCTAGTGCTCCAAGTCATATCGTTTGCAAAGCATTGATAACTATCTAACTCCCAAGGGTAAAAAAAATCCAAAGGCTTGATTGCAGTATTTCCCAAATAATGTCTCTTTTGGAATTTTATTCATGTATAGTATTCATCTACAAAACGATTCCATGCTTAAATAGGTTTAGGGAAAATTGTCCTTGTTAGATATTATTTGACTTTTTGTCCACCTAAATACTTATTGATTAATCTATATCTTTTTATCTTATCACCTTATCTTTGCAACATAATAACTTGTGTTTCTGTTTGCAGCAGAAGAGGTTTTACATATGATTCATTCCTATAATTCCTCTCCCTTGAGAACACATTGAAAACAGAAGGGGCTCGGGTGCCTGGGTGGCTCAGTCGGTTGAGCGACTGCCTTTGGCTCAGGTCATGATCCCAAGGTCCTGGGATCGAGTCCCACATCGGGCTCCCTGCTCTGCGGGGAGCCTGCTTCTCCCTCTCCCACTCCCACTTTGCCAAACAGCCAGAGGAATGTTGAAAAAGAAAAGTAGGTCCATTGTAGTTAGGAGAGCCATGTCATTCATGATTGTGCCAAACCCCTTTAAAAGCTACAATTCTGTCTGCTACCTCCTCTGAGATGTGCATTCCCTATATATCTAGGGAAAAAGAGCAAAACCCATTGAGATGAAATAATGTCCAGAGGTTAAAATCAAGCTTCTTGGATCTTGTCCAAGGCTGGCCTAGTATGCAGGGTTTTTCTTGAGTACTGGCAGCAATATCTCTTCTGTGGAGATGATCCCTAGCCCAGTGAGCAGATGTTATTAGAAGGATAATGTGTGTAGCAAAGGAGTGCCCCAGGCCTTTCATACCTTCCATGGTGGTTTCAACAGGAAGCTAAAGAAGCTGGCACCATTATGTATTACCTACATCATTCTCATGCTAAGAAAGCTACCTTACTTAACATGATAGACTTCTAAAGGTAAAACACTATCACCTTCCTTTGGTATGATTTTGTCATTTCACTGTTCAAATATGGCTGAGAGGGAAGTAAAGAACAGTTTGCCCAGTTTATTACTTTGCCTAGGAGTCAAAATTATCCCAGTGTGTCCTGATTCCTGGTAGTTCTAGCTATCAAGTTGTTGTGAAGGGAAGAAAAGACAGGATGGATCAATTCTTTCATAAATGCATTCCTTTGTTCATTCAGCAATGAGTACTGGATGTCTACCATGTCTCAAGACTTGCTAAGTTGACTCTTTAATATAAACCTGGCTGACTCACACAAACCTTGGACACATAAAAAGCCTCTACAAGTGCTTGTATTTTACCTCTGGAAGTTATATAGGTTTCAGCCAATCACTTTTTCTGTTATTCCCGTTCCTTACCTTTCTGGATCCTTATCCCCATTTTGACTCCATACCTCAGCTTCTGCTATCCTTCACGCTAGTTGGTTTTCATATCAGTAAGCTTCTTCAGTGAAACAAAAGCAAGAAGAGATAAATATGAATAAGATTTATTTTAAGGAATTGGCTCACCAAATTGCAGGGATTTGCAGTTCTGAAGTCTGACCAGCAGGCTGGGAACTCAGGCAAGTTTTGGTATTGTAGTCTTTATTTTGAAATCTGTAGGGTAAGTGGCAGGTTAGAAACTCAGGGAGTAGAAATTGCAATCTTGAGTCTGAAAGTTGTAGAGCAGCCAGCAAGCTGCAAACTCAGACCTATTTCTATGTTACTTTTTTTATTTTTATTTATTTTTTATTGTTATGTTAATCACCATACATTACATCATTAGTGTATGATGTAGTGTTCCGTGATTCATTGTTTGTGTATAACACCCAGTGCTCCATGCAGAACGTGCCCTCTTTAATACCCATCACCAGGCAAAACCATTCTCCAACCCCCCTCCACTCTAGAACCCTCAATTTGTTTTTCAGAGTCCATTGTCTCTCATGACTCGTCTCCCCCTCTGATTTCCCCCCCTTCATTTTTCCCCACCTGCTATCTTCTTCTTCTTCTTTTTGTATTATTTGTTTCAGAGGTACAGGTCTGTGATTCAACAGTCTTGCACAATTCACAGCGCTCACCATAGCACATACCCTCCCCAGTGTCTATCACCCAGCCACCCC
>NC_138382.1:27877786-27907504 GCF_054177405.1 Leptonychotes weddellii | reverse complement strand
GATTGATAAGATGTTGGTTGAAAAAGGGAAAAAGAAAAATTCAAAAAAGAGAAAAAAAAAGACAGTTAAAAAAAATTAACTTTGAAAGACTAAAGAATCATGGTAAAAAGGCCATGAATTCTATGTGCAGTATTTCCCTAGCGCTGGAGTTCTGCCATTCTCATTGATTGGTAAACTTGTCTTGGCTGGCTGTTCTTGCTTAACTTTTGGGGGAGGGGCCTGTTGCCGTGTTTACCAAGTGTCTTTGCCAGAGATGGAATTGCCGCCCCCCCCTTGGTGTTTGCTCTCGGAACTTTTGTTCCCTGCAAGCTTTCTGTACAGCTTTGGAGGACGAAAATGAAAATGGCGGCCTCCTATTCTCTGCCCCAGAGGAGCAGAGAACTTGGGGCTCCACTCCTCAGTGAGCCCCAGAGAAAAGCAGTCAGTCACTCCCGTCTCCCCTGGTCTCCAGCCACACTCCATGCTCCCCCAGCCTATGACCGAGCATTTCTATCTCTGGCACCCGACCCCATGTGGAGTCTCCAAACCCAGCAGATCCCTACGTTGTGCTTCCACGCCGCTCCTCCCCGGGGGAGGAAGGGGAGTCTCCCTGGATCTGCCACTTGTTGGGTCCTTGCTGGAAGAGTAGTGGCAGGACTGTGCCATAGATCATGGTTTATGGCAACCCCGAGCTGAGAGCCCACTGCTCTGCTCTGTCTCTGCAGCCGGCTTCCCTGCTCTGATACCTGGGAGCTCTGCCACACTCAGGCAGCCCCGGTCTTTCTGTGACCCCGAGGGTCCTGAGACCACACTGTCCAGAGAGGGTTCCACCCCCTGCTTAGCCACTGGAGCGACATACCCTCAGCACAGCCGACTTCTAAAAGTTCCGATTTTGTGCTCCGCAGCTCTGTCACTTGCCAGAAGCGGCCGACCTCCCCCGCTGTCTATCCTCCCAAATATCGCCTCGGGTTCATTTCTCCACATGTCCTACCTTCCAGAAAGTGGTCACTTTTCTGTTCAGAGAGTTGTTGCTATTCTTTTCTTCGATCTCCTGTTGAGTTTGTAGGTGTTCAGAATGGTTTGATCCCTATCCAGCTGAATTCCTGGGACCAGAGGAAATCCAGGTCTCTGACTCCTCTGCAATCTTGCTCCTCCCCCCCACCCATAGCATTTCTATGTTACTGTCTTAATGCAGAATTATTTCTCCTGGAAATAGTTTTCTGCAGTTAAGGCTTTCAACTGATTGAATGAGACCCATGGACATAATCAAGGACAATCTTGTTTACTTAAAGCCAATTGATTGTAGGTGTTAATTACAACTATAAAACACCTTCACAGCAACATCTTGACTAGTGTTTGACCAAACAAGTGGATACCATAAGCTTGCCCTTTTGACATAAAATTTTAACCATCACAGTTCAATATCTGGAATTTTGTTCTATTTTTCTCTTGGTTATAATGTAAGATGAGACTCTCAGTTCCTGCATACTTATTCCAAATCTTTAGGCTACCACCTACATCAGGTTTGTGTGTAGGTAGAGAATCAGAAAAGTGCAATGTATATACGAAAGAGATTTGGACCCAACCCTCAAGGAACTTCTGATGTAGATAAAATAGCTTTATTTAATTGTAAGTATAAGTCTCTATGGATACATATATGCAATATTTGAGTGGCATAGAAGGAGAGATTAGTTCCATCTATTAGAGAGATGAAAGGTAGGGAATTCATGAAGATGAATGCTATATCTTGAAGATGAATACATGATTTCAGGTGAATAAATGTCAAGAAAACATTCTGAGCAGAGGAAAAAATAAGTGAAGGCATACTATGGAGTCCAGTTGTTTGCTTATCTGAACAAAAGGAGGAACAAGCAAAGTGGAGATAGAGAGGGTAGGGAAAGAGGACTGCGAATAGACTGAGAAGGATTTTGTATGCCACAGTTAGTGGGTGTCACATTATCCCATAGGCAACAAAAAGGCAAAATTTAATCCGAGATACAAACCCAATTACAGGGTTTGAGAAGGTCTGGGGTGACGGTTGATGTGACAAAGAGGAGAGAGGCAGCCCTCTGGCAAAGGCTGATTTTCTGGACTGAACTTCATTCCCTCATTAACATAATCAGTCATTAGTATTACCAACATGTTCTCACAGGAGCCCCATTCTCTTTCTCCAGGAGGCCAGAGGCAGCTAACCCAATTTGTAGCTTGTCATCTGATGGGATTTGAAGCTTCACCTGATCCACAGCCTCATTAACTGTAGGTGCAAATGCCTTGGGATTTTTATGGCTGGTGTAACCTTTGTTACTGCCCAGGAGATGAGCTTGAGTTTTTGAGTTACCCTGACTTGCCCACTCACTATGAAACCTTAGTACAGGGGAGGAGATGGGGGGCTTTAGTCACCTCTGACTTGGTGCTGATGTAGCTTAGATAGAAATTAATTATAATTTTCTCAGATATATGTAGTTATATAACTCAAGCAAATATTTAAAGCCTTTTCCTGAGATGAAATAATGCCTGGAGTTTAGAATCAAGGCTAATGCCAAGTAAGGTTTTATGTTGCCCACTTAAGGTGTCACCATGGAGCATATCCAATAATGTGAGCTTCAGGAAGTTGACCCTGGGGGCCGAGCACATGTGGAGCAGCATATCTGGGGAAGGAAGGCGGTTACTCTTGTCTAAACTGCTCCCTTTGTTCTGATAGAGTATGGACTAGGCACCTTGTTTATAAGCTTCTAAGCTGAGTCTGAAGAGTTTGAGTCTTTGACATGCTTCAAGATCGTGATACCATTTCTCAATTTGCTCCTCTTGGAGTGGAGGAATTGTCAGTCTGCTCCTACCCAACATGGAATCTCTTTTTCTCTCCTTCTCTCTCTTTCTCCATGTGCTTTGGGTGGCAACAGAAAAAAAAATTAAAAAACGTAAAGATGAGTACATCCCAATTTACAACATACTCTGTGCAATGACCACAATGTTTGTAAGGTACATAATTCAACTAAAGATCCCACATATTTAAATGGGGTTCAAGAGACTGGATGAAAGAATCAAGACTCCATCTAAGTCTTCTGAAAGAAAAGTCCACTTATTTCCATTCACTTTCCCTACCATTAGAGAGGCAGTATTCTTAAAGAAAATGTAGCAGGTGCAATTATACCAAATAAGGATGCCTTTTCAATTCCTCAAGCACTATGATGCATTCTAAGAGTAATTAAAGAAGATAAAGAGGAAGAAGTATGACACCAAGCCTGTGTAATCCATAGCAGAGTTCCTGAAAGGGAAACATAATTTTATGTGCTTAATTTTTTTTTTAATGTGCTTAATTTTTGAACAAACAGTAGCACAGGGCCTTCCCTAACTCTCCCACCCCCACTCCCTTTAATATTAGAACTCTGCTAAACTTCTTCCCACCTTCTTTCTGTGGGATAGTCTTACAAGTGACTTCCTAAATGTAGAGCTCCCCACAGGGTGTAATTCACATTGAAAAGTACCACTTAGTCAGCATTACCAAAAGCTTCAGTTGGCCTTTCTTGCTCCATTTTGCACTCAAAGATTAGGTAAGACTTAGAAATACCAATCCTAGCCAGTGAAGGATGATTTCAATGAGCCAACTAGATAAAAATAAGGTTTTTTTCTAAAAATTATTTATACTTATAACTGTTTGCAGAACAATCTTTGTTTCTATCTGGTATCTGGGGGTAGTTTTTCCCCAAAAGGCAGTATGTAAAACCACCTTCCTATAAATTGCAGTTTATGGGAAATGCAGGTAACTCTTCTCTGTTACTAGCTGTATTAGATCATTACATAAGGATGGCCAATGAATCACACCTTTGGGTGTGTAATCTCACCCAGGATAATCTGCCCCTTTGTATAATCCCTTTCCATACTGAAAGACCACATAAAAAGAAAAACCCAACATTAATTCACTTCCTCAGAGAAGCAGATGCCAAGACAAGATCAAATGTGCAAGATATTCATTGGTGAAAAAGCCAGAAGATAATAAGGAGAGGGAGTCAGAAGGGCAGGGATTATGATATAGATCTGACTCCTATAAAGGAGAGGGGCTAGGGAGGAATGTTGGATGTGCTGCATGTGCTTCTAGAAAAGTTTCAGATGTGCTGGTGAGCAGTACAGAGACAGGAGGCAAAGTTGCCTACCTCAGAAGTGAGTCTGTGTTCCTATGGCTGCCAAGCTCAGTTGTTGACCCATGAGAAGTGTGGCTTACATGTGAACAGAGCAGTGAACATAAAGCCAGGAGCTTGGGCTGTGGGTCAGTTAATCTCTAAACCAGGAGAGTTGAGTGGCCTATTTTCATGGTCACCACAGGTAGGTACCAACAGTTCTCAAACTTCACATTTCTCCGTTCCTACCTCAAAAGACTGATACTTTCCCCTTAATTTTGGTTCAAATAATCTAGTGGAAGGATCTAAATGGTCCAGCTGGGTTTAGTGCCAAAACCTGGTCTAAATTAGACTTTTCCATCAAAAACTAATGATGTATTGTATGGTAACTAATATAACATAATATAAATAATAAATAAATAAATAATAAGCTTTTTCCAGAAAGACAGTGGTGTATGTGGTCTCAGAGGCATGGCATGGAAAGTTCATCTCTATGTGTGGGGGATAACTTTCCTAGAGGGGACAGATTGTGAGTCCAACTGTTACCCATGCTGGAAAGAAGAGGAACAAATAGATGTAGCCAGAGGACTCCAGCCCATACCACAGGTGTTATGAGATCAGGTTTGGAAACATAGTCCCTTTAGCCTATGATCTTCCACCTGTGACAGTAGTCCCTAAAGCTCCCAATCAAGATAAACTATTCCTTCTTCTTTAAGTACACAGTATTTCTCCTTATGACTTGATGCTTTATATGAAGATTAAATGATTAAATGAGTTAATGCATTTAAGGAGTTTAGAACAGAGCTAGGCCTAGGGTGTGCGAGTGTTCAAGAAGTTTAGCTTATAATTATCATTATTACTATTATTAAATTTAGTGGGATGCATACATGTCTCCTTCACTAGATTACATCTCCCTTACAATCAGGGACTCTTTCCTGAACATTCTAGCACACTGCAGAGCAAATCAGACTCCCAATGAATACCTAGTAAATTGAGTTGAATCTGCTTTCAAGATTGCTCTGAGGAGAAAGCATCTGAAATGCTGGAAAGCCCCCATACCACAACAATGTGTGAGCTTTTGTTCTGCTGTCAGATCTTAATTATCCACGTGTAGAGTCTCCACTTCTTGGATTAGCCACAGCACATGTTTAATCCTCTGTCACCAAAATGCTTCTGGGACTCTGTCTTGAATTGGGATCAGTTAGGAAGGGAAAAGTAATTTTAGTAATTATCCCATGCAGAGCATGATCAAAAAGGTTAATTTTCTACTCCCAAAAGCACACAATGCACACACAAATGCTTTTTATATTCTCCAAACTTTCCTCTCCTCTGTATTAGTATGAATGGCTGAGGGCTTCCTATAAAAATCACAATTATTGTTTAATCTAATGAAAATGCTAGAAGTGATGATCTCTAGGTGGTAGGATTAGAGACAATTTTTATTTTTTCAGTTTTGTCTACATATCTTTTCAATTTTTTTTAAAATGAGAGTTTCTTATAAGAAAGTTCTCTCCTTCCTCCTACCTACCTACTCACCATTTAATTGTGTTAGAATAAATTTCAAGGTGCTCATAAAAATTCCAGAGTTAATTAATTAGCATTAAATGCACCATTGTATGACATTAATTATTTAGCTTCCCTGAGTCTCAATTTTCTCATCTGTAAAATGGAAATAAAATTATCTTAAAAGGCTGGCATGAAAAAATAAATAGCACAAAGCAAAGCATATGGTTCATGCTCTTAAAATGTTCTAATTTCCTCTTTTTTAAAACTGAGTTTTTGTGATTGTGAAGAACCCATACCTCCATAGAGAAAAATCTATGCATGTCAGCCATTAAATTGATAATAAAGATCATCATATGACATATTTAAACTGTAGTATTGAACACAGTCTTTTTCTGTGGTCTTTTTTGAGAATGTTTTGTTCCCAACATTTGATATTTGTGACCGAGGGTTATTGTTGAACATTCTAATTCTTTATCTAAATGAAGAACATGTTTTTGAGGTAATTGCCAAAAGGGAAAAAGACTTGTCCCACACCTGCTCCGTCCCATCCTATGCTTTCTTTCTTTTTTTAATCAATTTATTGAGATATGATTGACATACAAAAAACTGTACATATTTAATGCATACAACCTGATGAGTTTGGAGGTAAGTATATATCCATGACACCATCATCACAATCTATGCCATAAACATAACCATCACTTTTGAAATGTTCCTCCCATCCTCTTTATGCTTTCTGAAGGGAATGAAATTGGCCTCCAAGGATTGTCAATTTAAAATACTGTGGAAAACAGCAATTTTACCTCTACGGGGACTAACAATAAAATAGAGACTGGTGAGAAAATACCCCACATCAGAGAAATTGCTTTATATACTGCAAGAGGGCTGAGGCATTCAACAAAAGCAAATCAGAAAATTTTAGAAGGGAACAGCAGCTTCCAACAGTAATGGTAATAATGATCAACATCCAACCTGAACATTGGCTGAGTGATCACCGTGTGCCGTGCTCTAAGCCAAGCATTTTACATCCATTGTTTTACAAAAGCCCAGTGAAGTGTCTACTATCATGCCTTTTTGCAGATGAAAAAAACTGAACTTTTGAAAGGTAAAGCGACATACTTAAGATAATGCAACTAGTAAACTATAGGGCCAGATTTGTCTGGTCCAGGAACCTGAACAGATACCACAACTAGTGTAGGGTAGAAGAACTGAATAGACCATGAGTGCTTAATAAGTATCACTAGCTTAGAATACAAGAATGGCCCCAGAGGAAAAGCAGAGTGTCTCAAACTGGGAGAGACAGCTTTTGCATGGAGTCATGCAATCCACTTATAGTAACTATGATGATTAGGCTAGCTATTTATAGGAAGGAATTACAGTAGGTAACCTAGGGTTGGGAAGCAATCTGATAAGACTTGAGATCTAAGGGATTTTCTGGGGAGCTACATTTGCAAAATCTGTTTACACTTGGTTTATTAGCTTGGTTTGAAGTGGTATTAGTTTTCTAGAGCTGCCTTAGCAAAATACCACAGAATGAATGACTCAAACAACAGAAATTTATTTTCCCATGGCTCTAGAGGCTGATAGTCCAAGATTGAGGTTAGTTTCATCTGAAGACCATAATGGAAGGATCTGATTCTCCTTGGCTTCTAGATGATCACTTTCTCACTGCTTTGTTCTCACATGGTTGTCCCTCTGTGCCCCTGGTGTCTTTTCCTTTTCTTATAAGGATAGCAGTCATATTGGATTAGGCCCCCACCATAATGGCTTCATTTTATTTTAATCCCCTCTTTAAAGACCCTATCTCCAAATACAGTTACTTTCTAAAGTCCTGGGGATTGGGATTTCCCCATATGAATTTTGGGAGGACATAATTTAGCCTATAACATTGTCTGATAGAAATAATTACAGAAGGGGGCACTAGGTCTGTGCAAGCTGTGCCCTGTGTAATTTTAGTTGTGCAGTGCAGCAGCTGTTGGGGGTCACCACCCTGGGGTTATCTCCAACTGTGTCCGTATCAAATCCCATCTGTGCATTGCAAAGCTACTGTGAACAGATGCTCTCTGTCAAATGAAACTCCTTCCCACACTTAAAGGGCATGTTGTGGAACCAAGCTGTCCAGTAGGGAGTATTCTCAGTACTAGATGCTGGGTAGGGGCTCAGGGAAAATAACTGTGATGTCATCACTCCTCCATGTGCTTTTATCAAGTTAGCATGGTCTATAGGAAAGCTGTTTGTGTTCAAGGAAGTAGTGATGTGGCTAAAGAGAATCTCAGTTTAGCAGAGAGACAGATAGATCAACACTGTTCCAGAGTTATACAGGCTAGCAGTGAATACTGACTGACAACACCCTGTATTTATTCACACAGTGATTTACTATGTTGTTTAGATTCTGAATCTTCCTTTTTTAATTCTCTTATTCTTTGCACTGATTTGAGATAGTGTCTCGGGTACATCACAGCTGGCAGGTAGAGCTATGCATTGCCCTCTTTTCTCTACCTTTTCAGTATCTCTTTTGCAAATATTGGATCTAAAGAGCCTCCAGAGAGAATGGGAAGGGGACTCATATATTATCCGTATGATTCAAATTCAGACTTTTAAAAGCTTATGTAGAGCCCTGGGCAAGAATAGGGGGATATATTAAAAGACAATTTTTACCAGGGTCTTCTAAAAACCCAGAAAGAGCACTCATCAAGAAAAAAGGGTGGTACTCTGAGACAGACTCAGAACGCAAGAAGGGCCTGAGTTGTTATCCCAGGTGTTCCAGAACTTGAATTTAGACCAGTAGCATCACTTAGATAGTGTTTGTGTGCTCGGGCAAGACATAGGCTGTGTGTGTAATCTCAGTAACTCGGTGAACTTTAAGATGCTATATGATTGAGCAACTCTACCTGATAGAACATAACTCATAAGTAGTGACCTTATTCCCTTCTTGGATGACCCCCCCAGACTGCCCCTGCATTTTGAAATATTAGAGCCCAGTGACTGGAGCAATTGGTGAGAATCTATATTCAGGGATGCAACCTGAAGCTGGCAAAGATATTGTGGTAGGTAAAGCACATCTTCATGTGTCCACATAGAAGTTTCTGTGGGATGTCTGGTACCTCTGTGGGAACTTAACACCCTAAGGCACTTTATAAGGTATCACTATCTTCAGGCTTCAAGCTGGCAAAATGCAGGTGTAATACTTATCTAACATCTCTTACCAGACACTGGTAAAATCTGAGCATATTGAGCATATAATTAGCAAAAACAAATTTTCTTTCTGCTTTCTTTCATAATTTTCTTTAGGTGAAAATGTTTCTGTTTTCTAAGCTGTTCTTATTTCCCATCAAAAATAAACACTCCTTTTGCTGCTCAACCTTAAGCCTAGTAGGTTCTATTTAGGTAGTTAGGGCAAGATTATGGCAAAGTAAGTATCATGGCAAAGAGAAAGAGGAACCTTGAGTCTGAGAAAATGTGGCCCTTTGGAGGACACCTAAGAATCTAGTAAGTGGAAAGGATAAAACACTATGATGTAACACATGGAACACTGAACAAGTGCCAAGCACAAGATAAGTACACCATGACTATTAGTTCTTCTTAGTGTAATGCCAGGTGCTATCTCTACATCCTACCTTTCTAACCACCATAGGACCTCAGGACGTAAGATTCTACTATTAATATTCAAGATGTTTCAAACTAAATCTATCACCTTCTACAGTGAAGCTTCCCATGTGTTGATAAGTGGTGGAATCAAGATTTGAACTCAAGTACTTGGACACTGGAATTCACCTGCTTAATCATTATCCTATGCTGACTGTCCAGTTTAGTTAGCTTCCTCATCTCCTGAATTCTCTAAGTCAGCCTTGTTCCTTCCTATCTCATATTTTCCCTTATCCTACAGAATTAATAGGGCCTGGGCCCATCCTCCTGGAATTCAGCCAGTACAAATAATAATATATTAAGTGACAAACAAATAATACAGACAAGTTCCTCAGAGAGAGTAAGAAATGTCTGTTTAAGGCCACAGTTTTGTTTAGTTTTGTTTTGTTTCCTGTAGGGATTAAAAAATGGGCTCTCAGACCCTCAGGTCTGCCAGAGATTTCTCTCATTCCTGAACTTTCCATAGGCTTCTGATTTATAGTGTGTGTTCTCTGCAGATTGTCACAGAACAAGACATTTGCCTAACCAAACATAATGGAGGCACCAGACCTCTACTGACATTATTGGGGAGCATCTGCTTGCCTGCCATGGGTGTGAACAGTCATCCGGAAAAAAGAGAGAATAACCTAAAATAGAGGGTGTGACAGACTCCAAAGGGAAGAGCAAAATGTCTTAAATAGCAGTCTTAAGAACTACTTCCTGCCCAGCTTTGTCTGTGTTCTGGTTTGTATGTTGCAGGATCAAGAAGATAAGCAGAAAAAACTATCTGTGCAGTGTTGCAAGCAAGTGGGATTGGAGTCTAGCCCTATTTCTTTTATTAATTAGTTTTGTGACTTTGAGCAAGACCCTGACCTTCTTTAAGATTCATTTCCCTCATTTCTCAAATTGATATGTTAATATCTGCTATGAAGATCAAAAGATGAAAAAGATGTAAAAGAATTTTAATCCATTCACGTATTCCACAAACATGTATTGAGGTCCAAATAAGAGTCAGTTTCTGTGGTCTGTGATCATAGGAGGGACCCCATATTTTAGGACCTGAGGAAGTCATTGAACCCTGCTCCCTTATTCTTCCCATGTCTAAGATGAAGCCAATAATATTTTCTTCCCTAACATTCACAATGGAAGTATTTTAATTTTAAGGAAGAAAAGTGAAAAAGAAAAGTTTTATGAGGATATATGAAATTACAATTGTTTTATCCATATTAGTATACATTTGCAGTCACTTGTGAAGAATCTAGTAGCTTTGTCAACACCACTATCTCTAGAAAGAGACCACCACAGTTCAAATCCTACTACATATTGGTTATGTAACCTTAGACATGTTTCTTACCCTCCCTAAAACCCCCTTCCCCACTTTTTTTCTTAAAGAGAGAATGTAGATAATATCTATATTACAGAATTGTTTTAAGGATTAAACATGTGTATTCATGATTACAGAAGGGAAACAAAGGCAGTAAAATTTAATGACTCACTCAAAATCTCAGGCAAAACAGGACCTATGTCCTTATATGTACTTACTCAGCATACTGCTGGCTTAGATGCCTTAAAAATTATCTATTTGTGGTATCTATATTCATATATATATATATATATATATATATGTACACACACATACTACATTACTCATGTAAGTGTACTCTAAAGGAGTCTAACTCCAAATTAAAAATCAAGATAATAGCTACAGTGTCTTGAACACCCTGTGCTAGGTACTATGCTAAGTACTTTACATATATTACCTAGAACCCTTTAAAATATCAGCAAATATGATTGTTGTCATCAGCTTATAGATGAAAAAACTAAGGCATAGGGAATTTAAATACCTGGCCCCAAGTTATACAGGTAGTAGGTAGTAGAATTAGGCTTTGAACCGAGGTGATCTTACTATAGTATCTGAATTCTTAACCCCTATGCATCTGAAAGAAAGAAAGAAAGAGAGAGAGAGAGAGAAAGAAAAAGAAAGAAAGAAAGAAAGAAAAAGAAAGAAAGAAAGAAAGAAAGAAAGAAAGAAAGAAAGAAAGAAAGAAAGAAAGAAAGGAAGTCCTTTTGAGCCTTCTGCCCCTTGTGGACTGGCATACCTTACATCTTGTGAGCCAGATCAGCCACTTGATCAGTTCCTGGTTTAGAGGTTGCCAACCTTCTCAGCCAAGTCTATGTTGGACTTGGGCTACTACAGAGGAAATGCAAGGATATGTCTCATATTCCAGCCCTAGGAAGGGCAGGGCAGTGTGGGCAAGAGCAATAGCAATGAAGGGGTAGGGTGTTGAGCAAGGCAGCAAGGCAAGTTCCATCTGGAGTTAGCTCTAGAAGTGAATGTGATGATGCTGTGGTCAAATTAATTATTCAACATTGCAGCTGAGCCCTTAAGAACAAAGAGCCCCCTTTGGTAGGGCCATCATAAAGGGTTCTTCATATTTGAAGATCTAGGTGTTCTAATTCTTAAAAGTGGTTACTTTTCAGGGCAAGGGACCTTTTTTTTTTTCTCCTGGGAAGACAGATAAAAATAGACTTAAACAGTGATTAAGCTTAGAATGAGCTAAAAGGCAGAAAGTCAATAGGTCAACTGGTTAGATAACAGAAAATGAAAACCAAGATTAAAAATGTGCTATTTTATACTGTAGAAATGAAACTTAATAAGAAAGCAAGGGAAATAACTGAGCAGACAGGAAGTGAGAGTCAGAAAGGAAGCTTAAGGCCTCCTCTGACTTCCCCCTTATTTCAGACCCTGTTCTTGTTGGCCAGGTGGCACAAGCGCAGGTGGACAGATACTACACTCTACACCTGTGTTTCTTCCTTCCACAGGCTGAAGTTTTTCAGATCTGTATGAGAATGCAAGAAGAGAGAGAGAATCTTAGAATCTAGAATTTTTATTATCTCAGTAGCTCCAAACAACTGTCCATAGAAACTTCCTCTGAAGTTGCCAGCATCCAACTGAACCCAGTTTTCCTATCTTCTCTCCCCTCACCAAATTCTGCATCACTTACATTTGAAATGGATGATATCTTTTAGTAATAATAATAGCTAGCATTCAATAGTAGGATGTCCATATAATTATTGTCTAAATCATGATGCTTCTGACATTGAAAAATTGTGCCAAGGTAGGCATAAACCACCATAGTCTTGGTCAAATACAAGCCATGGAATCACTATTTATTGATCATTTACTTTGTGCCCGGCACTGGGCTAAGGGCTTTGGAGGTTTTATCTCATTTATTCTTGCCAACAATCTTTTAAAGGAAGTGTTATTATTCCCCTAATTTTATCAGCAAGGAAACAGATCATTCAAACCCAGGCAGAAGTGTAGATTGTGCACCAGCCTAGGAGAACCACCAGCCTAGGAGCTAACATAGCTCAGTGGAACCATCCAATCAACCCCTGCTTTCCCAGTAAGCTGCTTGTCCATCTCTCAGCCTTGAGCTGAGGCCTCCCTTGTCCACTAGTATACCACCTACCCACCCTGACCCCCTACATCAAGTTTACAAGAAGCCACGAGTGACAACTTGATGGACCAAAATTAATACTGTACAGAGGCCAGCAGCCACCTGATTAGTTACCCCTAAAATTCTCCTCACAGGCCAAAAAATTCTAGAAAGATCTTTCTTTTCTCCTGGGAAGTGAGGGCAAACTTTTCAAAAATGGTTACACTGTAGTCCATGAGACAGCAAACAGATGGAATGGGAGAGGGATAGTTCAGAGGAGAGTCTTGTTCCTTCTTGTAAAATGTAAACACAAAATTCTTCAAAGAAGGCTTTCACCTGTTGAAGAGTTGGTCTCATTGGGGTAACTTCAAAGGTAGAAAAGAGAATGTGCTATTAAGTGGGCAAAAGGGGGGAAAACACCAGAATTTCTTTTCTTCATTCACACACTGAAGAAGAGCATATGGCCATGCTAGTCAGCAGCTTTGTGTGCATGGGCACATTAATCTAATTCTGAAATTCAATTTCCTCCTCTGTATCAAGAGAAATGGCATCTACTTTGCAATATAGTAGATACTATTATCTTTTATAATAGAGTTCAAGAAGTGGTTCTTTGACTCTCCACCAACAGGATTGCCAAGGATTATGTCCCGAACAAACAAGCATATCGTAGGAGCAAATTCTTTCCAAAAGTCTTTACTCTTACAAAAACGCTTATTTTTCCCCCCACTGCTAAATGCAATATTATTATACCATTCTCCTTGTTGATCCTACCATGGCTTGTTTCACTTGGGAAACTTTCAGAATTGAAAATGTGGTCAAAGCACCAAATGGATTTTTCTGCCCCTATGCCTTCCAGAATGATGGATTGCGATGGTTAAGTTCTCTTAAGTTTACCACAGTTTTGAACCTGAGCTCAAACTGAACAGGGTGTTTGATGATGTCACAGCCATGCCCACTTTTGATTCCATTGCAAGTACTTTTGTTCAAATTTGTGAATATTAATGAATATACATTCCAACTTTCATTACAAAAAGATGTATTTAATAATCTATCAATTACTTTCCCTCCATCTGCTTACTTGGGGGTTGGATTTCACTGCTCTAAGCCAATTATGAACCCACTGTGACCTCAGTTTACTTTCAGCTGTGGCTCAGATCTCAGCTGTGGCTGTCCAAGTAATTTCTAGCTATTTTGAACATGGAAACCAGAGTTCAGACTATGTCCCAAAGGCTTCTGCCTATCCCTTCTCACTCCTTAAATCCTGACATTTTGATATATATATATAATAGCACCCTTTCCCAAGGATATAAAGCACACTCCACAGCCTCCTATGGAGTGATAGAATGGACAAATGATCAATATTTCTGGCTAAGCCTGTTTCATTCTCATAATTCTTCTTAACTCAAGGCTTCAGATAACCACTTACCAATCAGTTGGCATGTGAGAGAAAGCCCACGTGCTATTGCTACTTGAGAAAGAACATGGCATTTTACCACTGTCTGGAGCAAAAGAATGAGAAGGCTTTCCAATAGAAACCTTTAATTCCAGAGCTAAGTAATGACTACTTTCAATGTCTTTATCTCTCTTATCCAGCCACTCAGAAGCATGTGTATATGAACGTGTACATTTGCACACATGCATACACACACACAACATGTGGCCAAATATCCTGTACACTACCTCTTGAAGTGTACTGGGAGAAGGAGAGATCAGCCCTGTGAAAAGTCAAAGCTGTGTTCAATGGCTTGGTCCAACTATGCTCAGCCAGCTCATCATGGGTGATTATGTTCTCATTTCCACCCTCAGACTGCAAAAGGAGAAAGGTCAGCTAGTCTGGGATCCCTTACACAGCTGTTATAGATGTTTATGGAAGAATACGATATACCAAATCTTTCCCAGAAGTTAAAAAAAAAAAAAAAAAAGACTTGTGAATGGGATACTGAAAGCTCTAAATTAGTGGCAGTGAGAGAACAGACTTTTTTTTTAACTGACCCAGAACATTGAATTGATTATGTAATTTAACATCACTGTTCTATTTGATAGCTGCCTATTAATACTGTACCCTCCTACATTATAGTCAATTGCAAACTCTAGAAATGGAAGAACATATTTATTTTGCTTGGAATTTATAATTTTCTGCCATATGAACTATTAGTAATTTGTAATTTCTTTCTCCAAGGGGAGCCTATTACCCCAGGAGAAATGATGTTCACCCTTATTTGAATCATACAATCTTAAACTCTTCTTTTTACATTCCCTGCTGCAAGCAGATATGGAATTCAAGGAGCTCAAAAATGTGCCCCTATTTGGAGGTATGCTTTCTAGCTTTGGAAAAGATTGTGCCCTACTCAGACTCACTGTCCTCTATCTCAGGGAAAATCAGGAGGCCACAGAAGAGGAACTTATGGTAGAGCCACCATCAGCTGACAAATAGAGGACAATGAGCTACAAAGAGGGTACAGACTAATCAAAAATGCTTGTTGAAAATGCAGATTCTCGGTCCCCACTTCAGATCAACTGAGTCAGAATATCCAATCCAGATGATTCTCAGGCTCAGTAAATTTGAGAATGATATTCACCTAGAGATATAATACCTAGAGAAGGACGTGGAATGGGATAAGAATATTTTGCTCAATAAAGAGCATTTTCAATCCTCCCCCTGGTATGATATATCATTCTCAGCAGAGTCCTATTTGAGATAATCTCACACCCACTATGGTTTTTCTTTCAAAGATCAAGACAGTGTGTGAGTCTATATCCCAGCCTACCTTAGTTTCCCTCAGACCCTCTAAATTAAACTCAAAATTCAAATGTTTGAGCCCCTGTAAGGATGATCTTTCTCCAGGTGATTATATACTATGTTGTCTGAGTCCATGAGGATATTATTTCTTGCCTTTACTTATTCTTTTAAAAAAATTTGAACACTATTACACAAATCCCTGCTGGTATTTTCCACTGTGGGTATTATCCTTCCACATTCCATTTCAGCCAGTGATGACGGCTGGGACCTGACCCCAGGCAGAGCTCTCCAAAGAACATACCAGCCAAATTATGCTTCCAAAATTCCCAGTAACAGTTGAAAAGAGCCAAGGAGGCCAGGTGCTGGGCAGGAGGATATTTTAGGCTTGGCTGATGGTCCAAATTGGATCCTTCCTCTCTTAGCAGAACTATCCATTAAGAAAGAGTGTCTTGTATCTCTCTCCCTATCCTCCCATATCCCCTTTCCCTGACTCTACACTCCTCCCCTTTCTTTTGAATTGTATGAAATTATTTTTGTACCATGTAAAACACTGCACATATGTAATCACTTGACTGATATGAAAAATCTAAGTGTCAGAAAGGAAGGACTGGTGATGCTTCCTTTTTTTTTCTTTTTTGCCTTGGTAAAGACTACGGCACATTGGATGAACAGTGGGGACAGGAGGTGTTGATGAGTTATACACGGATCTAAGAAGTGAAAGTAGTTCTAAGATAATTATCAAACTCAGATGTTAGGAACAGAGCATTCAAATGTCTTCAGTATTAGGGCATCAGCATAGGGAAAACGTCATCAGTATAGGAAAAGCCAGCCTCCATTTTCCCAATTCTGAGAGCTTTTCTAGAGAGTACAAGAATCCTCCTTTGTCTTCTATATTCTACCATGTCCTTGAGCCCAATCAGCTTATTACAACAATGTGCTTTCCCCTGTCCCCTTTCTCTTCCTCTCCACAACCACAATTTCAGCTTAGGTCCTCATGAACTCTTGGATTCTCTTGATAGTTCTTACTTGCTGAATGAAATAGTCTCTGCTCTCTCTGCCTCTGATATAATGCCCTCCAGTTCACACTGCTGCCAGGATGATTTCTTTTAACAGTTCTTTTCATGTTCAGCCTAAACACCTTAGATGACTCTCCCCTGGATCAAAGGAAATAGTCTAAACTATTTAGACTTTCATCAAGTTCCAAAATAACTTTTCAGATTTATCTAATAAGATCCTTCTTCACACCCTATGTTCCTGCATATCCAACATCTTAGTCTTTCTAAAAATGCTGTTCCTTTTTATGCTTTCATAGCTCTTTCTCTCCTGAATGCCCTTCTTACCCTTGCAAGCATTTTGAAATGTATATACTCCTTAAGGTCCAGATGAAAAATCACTTCTTCTGCTATGTTTCCCTGATTTCCTTGGTAAGAATTCTTCCTTGGTAAGAATTGCTCTGGACTACTGTACCATCTATTTTCCCATCTACTGCAATACATTTTATATTATAGTTGTTTGGTTTTCTGTCTGCTAGACTGTAAGCTCCTACAGGTTAGGGATGAGCTTGTTCATACTTGTACAAGCAACAGTGTCCAGTACTATACCTTGTCCATAGAACAGCTCAGTGCATGCTGGCTTGTAATAAATGAATGATTCATGCTAAAGTAGGGAGATATTCTCCACTCCTGCATAACTGAGCTGGAATCTCCACTTTTACAGAAAGTCTGTAAGATGGAAAGGGGGAGGTAAGCCCAAGGTTGAAGGCAGTAGAAATTTTTGAAAGACACCTGCCCTTCAAGGCCCATCTTTCATTACTCTCTACAACACCTACACAAAGACCCTCTTCTGTGGTCTTTCTCACCTCCTTTCTCACTTCCGGCTTCTGTACTTCTTTCATATTCTTATTATAGTTGCACATAGCTTCTTGGAAGTGGTTTTATTAAAATATATTTTAATACATTTGCTGGTCCAGTAGCACTTTCTTGCATCCAGCTATGTCAGATAAGCACTGAAAGACTTTTATTTTTCTCAATTAAGAAAAGCTGCAACTCCAGAGACAACTGAGAGGCTTCTGGGTCTACCCGGGATGTAGTAACATTATGACAAAAAATGACACCATTGCTATGCCTTGGCACCAGGTATTCATGTGGGATACTGAAACCCTGAGCCTGAACCAGGGAAACTTCTGCAGCAAGTAAATCCCCTGGACAGTTCTAGACCCTGAAGATCAACTAGAAGATTTACCTTCAAAACTGAAGTAAAAGAGCAAAAAGTTGAAAGATCCAGGAGCAAAATTACTGCAATAGACAAATTTTTCTAGTTCTAACCCTCATCGCCTCCTAAGGAGGTTGGGTAACATTAAGTACAGGACTCTTGCTTCTGCTAGGGATCATGAGGGATTGGGTACTAGAGTCTGGGGAAAGAACTGGGGAATACTTTTCATAATAGAAAGCAAAGAACTAGGAGTTCCCAGATAGCAATTCATATAGGAAGAAAAGAGGGAAAAAAGGGAGAGGAAGAAAGGTAAGGGTGTTAGAATGTGGTGGAAGACCATGTTCTCTGTCATGTGAGAAAATTTTGTGTGGAAATTCACGGGTGTTCTAAATTTCTCTCTTCAAGTTGAAAACAAAAGAATTCGAGTTGCTATTTACAGGTACCAGTGCTAAAGAGAGAGAAGCCAAGGGCCTGGACAAATCTTGCCATAAAGGTCAAGAAACTTGAACCTCAGCCATATGAAAACCCCTGTTTAATCTGAAAAAATGATGGACTTGATAAATTATTGCTAGTGTCCTTGAAGCACCAAACAGTGTGATAATTTGTATTCCTTATAAGGGAAAAGAAAGAGAGAGAGAGAGAGATTCTATAAGTTTATTCTTAAAATCTTCTTTCCCAAAATATTATTCATATTTACCATTTTGTAATAGCTCTTTTAGCAAATGAGAAGTCCATAGAGTGCAAGGAAGAACTGGGATTGGATGTTCTTCTTTCAGTCATCTTGACTTAAAAATGGAGTCTCTCACCTTGTTCCTTGGAAGGAAAGGAGAAAAGCTCATGGCTTTGCTGTTACTGCTATCTTTTTGTCTGCTTCTCCTAATGTAGGGGAAATAAGCCTCAGCTGTTAGACTATTTGAAACAAAGACAGAAACTTTCCTAGCAGAGACCTAACAAGTCAGCATAGAATATATCTTATTACTTGATATACTCAAGTCAAAAAATAAAGATACTTTGTTGGAAATAAAGAAAAAAACAAAAACACTTTGAGTCTACCTCAGAGATCTTAAATATTTGTTCATATCTGTAAGAAAAGAGGCAACGAATTAATTTAGGGCCTGGCAAGAAGCGAGTCTCCCTTGTTATTTTGTCATGAGTGATCTTCAGCAGGCCATGGAGGATTCACCAGACATTTTGGGAGGGCTTTGGATTCTTTACATCCTGGAATTGAATCAAGCAAGTCTAGAAATCTTTAGGAGAAAGGGTCCCAGTTGACATCTAGGTTACATGAAGATTAAGGAGACATGAAAGATAGGCAATCATGACAAAAGAAGAGAAAACGGGGCAAATTGCAATCATTAGCCAGTGATATAGACAAATTAATGTAATATGAGAGAGTGATAGATAAAGGGGAGTTTCAGAGATAGAAGATAATAAGATTTGGGAAGGGATTTGAAGGTCAAAGGTAAGATTTTGACATGTATCCCTTGTTTCTCCAGACCTCGCTGGCCTTTGGGACATTTGAGTAATTGTGTGCTAAGCTCCTTCCCAACTTGGCTGTTGCTACAGCAGAGCCCTGTCCTCTCTTTTTCTTGTGAGCCTTAGATCCTCAAGGCCCCCTGGGTGGTTGTACTCAGCCTTCCTCCAAAGACAGCAGGGAGTCTTTCTTCTGATCAAACAAGTGCGAGATGGGCTTTGAACAGCAACTGTAGCTTTTTAGGTTCCCATTTGTCCCTGGCCAGTGAAAGCAAGGACCCTCTATGTGTGTGTGTCTGTGTACCGACTACAAAATTTCTTTTTTTTTTTTTTTTTTTTTTAAAGATTTTATTTATTTATTTGAGAGAGAGAGAATGAGAGAGAGAAAGCACATGAGAGGGGGGAGGGTCAGAGGGAGAAGCAGACTCCCCGCCGAGCAGGGAGCCTGATGCGGGACTCGATCCCGGGACTCCAGGATCATGACCTGAGCTGAAGGCAGTGGCTTAACCAACTGAGCCACCCAGGCGCCCCTCGACTACAAAATTTCTGAGCAAGGCTGGGTAAGTGGTGCCTGTGACCTACAGACTTTCCTTTTTCTGGCTTTACTTTGGGCAGCAGATATCATTCCCTATCCAGCTGCTGACATAATTCTGAAAAGCTGGCCTTGTCACAATTTTCTTTCTTTTTTTTTTAAGATTTTCTTTATTTATTTGAGAGAGAGAGTGAGCATGAGCAGCGCGGAGGGGCAGAGGGAGAGGAAGAAGCAGGCTCCCCGATGAGCAGGGAGTCCCACGTGGGGCTCGATCCCAGGACCCTGGGATCTTACTTGAAGTTGGACTTAATATATGGTTAGTGTTTATCCTAAACCTGTGCCTCCATTCTAGCATATGCATGTGTATGCACACATACATACCCCTCATGACTGACACAATGAAAAGAGTGCCGTATTCCATGAAAGTTTATTGTTCTGGATTTTCCCTGCCCAGGCTTTCCACATATTATTCTATTCCAGCATCTAACAGTTTCTCTTCTTTCATCTCTTGATTTTGGACACCTTTCTTCACCACTTTCCTTTCTTCTCCTGAACTTGATGATGGCTTTGCCTCCTGAGGTATGAGTCCTCAACACACCCAGGACATATTTGATCATTTCCCTTTGGCTCTTCACAATTGTGGCCACCGAGACATGTATCCAGTTTCAACCTCAGCCTGGACTACCTGGGCAGCACTGCTGCCAGGGCTCCAAGTCAGAGCCCTTGGAGGGTGTTAGGTGACTGCACAAACTTCGCAAAATTTTGTACTTGGAAGGGTGGTATTACCACTATAAATAAAAAGGACACTATCCAAAAACATTCATAAAGTTGCATCTCAACACAAGGGGGACAAAAAGTAATATCTAACATGTTGTCAACTACAGATTGTAGACTCTACTATCAGCTACTTGGGACCAAGCTCAGATGTTTTTGTAATCCTCTTTAAGGCAACTCTTGGGACCTTTTGAATTTCTCTTTCCAAATAGAAAATATCACTTAAAAAAAAACAAAAAACAGTTCAGGAACCATCAAATAGGTTAGAATCCCACAGACTGCTGAGAGCCAGTGACAGGAACAATCTGGGAATCTGTGTGTGAAGAAGATAGAGTGAGGGGTGGGTGTGGATGATGCAATTTGTGCAGAACACCAGGCGAATACTGAGAATTCAAAAACATTGGAAAATAGCAGGATTCCTTGACCTCAGAAAACCTGCTGATTACAAGAGGCAATGTGACCCAGGGGAGGGCTGGACTCAAGAGATAGGCTGCCTGTTTACATCCCAATTCTGCTACTTGAACTTTGGCAAGTTCCTTAGTCTCTATCTCAATGTTCTCATCTGCAAAATGGGGATAATAACGTGAGCTACCTCATGGGGTTGAGATGAGGATCAGGTGAGCTGTTGTGTGCAAAGTGTTCAGCACATTACTTGATACCAGGTAAGTGCCATGTCAGTGTTTGTGAGGAAGATCAAATGATGCAAGGGGTAAAGGGTGGGGTCAGGACAGAGAACCTGCAGTTGTGGCTGGAGGGAGCAACAGGAAGTGCCCCAGTACCTCAAGATTTTACTATCCTCTTTCTCATTCCCTAATCCCTCTCTTTTTTTCTTTTTAAAGATTTTATTTATTTATTTATTTGACAGAGAGAGAGAGACAGTGAGAGAGGGAACACAAGCAAGGGGAGTGTGAGAGGGAGAAGCAGGCTTCCCGCGGAGCGAGGAGCCCGATGCGGGGCTCGATGCGGGGCTCGATCCCAGGACCCTGAGATCATGACCTGAGCCGAAGGCAGACGCTTAACGACTGAGCCACCCAGGCGCTCCTCCCTAATCCCTCTCTGATCACAATTCTATACCACCATTCCTGAAAGGCTCATCACCTGAGATAGGTTTAAGCAGCTTGAGCTCTCACTTAGAAACTCCAGGAAATATGTCTTGCCTTCCAAATTCCTCCCCGCGATTCTATTCTGGCAGGGAGGAGTGGCTTCTCCCCACATAGAATTCGAGATTGCCAGCCTGCCAGTACCTCCAGGAAACACAAATCACAGACAAACTCTCACTAGGGTGCAAATGACCTATCCTATCCTTCCAGATAGGAACTTTATATGGGACACTTGAGGAATTGACCCTGGGCTTTGAGATAGGAAGACAAGGAGAACTTTAGAAGTCAGAAAGGGGATGTGCTACTATAGAAGGCAGAATGATTCAGGTGAGTGCCTGAAGCCACCCTACCCATAAGCAGAGAGCTAGGATCCACCTGGGCTTCAAGCACAGACAAACCTACATTGGAATTTGTGCTTTCCCTCTTATTTGTTCCTTGTGAAGAATTCCTCTGCACCTTGGATGTATCAGTTTCCTCAAAAAATAGGCATAATAGTAACATCTACCCCAGAGAGCTGACATAAGGATTAAATGAGATCACATAAAAAAATCCCCAGTTCCATAGTTGCCAGTTAGTCCATATCTGAACTTCAACTGCCTCCTGCATTCCCCACCCATCCAGGGCCCCTTCACTGCTCATCCTTGCCTTGGTGCCATCACTTCTGATGCCATTTGTAAACTTGTCAACTCTTTTCAGGCCCTGCCTAATGGATTTTGGCTTTTGAGTGTTAAAAAGAAAACCACAGGCCCATGTTGCATCTCTTAGGCCAAGTCACCAAACCAGAACTTAATACCAAACTTAATTGGAGTTTCAACCTCTCCCCAAAATGTAGTCTTAAAAGTCAGGAGTTTTCTGATCAATATCAATGAGGTAATTTGTCACATGGACCATTTCCACCTCCCAAAAGATGACTGGTAAGACCCCTGTCCAACCCCCCTAAGGGAAAGTGACCTTGCCTGAAACAAGCCTTTCTTTTCTTTTGCTATTAAACTCCTTGCCCCACCCACCTTTCTACAAAAACCTCTCATTTGTATAATTCCTTGGTACTCCCCTCTACTTGCTAGAAGGGATGCTGCCCCATTCGTGAATCACTTAATAAAGCCAATTAGATTTTCAAATTTACTCAGCTAAATTTTGTTTTTTAACAAGAGTCAATTATGAACAAAGTTATCCAACAAGACTTGGTTGAGCCCTGGCTAGACAACAGAGTGAGGCTCTATCTGCCATCGCCTTTATACCACCCCAGACAGTGCCACTGTAGTGTCACTGCAGCCCTCCTGCTGTAGGGTTTGTGGCAGCCATTTGCATGGTGAAGTGGGTCCATTTCTTCTTCCTGTATTAAATACCCACAAGCGGTAATCCTCGTTATGGGCCAATGGCTTGGAAAATGTTATCATTAAATCAAAACCATTTGCAATAAGGGAAAAGATTCATCTGTAACTATAAACTGTTGCTTATAGCTGGGCATTATAAAAACAAATGGTGGCCAAGTCTCTTCAAGCCCAGAACTTCCAAACTTAATACCTTGGCAGGTTCTCCTGGGCCATGCTGGAAGAGATGAGATCACTGACCCAGGGGAAAATTCCTGGGATAAGGATCCTTTCTCATGGGAGATCTGACTGGGCCATGAATGTCAGGGGCAGTGGCACTGGCATGGGAGCATGATGGCATGGCTGTGACTCAGAATATACGGATGCCTACCCGTTTTGTTTTCTGAAGGCTTTACTTCTATGGGGCTCCTGTTCCCTCTTATAGAAGACTAAGCACTGGCGTTGCAGTCAGACACACCTGGTTGGTGATTCCAGCTGTACCACTTACTGGGACAAATTTGGACAAGTGACTCAAAGCCTCCATTTCTACCCCTCAGGGTTGTGATGAAGTCACAGAAATTTTTGGATCAGAACATGTTTTATCAGTTGTGGTCATGCCTCAGGTTATAGATCTTGAGTCTAAAAAAGAGTTCATGCCTAACCCTGGCTGGGCTCCAGTTATTCTAGTGTGTGTTGATAGGGTCTGTGCTATGGTGAAGGCTGATAAGACTCACTTGACACACTTCACTCCTGAGGTTACCAATGACTCAGACATGGAAGCTGAGACCCATCTCTGCTGAGTCATGAGGATCCTAATCATGGCTGCTAATTAGAATCTGGTGACTTTTTTTTTAAGATTTTATTTATTTATTTGTGAGAGAGAGAGAGAGCGCGCACAAGCAGGCTCAGCAGCAGGCAGAGGGAGAAGCAGGCTCCCTGATAAGCAAGGAGCCCAAAGCAGGACTCAGTCCCAGAACCCTGGAATCATGACCTGAGCCAAAGGCAGATGATTGACTGAGCCACCCAGGCATCCCAGAATCTGGTGACTTAACAGAAATATTGTGGCTCTTCCTTGAACTAATTAATTCAGGATCTCTAAAAGTGGAGCCCAAACATCTATATGTTTTTTAAAACTTCCCTTCCTGACCCTTTGGGATTTGTCCTGAGGATTTGTTACCTGAACCCCATAGTCTGATAAAGTCTGTATGTTTATCTATGAAAAGTTAACCAAGTAATGATGTGATGTCTTTCTGGTATGGAAGTCTTTTAAAATGCTACAATTGTTATTTAATTGTTATTATTAACTAGGTTTCCTCTAGAAAAGTGGATGGAAAAGGCTCTGGTCATTTCAATTCCCAGACAAAAAGGAATGAAAAGTTCTGGAATAAATTGATACTCTTAGATTCTGGAATAGTCAGAGGAAGGGCAGAATTGTAAAGCATAAAGCCTGGTGCATTTCTATATGCAATAAACATGATTGCCCTCTATACTGTGCTAGGTGCTAGAGATTCAGTGGTGACCATGACAAGTTTTCTCTTACTAAAGGAATTTATAAACTAGTTGGAGAGACAAAACATAAAATTAAACACATCAATCTTAGCTGATATGAATTGATCCAAGGGATCATACCTGGGGAGAGCAAAGTAGGTGGTTTAACTGAGACATAATCCAAAAAAGCTGAAAAGGGGCAAAATCCAGGTTCAGGCCACTAAACCAAAAGCACTGAGGACAAGAAACTAGAGAGAATAGGCATTCTGCTAGACCCTGTTTCATTCAAAGGCCTGCATCAGGGAGGGACTGATCAAGGTATAGACATCTTTCCTCCACCATGTTATAGTATGGTCAATCATTCCTCTCAGTGATTAATGGGACAGTGAAAAAGAGCATCCAGATGAGATGTTGAGGAATGCGGGCCAGTGCTTCCACTCAGGCCTGCTTCTCTGGGTGATCTGTCTGTAACCAGTCCCTAGGGTGTTTTCTATCTCTCCCAGTCCTCTCAGGTGTCCTAAGGAAACAGACCTATGCAATGCAGTCTTTCCATCCCTGCTACTTTAAGTGAACCCAGATGTTAACAATGCATGCTGGAAAAGCTGAATACCTAACCGCAGACTTTGGCAGCACATCTCCACTGGTGCCCATTGTATTTTGTATTGTATTTTCTTGCTTCTTTCTCTATTTTCTCATAGTTTCCATTCTCCCCCAAATTTGCCTCTGTTGCTCAGTACACTGTCCACTGTCCTTCAGCAGCCCTTTCCTGCAACGCATTGATGAATTAGCCAGTCAACCCTTTCCTTCCCAATACAGTGTTTGATGTTAGTCCTCTAGTATCAATGCTCCCAGCACCTCCCTGCCCCATCCCATCCCCACCTCACCCCTGTGCACTAGAACTGCAGTATTTGACTGATGTCAGCCTTCTGTGACTGTCTCAAGTGACCTCAAGGAGAAATCAAAATCAGGAAGAACTGGAAAACCAGTTGAGTGGAGGCATACAAGCAATATTTTTAAACAATCAGATACAATAGAAAAATAATGTATTAAGATGACTTAATGGTGTTTCTCACATCTATGTGGAAATCAGTAAGTAAACCTTAATTTTTACAATGATAACAAATTATACCTGTGACTCACAAGTATTTGAATAACTGCTTCCAAGAATGTATTTCTTGTAATCCCCTGTAGTTAATAAGCTTCCAAGTTCTTCAGAGCAATCTAAAAGGTTATTTCCTAGGCTATAGTCCTCAGTAAAACAAAGAATAAAAATTTCACAAACTTATTTTGAGATTGGCTTTCCTTCAGTCCACAGCCCTGGGGTCTGGCCAACTCTGGACCTGTACTTTCCTGTGGGATCATACTGGAGGTGAAAGCTGTGAAGGGAGGTAAGTGTCCAGCACCCAAGTTTACTGTGGAAGGGTAGGGGGGAAGATTTCTCTGCACCAATGAACAATGCTCTGACACCAGATTAAGGCTGGAGATAAACGTCATCTCCCACAGGTGAAGAGCTTAGTCCTAGAAGACTGCTGCCCCCCCCTCCACACTTCCCTACTTCAGACACTAATCACAAATCAAGGTTGTCACTTGGGTTTCTAACCGACCAGCTATAGATTGGAGATTACAACGACCCACTCCTCAGTTTCAATTAATTTGCTAGAGTGGCTCACAGAACTCAGAGAAACATTTTTCTCACTAGATTGGCATTTATTATGAAAAGATATAACTCAGGAACAGCTTGATGGAAGACATACATAGGGCAAGATGTAGGGAGAGGGCATGGAAGCTAAGTGTGCAGCTCTACACAGATCCTCAAGTGTTCACCAACCTGGAAGCTCTCCAAACCCCACCCTTTTGGGTTTTTATGGAGGCTTCATTACAGAGGCATGATGGACTAAATCATTGGCCATTAGTGATTGATTCAACCTCCAGCCCCTCTCCCTGGAAATCAGGGGGTGGGATTGAAAGTTCCACTCCTTTCTTCAGGGTTGGTCCCCCTAGCAAGCAGCCCCCATTCTTAGGTACTTTCCAAAAGTTACTTCATTAACATAAACCCAGTTGTGGTAGAAAGGGCCTTGTTATGAATAATGAGACACTATTTCACCTTTATGGCTCTAAAGGTATTTCAGGAATTGAGAACAAGAACCAAATATGACAAAAGATGTTCCCATTGCTTTCATCATTAAAGAAATTCCAAGTATTTTGGAGGTTGTGAGCCAGGAACAGTGGGCAAAGACCAAATACATATGAGAAATATATTTTGATCATCTGAGTGACCAGATATATATTTCTAGAAATCATAACATCGCAAGAGGCAAAGTAGAGGCTCTGGGTGGGAATTGGGAAGGGACTTCTTCCTGCCCTTGACATGTTGTTGAATTCATAAAATGACAGTGAGCTCATGAACAATGATTTGTAAGATATATACTGAAGACTATGAAGCTTAAAACTGAACCCTGGAGGTCCTCGTCATCTACTTTACCAACTCCCTCATTCTATAGAGGAGCTCACTGAAGCCCAGAGAAGTTATTAAATCAGGGTTCCACAGCTTGTTAAAATCAGTTCTATTTCCCAGTCGAGCTGATTTCAACTAAGATCAAAATCTTTCACAACTCAATTTTTTTGTTTTTTAAACCAAGGTATAATTGACATAAAAGAGTGTATTAGTTTCAGGTGTACAACACAATGATTTGATGCTTGTATATATTGCAAAATGATCACCACAATAAGTCTAGTTAATATGCATCACTATGCATAGTTACAGAATTTTTTCTTATAATAAGATTTACTCTTTTAGCAAGTCTCAAATATGCAATATAGTATTATTAACTTTTGTTGCCATGGTTTGGGTTTTCAGAACTTTAAATATCACCTCTGCCTCCCTCAAACAAAAAGATTGTAACTGTTAATACCCTCACCTAATAACATCACGGGGCACCAGTTATGAGTTTGGCATCTGGAGCCCCTTTTACACAGCCTACAATAAAATGGTTGTGCAGAGCAGAGGTCCTGTTGGATGGAATCTATGCATCAAGATTGGAGGACTTTCAGGAGTTTGTTACTTTGGTGATATCACCAATAACTTAGGGTCTGGACCTCAGGCTCCCACTCAGAAATTGATTCTTTTATTTTTTTTTTTTAAGATTTTATTTATTTATTTGACAGAGGAACAGTGAAAGAGGGAACACAAGCAAGGGGAGCATAAGAGGGAGAAGCAGGCTTCCTGCTGAGCAGGGAGCCCAATGTGGGGCTCAATCCCAGGACCCTGGGATCATGACCTGAGCTGAAGGCAGACACTTAACCGATTGAGCCACCTAGGTGCCCCAAAACTGATTCTTGACCTAGGTCCGGAATATATACATCAGGGTGCCATTCCCCCCCCATTTATTATCAGAAACAGAACTGTCAAGCTGTTAAAGTGGGTCCCTGGTTTGGCTAGAGGAATTAAAGACAGGAAAAACATAATCTAGTTGGATTAAAATCTTTGCAGGTCATAAACATTAAAAACAGTATGATACTCCATCCATAAGTAATTCAAGATAAAACAAATGTCTTATGTTTCCCACAAAGACGATGTTGATACATATTTCTTTAAATATTGACTTCTTTCCAAAAATCTTTTTCTTGTTGTTCCTACAGTACTGATGCCAGGACTGACTTTTGGGGAAACCAGTAGTAAATAGTTCTCTTCCTCATCCCAGTCTTCCTAAACCCACATACAGGAATCAATGGATATGAAAGATACATATTTATATTTGGGTTAAGTGAACAAAGAATAGTACATAGTATCCATGTCTTCTTAACCCCTCACCTTTGTTTTAGAATAGAAAACTCTACTTGAATAGGCAATGTGTCTCAAGGTATTGATGGCTGATGTTGTTACTAGTCTTCTGCTCTACATCATTTAAATTGTTTATGCAAGGGGAGCAAGAGGGCCAAATAGAATCTCAGCATCTCATTCTATTGAAGGGGATGCAGACTAGAGCAATGATACCATGTAACAGGATTCCACCCTATTCATATCTTTAGGAACAAGACTATTCCCCCTGTGGCATTCCTTCACTATTACTAGAGTACACATTGTGTTATTTATTATCTAATCAGTTACTTTGGTGTTTGAAGGGCCCAATAATAGCAACTCTTCCTGAGTCCAAATTAAGGGATAAATAAGACATAAGACAGTGAGAGATGGATATGAAAATATCAGTTTTTAGGGAGAGGGAAAAGATGGCAGCAGAGTAGGGGACTCTATTCCAACCGGTCCCCAGAATTGAGTTGGATATCTACTAGACTACTCTAAACATCCACAAAATCAGCCTGAGATGTAAGAAGATATATCTGGACATCTACCAACAGAATATTGCAGGCGGTTGGTTTCGAGGTATGAAGTGGGGAGCCGTGATTCTGCGGGCACATATCAGAAGATAAAGGGAATGGCAAGCAAGCTGTTTGGGGTCCTGCACCTCCGGTGAGTGATAGCCTCCCGTGCTGGGGACAGGGCACAGATTTGCAGACTGATAGTGGTGGGAAAGGACTTTAGGGCAGTCCCCCAGAATGAAACCTGGAGCAGCAGGTCCATGTATGTGAACTGGGGGTGGCTGGAAGTTTTAGAAGCAGAAAGGGCAGAGATGTGCCCCCATGCCCTGCCTGGAGGCAAGGACTGGGAGCCCTGCTGAGGGGCACACAACCCAGGACGCTGCACTTTACAGCAGCACAGAAAGAAATGGAGATAGTGTGGCCTGGAGAGCTCACTGAAGAACAGACTGTGATCCCTCTGTTCTGAGGCAGAGGGTTGGAAACAGTCTCTTCTGCTCTGACTCTCAAAAGAGACACAGAAAGCCACCAGGGAGAGCAGCCAGAGAACAAAAGCCCCAAAAAACTGGTTTTCACTGAATCCATTCCGCCCCCCCGCCCACAGGAGGCAGAGCAACTCTGCTCAAACAGGGTTGCCTGAGTAATAGTGCACCAGGCCCCTCCCCCAGAAAACAGGCTGGGAGAACAAGAGGCCAACAACCCTAAAGTCCCTATAAAACAGGTGCATCTTGCTTGGGTTGTGGTCAATAATTTGGACTCTGTACATTCCTTCAACCACCCTTCAACAGAATGACTAGGAGGAGGAACCCCCAAAATAGGAAAGAATCAGAGACTGTGACTTCTGCCACAGATTTACAAATGAATACAGACATAATCAAGATGTCAGAAATGGACTTCAGGGTAGCAGTTGTGAAGACAATAGCTAGAATGGAGAAATTGATTAATGGCAACATAGAGTCTCTAAGGGCAGAAATGAAAGCTGAACTGTCAGAACTTAAAAATGCTATCAGTGAGATCCAATCTAATCTAGATAATCTAACAGCTAGGGTAAGCAAGGCAGAAGAACGAGTTAGTGATCTAGAAGACCAACTGATAGAAAAGAAGGAAAAAAA
>NC_138382.1:27843705-27877286 GCF_054177405.1 Leptonychotes weddellii | reverse complement strand
TTTTTTTTTTTTAACATATAATGTATTATTTGTTTCAGAGGTATAGTTCTGTGATTCAACAGTCTTACACAATTCACAGTGCTCACCATAGCACATACCCTCCCCAATGTCTATCACCCAGCCATCCCATCCCTCTCACTCCCCACCATTCTAGCACCCCTCAGTTTGTTTCCTGAGATTAAGAATCTTCATATCATTGAGGTCATATGATACATGTCTTTCTCTGGTTGACTTATGAATGAATGTTTCTATCTCTGGCACATGACCCCATGTGGAGTCTCCAAACCCAGCAGATTCCTGTGGTGCTCTCCCTTGCCACTCCTCCTGGGGGAGGGAGGGGAGTCTCCCATGATCTGCCACTTGTTGGGTCCCTGCTGGAAGAGCAGTAGCCTGGCTGTCCCACGGATCATGGTTTATGGCAAACCCGAGCTGAGAGCCCTCTCCTTGGCTCTGCCTCTGCAGCTGACTTCCCCGCTCCAATATCTGGGAGCTCTGCCGCACTCAGGCACCCCTGGTCTTTCTGTGACCCCAGTGAGGGTTCCACCCCCCGCTTAGCCACTGGAGTGACGTCCCTCAGCAGAGCCAACTTCTAAAATTTCTGGTTTTGTGCTCTGCTGCTCTATCACTTGCCAGTAGCGGCTGATGGAGGTCCCTTCCCCCGCCGTCTATCTTCCCATATATCGCCTCAGATTCACTTCTCCGCACATCCTACCTTCCAGAAAATGGTCGCTTTTCTATTCAGAGAGTTGCTGCTATTCTTTTCTTCAATCTCCTGTTGAGTTCGTAGGTGTTCAGAATGGTTTGATCCCTATCTAGCTGAATTCCTGGGATCAAATGAAATTTAGGTCTCCTACTCCTCCACCGTCTTGCTCCTCCCCCTAGATAAAACACATCTTATAAGAATGTGGCAGAAAAAACTGAGGACTATTTGTGCTCCAACCTCTGCCCCATCAGAAAAGGAATTTGACATTCTGAAAAAAATTATAAGAATTTACTTGATGAAGAGGTCCCTGGCAAGGAGTTTTTCCCTTAAATGATGTATAACTATTCCTTTTCACCCCTTAAAAGATCTATAAAAAGAAAAGTATCATGTGTTCTGCTGTGCCCCAGCCTCCCTTCCACACACTCCATATTCCCCCACCCAGGCTGCCTCTAAAAAGGAGTCAGCGTCAGACTAGCCTTGGGAGAGGATCTCCTACTCCCTAGATGACAATGTGACTTCCAACAATTCTCCTCACATCTTCTTCCAGTTTCTACCCCACTCACCACCCAGCATATAGATAAGGGGCTTCTGATCACCATAGGTTCCAAGCTGCCCTCTTATCTCTCTGTCTGTATATAGTGAAGGTCTGACTCAGGTGAATCAGAATGCCTACAAGGGCACCAGAATCACATTACATCCATTGGCATCCATGCTCAGCAGCTTTGTCAGCTGCTCTTTAGTTGAATTACTTAAGGACACATCATAGTTTGAGCATCATTTTTATAACCTGAGTTGTTGAAAAATTAATTAGTTTGCACATATAAAATGTTCAACCTAGTGTCTCACACAAAATAAGCACCAAATAAAAAGGAGTATTAACTTCTATATATGATGCTCTTGTTAGTATTTTCCCAAATTTCATCTAAGTATGGTTTTCACTCTCACAATAGACAAGTCAATACCTAATGATACCTTAAATTGAGTATAAACTTTATTTTTATTTATTTTTTTAAAGATTTTATTTATTTGACAGAGAGAGACACAGTGAGAGAGGAACACAAGCAGGGAAGTGGGAGAGGGAGAAGCAGGCTTCCTGCCGAGCAGGGAGCCCAATGTGGGGCTCGATCCCAGGACCCTGGGATCATGACCCGAGCCGAAGGCAGACGCCTAATGACTGAGCCACCCAGGCTTTATAAATTTTGGAAAACATACTAAATGAATCTTAGAAAATATGGTCTGAGAACACCAAAAGCCACATCATCTAGGGCTTATCCCCAGAGGTAACAACTTTCAAAGTTATTCTAAACATGCTGAGAATTTTGAGTGGTGATAAAGTCATTATATTTCTAAAGAACCACTCTCACTAATGTGTGAAAAATAGACTGTAGAGATACAAGAATGGTAAGTTAACCTAAGCAGTTTTGACCTAAGCAGTTGGTTGAATTTTCTAAGATAAAAAAGAGGAAGTATAGAAGTTAGGAATCAAGAGCTCTTTTTGGTCAGATACATTTGAATACCTTAAAGTGTATTCTTCTAAGAAAACTTCTAAGAGAGATAATGGGACTGTTGTACATATGAGTCTAGCATACAGAGAAGAAAATTCTAGAGCTATAAATGTAGCGGTCTTCAGTGTGCAGATGGTATTTTCATAAATACATCCTATAGGATTGGATAAGAGAGTGTGTCAACAGAGAAGAGAAGAAGGCGTAGGGACTCCACTGGTTAGACGTTAGAGTTTTGATAAGATCTGGACAAGGAAACTGAGAAAAAGTGACCAATGAAGTAGGAAAAAATCCCAGAAAAGTATGAAGAACTGGAAGGCAAATTAATATGTTGTTCAAGGAGAGACAGTGATCTGTTGCATGCCTCTAGTAGTTCAAGTATAAAGAGGAATGAGGGTTGGCCATCAACTGGGTTTAGCAATGGAATTCATTCATGAATTCAACAAGAACCATTTCTGTAGAATGGTGGAGACCAAAACACGACTGGAGGGAGTTAAAGAAGGAATAAACAAGATGAATGAACAATCACAGATGGACGACTCTATCTGGGAGTTTGATGCAAAACTTATCAGAGGGAGTGACTAGAGAGACAAGATAGAAAGGTGTTTTGTTTCCTGTTTTTAAGATCATAGAAATAACAGCATATTTATATTCTATTGAAAATAATCTGTTAGAAAAAATGAAGCTCCTAATATGCTTTTGGAGCAATGGTCTTGAGTAGGTGAGAGAAGATGGACATAGTAGCCGAGAAGACTTGGCCTTGGATAAAAGTGTGGAGAGTTTCTTCCCTGTTTGAATTAATTAGCTCGTTGACTTAAATGACTATTTTAACTAGAAGTTTGCTTTAACTAAAAGACCATTATATAGACATCAGATTGCATTTATAGTGGTCATTTATTATGTTTCCCTGCTTTCCAGCATCTTTTGAAGCCCTACACTTTTTTGAGGACTTTTGAGTACTGCCTTTTCCTTGTAAAAGCCAGACAACTCATTTTCCAGGTTTTCCTCCCAGCTAGGGTGCAGTAAAATAACCTAGCTCCTCCAGTCAGACACACATGGAGGTGAGCAACATGATGGTAAAGCTGGCTTCAGCTGGGATTGCCATAATTAAAGGGCTGCAATGCCTCCTACAAAATTTTGGCATCAGAATGGCAGACAATTGTGGTTGCAGTAAAGTTGAGTGCTTAAAAAGCAGAGACACAAACTTGAGCATCTAAAGCTTGATGGTGGCAGGTTTTTTATTAGACTGATCTGTGGAGTGATTTAGGGTATTGTTTCTAAATATTTAGGATTGGCCCTGATTGTCTAGCCCTTCTCTGAGTCTCAGGGAGCTCCTCATATTTTTAATAAAGTCCCTTTTCTCCTAAATCTTCCAGACTCAGTTTCTGTTGTCTGCAATTAAGAACTCTGCCTAGCAAACCATGGAGACTCCTAACTGTAGGAAACAAACAGGGTTGTTGGAGGGGAGGTGTGTGGGTGACAGGCATTAAGGAGGACGCTTGAATAATGAGCACTGGGTGTTATAAGCAACTGATGAATCACTAAATTCTACCTCTGAAACTAATAATACAGTATATGCTAATTAAATTGAATTAAAAAAAAGGAACTCTGCCTAGGACAGAGTTTAAGGAATCTAGCAAATTGATAAACTGCTACTCTTCTCAGGCTACTATTTTTATGGGGTTATTTTGTTGTTTAAACAGATATTCTTTAAGAATAAGAAAATAAACCATGATATTGAGAAATGAATTTTCAACGTAGGCAAATATCTGTTAATTCTCAGACCATCTGAGGATAGTAGCTATAACATATCTGTGATATATATGAAATCATAACTGCTGAAGAGAAAATCATGCTAAATTAACAAAGATAAAGAGGTTAATGGAGACATTGGAACAGACAGAATTGAAATGGGTACTTTTCAGAATATCTAGCCTTAAATATACAAACACATGTGTGCATGCATATGTAGATGTACATCATGTGCACATGCGTGGAGTCTAAAGACAAAGACAACTTGTAAACAACTACCCCATCCCCTAGCTGTAACCATAGCAACTGAAACTGTTCATTTTCTGCCTCGAATAACGTGTGCAAGTCTGTCTCACTAACAATTCAGAAGGGGACATTGACAAATGATCACTATATTCACCCAGCCATTTTAAATAGGAAGGCATTTGGCTGAATTCTAATTTGACCAATGAATATTTAACTGATAATGCTGCCAGATAAGATATTGGCCAAAAGAGAAAGAAGAGAAATGAAGCTGGAGTTGCTATCATGCAAAAATCCTTTAACGAAGGACATGAAAGGACTGTTGTGAATTTGGGGCTGAAATCTGTTCTGTATTGAGAGATGGAAGAGCAGCTGGTCCAAAATGTAGAAACTTTGAAGATTCTGTGACCTCTAGAATGTGTAAGTCATGGAGGGTGTTTTTCCTCCTTTGTTTAATGTTTTGTATACTCAAAAGAGTAAGAAAAAATGTTTTAACTTCAAAGCAACAGAAATAAAATGAGGTGTTAAGAGTATTGGAAAATTCAGACTCTGCCCATGTCCTAACCCTGTCAAACTTTTCCTCTTCATAGGTTGCATTGCATCATAATACCCAAGGAGAATTTCTTATTTGAACCTCTGCTGCTCTTGGGAATGTTCACTACTATGGCTCAAGGAGATCCCAAATCAGTTTACATTTTCAGGTAGATTTCATTGTGATATCAAGTATTCTTTATTTCTTAGAATATTGAATCCTTTAGTTTTCACAAGAATTTGCTGAAACAGGTACTATTTTTAATTCCATTTTGTGGATAATGAAACCAAAGTTCAGATGTGTTAAATAACTTGCCCAAGGTTGTACTGAATTAAGTAAAGGAGGAGCTGGGAGTAAAACCTGTACTCCCTTTCTCTCAAAATCCAGTGCTGAGCCACTCTGCTCTACTGTCTTCTATTTTTCTATTTCTCTAATTTTTATCTCTTCTACTCTTTCTTCTCTTTCCCTGCTAAACAGTTATTTTCATAAAGTACAAAGACATAAATTAGAGGAAGAAAAGTAAAATGAATAAAGTGTATAGTTGTGCTTGACATATAATAACCATTCAATACATTTTACAGATTGCAATTATTTATATGCACACACATTTATTACTTGCAGTGCTGGACTTAATTGCTCAGCACATTTTTTTCTATGTAGGAAAGTTATTGAGGGGTCAAGTTACAATCAGAGGTTCTTTGGAAAACATTAAATAGGAACAGGATCATATAGTAGAAAATCATAATGGCTAGAATCATCAAGCTAAGAGAAACCAGGGCACCCATCCAGGTCTATTCTGACTATTGCATCCAATACTAACTTGCACCCACATTACTAATCTTCTCAAGGTCTTACTAAAATGCTTAAATCCTTTAAAAAAATTGACTCTAAATACAAAAGCAAAATTGCAAAATCTAAATTCTTGATGTTTACTTCCATGTCTACAAAATAAAACATATGTCAACTTCACTCATTATTATGTTTTGTTGTGCTTGAAAACATTTTGCAAGCATCTCAGAGCATGTGTGATAATTTCTGAGAAATTAAAGTAAGTGATAAAAGAGTGACTTATAGTCACATATTTTTGAAAGCAAATTAATAAATTTATTTTCTAAAATCTTTACCCCCAAAGTATATATTTAATGAGACTGTAGGTACATTTAAATATGTTTCATATGGTGGGGAGGTAGGACTTATAAAGTCTGAAAATGGCTTTGCATCTATATATTTGCATAGGGATATTCTTGCTGCTGATAGAGGTGAATTCTGGAATGAGTTGATCAGTTGATCCCTTTTCCTTGGACAGTTAAAGAGACATGCCTCACTACATAATTTTCTTGAAGAAGAGTTAACTTCCTTACATTATTGCTGGGTAACTACTGATGCTTGAGGGCCTCATTTCCCCCCCAAGGTCTACCTCCTACTATTTATCTTTTCTTAGTCTATGAAGCACTAAAACTTGATTAGTTGCTAAATAGATTGATGATTTCTCCACTCCAGAAAATATTATTAATTGGTCTCTAGAATGCTATTCCCACACATCTTGGGATTCTTTAAGTCACCTCAGTATTAAGGGAGGCTTAATTAGCATAACAATACCAGGCAGCATTAAACAGCCCAAGGAAGAAATTGCCAGTTTAGAGTCAGAGGCAGGCATTTCTCTATAAAAAGTCTTGATAGGCAGGTTCACTGTGGGACATTCAGACAAAGCACTGGTCAGTCTGGCTCACTGTAAAGCAATTCATGGGTAACCAAGATTCTGTTATTTCTAAAAGCAGTGATCAAAATGGGGCCTTTGTTGCCTTTGGTTATTTAGTGCTTTCAACATATGTGGTCTGATTTTACGTCCCTAAATCTGCTCAAGAAACAATTTTCTTATAGGTTTCCCAGTGCCCTGGATTCAGACCCGCCCACTATTCATCACCAAGAGATCTTGGGATGCTGGGGGGTTACAAGTTCCCACTTGAAGATCAGAAGAGAATTGAGCCAGGGTTGCCTGGGTGGCTCAATCGGTTAAGCAGCTGCCTTCGGCTCAGGTCATGATCCCAAGGTCCTGGGATCGAGTCCCGCATCGGGCTCTTGCTCAGCAGGGAGCCTGCTTCTCCCTCTGCCTTCAGCTCCACCCACTTGTACTCTCGCTCACTCTCTCTTACCCACGCGCTCTCTCTCTCTAACAAATAAATAAATAAAATCTTTAAAAAAAAAAAAAAGAGAATTCAGCCAGAGTTTACCAGGACTGACATAAATGGCCTGTAAAAGGCTTCTAAATGAGGGGAGTGAAGAGTAGAAAATGCTGGAAGACAGGCCTGAGGAGAAAGGAAAGAAGACCTAGAGTCAAAATTAAGAACCTTAAAAGGAATCTGTCTAATTATAATAAAGCAGGAAACAAGAAGAAATAGGAGGAAATAATAGGGTTCTCACGGTGGAATTGAATAGCAGACAGGTTTGTCCAGCACCTGGGTCACAGCTAGTCTGCCCAAATTAGGCATAGTTACAACCATAAATCCTTTCACTCCTGCTCAAATTAGAACTATTTATCAATCTTTCAGTACCTGGTGCTTTTTGAACACTTTATGCATAGCTGTTGCATCACCTCAAATACACTATCAGCCTCTTGAGGGCAGTGATCATACCTTATAGTTCTTATATTTTGCATCCTTAGTAACAGAATAATATTTAGAAAGTGAATATAAGGGCAAATAAAGTAGCTCTTTATTGATGAATTACACATGGCTTATGCACCACTGCTTTATAGCATTTTCACAGTTGAACTTTTAAATTTCCTTGAGTGAATACTTGCTTAACATCTCTCTCCCTAACTGGCCTATAAGTTCCTTGAAGGGAGAGACCAGTTTTATTTTTGCTATATGTAGTGGGTTGAATAGTGCTCCCTCCCAATTCATTTCCTCCCAGAACCTCTGAATGTGATCTTCTGTATAAAATAGGGTCTTAAAATAAGGATTAAGATGAGATCATACTGGATTAGGGTGGATTCCAAATCCAAGGCTAGTGTCTTTGTAAGAGACAGAGAAAAATACATATAGAGACACAGAAAAGAAGCAGATGTGAAGATACAAGCAGAGATTGGAAGGATGCATCCACAAGCTAAGGAACACCAAGGACTCCCAGCCAACCACCAGAAGCTAAGAGAGGGGCATAGAACATTTTCTCCCCCAGAGTGTCCAGAAGGAAACAACCTGCTGACACTTTGATTTTGGACTCCTAGCCTCCTGAACTGTGAGAGAATAAACTTCTGTTATTTTAAGCCACCCCGTTTCTGGTAATTTGTTATGTCAGGCCTAGGAAAGGAATGTACCATTGTATCCCTATTGTAACAAAGTGCCTAGATCATAACAAGGGTCCAGTAATTATCTGTGGGAAGAAGGAAGGTAGGGTGATTCTTCCCCTTTCTCTACATTTTTTTCCTAATTTAGTGTTTTTCTAAGTGTAAGTATTGTATTCTCTCTTTCAGAATCACCTGGGTACTTATTAAAAAATGCAGATTCCTAGGACCACCCCAAATCAGCTGTGTCAAAATCTCAGGGGCTGGGAATATGTTTCTGTAATACATTCCCATGGCAGATCTCACAGTCATGAAAATTTTTGAAATGGTGCTCTTCTTTTATTACAATTCTTAAGGCTATTTGAATTTTATCAAAGACATTTCCCTAGCCCTTATGGACAATGCACCTGATGGGAGGAGACTTGCCTCCTTGCAGGAGGTGTGTGGCTGACTTCCTGATTAACGCTGCTGGGAATTTCTGAAGCAGGATCTTCCAGCTGTCCATTCCTTTTTTCCTTGAGGATACACCTGGCTGCTTGACACAACCCCAAATCCTTTCTACAGCAAAGGTTTTCATTTTGATAGCAGTATCCTTAAGAAAAGAATCAGTTAGAAAAAGACAGATGTAGAATCCCACCATTCTTAGGACAATTTCCCCCAACAGTTATGTCCCAAGGCCTTACATGCAAACTTTTGCAGATTTCTAACTTGCAACTTCTGTCACATTTCACCTCTTAAAAACTTGACTCTCAAAAGATAGGTGACAGTTTATTACAAATAGGCTGTTTTGTGTTCCATATTCATTTCCTATTTATGACTTTCTCATCCAAATTGCTGAGTCCTGAAATCAAAACACAAGCCAGGCTGCAAGCTCAAATTGGCATCTGCATATCAAGCTGTGTGCTTTCTGCTGTGTGCCTGCCCCCAGGACCTCTCAGAGACCTGTCATTGTCATTCACGTGGGTGTGAACAGCTCTCTGGGTCCTGTGGCAGAGCCAGCTACCCTTCTAGGTGTCTTTCTCTAAGATTTTTAATCCTTTTGCTCAGGATGCCTCCTTCCTGCACACCTGAAAGAACAGCTCAAAACTCAAAACAAGAATGGGGGAGGTTAGTTTAGCTCCATGACTTTGCACTAAGCCTAGGAAGATTTGTGGGCTTGTCAGGAGGGATTTGTTGCAAAACCCAAATGAATCATGGAGTGGGGGTGGATATTAAGTAGGAAGAGGCAGAGGAGGATGAAAAGGAAGCGTCACAGAACATGTAGAAGTACTTTGAGCCAGCAGGGGTGTCCAGACTTCAAATTATCACCTGTGTGCAATATTAAACTCTGGCTTTGAATAATAAACTATAGTATAAACTCCTTTTATAACAAAATAAGCCAGAGACACCAGAATTTGAAGTGGATTTGGAGTATCATTTCCACTACTAGAAAAATAAAGTTTATCCAACTCGTACTAATCTTTTTCTCTGGCAAATTAAACATCATCCATCCTTGCCACACTGCCTTGAAATTTCAATGTTACCTTTAGCTTGCCTTACTATCCCCCAGTCCCATATCATGTCTGTTACAAATTATCATCATTTTTTTATACAAAACATTGGTCCCATATATCCCAAATGTTCTGGGTTGACCACGTGGCTCTGCTAACATTCTGACCTTTTGTAACATTTGATGCCTTCATTATTCTTCTGAAAATTGAATTACCTCCTGTTTATCAGTCACCCAGGCTCAAGAACTTGGAGGTGCCTGACTTCATTGCTTTACTCTTCCTCTTGTTCACTCATATTATCAAGACCCCTCCTTTATCTTCATTACCTTCACCACCCTCATCAGAGGATTCACACCCGATTTTCTGCTCCAGCTGCCTTGATATTGCCTTTGGAGACGGTAAAAGTCCTGCCATATGTTTTCTTTTTAAAAAGATATAACGTTTAATATTTTTACCTGCTAATAATAAAGATATCTACTATTTATTGAGTACCTACTATGGCCCAGACAATTTGCTAACACAGCGTAGAAACCAATTCAGCAAATCTGACGTTGAGACTTAGGAATCTGCATCTTTAGCAAGCACCTCAGTGTAAATCACTCATCTAGATGGACTGCTATATACTGTGGCCAACTCTGAAATATCTATTTCAAATAGGTGGAGTCAATGAATTGGTGGGGTCTTTGCAACATTTATGTTGTTCTGGCTTAGTTGTTTGTTCTAAATAAGAACATATTTTATACTTTGGTTTTTAAAACTTCTTGGCTTTATACCCCAGCTTTGTTTTTTCCATATTCCTTCTTCCTGATCCACCATTACCAAAGAATGGGAGTTGACACTAATGGTCGCTTTGCAAATAAACAAAAGGGTACGTTTTGGCCTAAAGTGCACAATGGAAAGATTTATAATCATACTACTTTAGGACCGGAAAAGCTTTTAAAGATCACACAGTGTTAGAATTTTAGAGTTAGAACTTCTCTCTTGAAAAAAGTTGGTCAGAATACATGATATACATGTATACATGATATAAATATGATGGGCAGCCTAATGAAGAGCAATGTAGGTACTAAGCTGTCAATAGGTACTATGAAAACAATGAAGGGATAGTGTGCCTGGCAAGGATTGAAGTTGAGTGTAAGAATGTGACTTGCTTTGGCCAATAACATGTGAACTAAAGGAAGTGATGTCACTTTTGGTTAGAGGCTTTAATTACCATGTGTGATTTTTCCATTCCCTCTTTTCCTGGGTCAACAATCATGGAAATATATGACAAAATGGAACTTCCATCAGTGTGGGCCCCTGAGTGACTAGAATGTACAGATTTCTCTTATTGGTACATATTTAAGCCACTGGAATTAGGAGGTTGTCACCTTATGAAAATTCTGGCTTATCATGACCAGTATGCTATTCTTCTTCTAGTTTTCTAAGCCAGACCAATTCACTGGTAGTAATGAGGATGAAGATGATGATAAGAACAACTAACATTTACTGACAGTATACCATGGTCCCAGCACTGTGCTGGGTGCTTTACAGGTTTTATGCCATTTAACCTTTATAACAACATTATGAGAAAATGCTATTATGAGCCTCATTTCAGAGATAAGAACACTGAGATGCAAAATGTTTAAAATAGAAGTGTAAGATTATATCAAAATTCAGTTTGAGAGCAGACTCAAATTCAAACATTCTGATTTCAGAGTTTGCCTTCTTAACCATTAAATTGCTTCTGCTAGTTCACGGGCCAAAAATACTAATTCCCCAAAGTATAGTGTACATAATACTAGTTTTATGGAATATTAACTGTCATTACTTAAGAAATGGTTTTAAATCTTGTTTTAAATATGTTTGTTAAACATTGAGTAAAATGAAATAAAGGAGATATTAAAACGTCAGACCTTGATATTTTTTACATCTTGCCTGATCCTTGAAAACCTCTGCTTGAACTTGTTTTCAGTCTCATGTTTCAGTCCCCAGGTTTCTTGTTCCACATCTACACACCTGTTTATAGCCCTGTAAGGAGTAGTAATCCTATCCATTCCCTCACTGTTGATTTGAACCTCAGCATTCCACTTAGTTTTCCATTTTGTTGGCTTCTTGGACATGGGAATCTCCTGTTTGGACTAAGAATTCTCAAGGAGGGCTTTCTGCTGCACAATTTCTAGGTCCTTTGTTTATTATTCAGCTTCACCCATTGGTATATAGGGATATATAATGCAATAAGAATTTTTCCTGCTCTTCTTTCCAATTATTTTCCTTTATGTATTCCCAGAAACTTCTCTCATTGGTGTTCTTTCCATTGAGATCATTCAAACTTTCCAAGTTTTAATCACTTCCTTCTTCATATTCCATTTGAAACTCTTTAAAGTGTGCCAGTTAGTCTTTAATATGGTTTTCCTTATTTTTGTGAGCTATAGGTGATTTAAAACACCTGATAGTGGCAGTTGGAATTTTAGGAATGGATTATATAAAGTCTGGGGTCATTTAGTACTTTTCTAGTAAGAAAGACTAAAGATTTGTTTAATCTTTAGAAAGTCAATATTCTTTAGAAAGACCAATCTTAGCTGTAGTGTTATATCAAGGAGCTTTGGGATATTCCAGGAAGAAGATGTACCTTTTAAAGGTCTTGGATGTAAGACTTAGAGAACTAGAAGGAATCTGACTGAATAAAAAAGAAAGCCTTAGCAAGGTCTGGGATCTATAGGACAATTCAAGTTTTTATATCACTGTGAGAATTTGGTGAATGTTCTCAAATATTTCTTCATGAAACTACTCTTACCTCCATCCATATTATATGTTGCTCTTCTCAGATATTTGAGGTCCATCCACCTATCCCTTTGGTGAAGAATGCCTGCATGGAGCACTGGGTCTTATACGAAAACAATGAATCATGGAACACTACATCAAAAACCAGTGATGTATTATATGGTGACTAACATAACATAATAAAATTAAATTAAAAAAAAAGAATGCCTGATAAAGGAGGTAAGGATGATATAAATTGTGTTGTAAATAAATGTGAATACCATGAACACATTGTTCTCCTGAAATGGTGAAGTGAGGCCAGACTATATGCCACCTTATACTAAAGAGGACTGAAAATCTTGTGCTTTTCCCCATCTGTATCTGGCAGTTGACATATTTTAAGCCATAGTGGGGAATATGAAACAGCCAAGTCAATGTTTGAGGGGTATCATTCTTAAGGTAATGCTTTTAAAAAGTAATTTGGTGGGCGCCTGGGTGGCTCAGTCGGTTAAGCAACTGCCTTCGGCTCAGGTCATGATCCTGGAGTCCCGGGATCGAGTCCCGTATCAGGCTCCCTGCTCGGCGGGGAGTCTGCTTCTCCCTCTGACCCTCCTCCCTCTCATGCTCTCTGTCTCTCATTCTCTCTCTCTCAAATAAATAAATAAATAAATAAGCTTAAAAAAAAAGTAATTTGGCAAAACCATGTGAGTAGTAATGTACTTTTACAAGTCTGAACTAAATGCTCAACTAATGTGAAATATTAAAACAACCCTTGTTCTCTTCCCTCCCATTGAAATTTTGTTCCTTATAAATACCATCAAAGAGAATATATCTGGGTTAAATGTAAACATCACAATACTTTTCTAGTTTTGCAATTTGAAATAGCCACTTTTCTGCCATTGAAAATCACTGATTATTCAGAGCTAGTTATAAAGAGCAAAATATCTATGTGATTGCATGGTTTCAATTACCATCATCATAATGCTGCACACAAAGGCTGATTACCTTCCATTTTGCACTTCTTGTTAAAACTGGGTTATAAAAGACTTTACAAGGATGTTCTCCTCCTCCTCACATGGAGTTTTCTATAGAAATGCAATGAAATAATTAAAATTATTTTATTACTAAAGATAGGATTAGCCTATTGTATAATTTTGTGGTGGTTGACAGTATCTTATCATTAATATATTTATTGATTAAAACACTTGCTTTATAGGAAGCAAATTTTGTTGTTTTATATATGTCTAATCGTGGTTTCAGTGAGACTTGAGTCCAACAGTTCAGAGCTACATTCAACTTAAGACTGAAAAGTTCAGGTGCGCCTGGATGGCTCAGTTGGTTAAGTGTCTGCCTTTGGCTCAGGTCATGATCTCAGGGGTCTGGGATCAAACCCCATGTCCTCCAGCTCCCTGCTCGGCAGGGAATCTGCTTCTCCTTTTCCCTCTGCCTTCCCCTGCATCCCCCCCCCCTCAGCTTATGTTATCTCTCTCTCTCTCTCTTTCAAATAAGTAAATAAAAATCTTTAAAAAAAAGACTGATAGGTTTAAGGCTATTATTTTCTCTCTAAGTATTATCAGTGGTAATAAATTAGAACTATTTCATTTCATATGTAGCTTTTTAGGGAACATTCATTATTTAGGTTAGATTTTTTTGGAAGTAGTGACTTCCTCATTTAAAAAATATGATTTTCTTTTTCATAAGCATTCAATAGGCAGAAGAAAAGAGTAAGGAACAAGAAACATAGCTGATGTAAGTAATATGTTTCTTGAAAGATAAAAAAGCAGGTTAGGGAGAAGAGTGGACAGTGGAATCAGAGGTGAATTTTTCATTTCCAATCTTGGATTCATTAAGTTCCTTCTTTAGCCATGCCACAATCCCCCTATATGTAAAACAAGTGATTAAGGCTTATTACTATGAAAACTCCCCAGCCCTATGCCACTCTTAAAAGTAGTAAGATCCCCAGAATGGAAAAAGTACAGAAACGGGAGGCAGAGAAAAGAGGAAATTTTCATTTTTAATTACTGTCTCATAATATATAAGAAAAATCATTACATGCTATTGACTTTGATGGATATGACTAAACTGCTTATTGTGAGAAGTAATGTGAGGTAATTGAGAGTAAGAGGAGCAAGAATTCTGTATTTCTTTTGAAAATATATCCTTTTGCTAAAGATTTTATTTATTTATTTGACAGAGAGAGAGCACAAGCAGGGGGGACGGCAGGCAGAGGGAGAGGGAGAAGCAGGCTCCCCACTGAGCAGGGAGCCCAATGCGGGGCTCCATTGCAGAACCCTGGGATCATGACCTGAGCCGAAGGCAGACGTTTAACCAACTGAGCCACCCAGGTGCACTTGAAAATATTTCTTACTGTGATTTGACTTGTGAAATTATATTTATAATTGGAAACAAATGAAATCTTTGGGCAGTTAATAAAGTTCAAGGAGTTATAACTGGATCAATATGATCTGTTATTTTAGTCAGTTTGGACTGCTGTAACAAAATACCATAGACTGGGTTGTTTAAACAACAAACATTTCTCACAGTTCTGGAGCCTGGGCATCTGAGATTAAGGTGCCAGCAAATTTGGTGCCTGGTGGGAACCCTCTCCCTGGTTTGCAGATGTCTGCCTTTTTGCTATGTCATTACATGGCAGGGAGAGCAAGGGCTCTGGGCTCCTCTTCTTGTAAGGGCATTAATCTCATCATGGGAGCTCCGTCCTCATAAACTCATCTAAATCTAATTACTCACCACCTCCCAATACTATCACATGGGCTTAGGGATGCCACATATGAGTTGGGGGAGGAGGAACAAGCATTTAATTCATAGCATCTGTTAATACTATTTCTTTGTTTTTCATGGAACGCTTACCTATGGAAACCTACAAAGCCCTAATTGTTCATCTGGTGGCAGCTATTTACAGATGTAACATTAATCTTATTAGAGATCTCTTACATGCTTCCTTTGTGGCACATTCAACATCAATTGTTCAGCCCCACAATAATGAACTAGTCTTATTGAATAATTTGACTGGTGGGGGCAGAAATGTCATTATTCACTACAAAAGCCTAGTAGTCTTAAGTGCATACTCAAGTAATATAGCTATAATCTATATCTTTATTTCATTTTTTCTTCTGGGGGCAAAGAGACCTAGAACTTTTATGATAGTCTACACCACCTGAAGAAGAATAAGGTAGAAGAGGTGCAATATATTCTTGAAATGATAATGATTGATGAAAGTATTTCATTTGCAAAGGCATGTAGAAGTTTTTCAGAATTAAATATCCATTCAATGTCAATAGACTTAAAAATGTCTATTCACTCAATCAATCTACATGTATGACTCTATCCTAAGGAAATAATCTGAAACACCAAATAAATTTTACATTTAATATTCATGGCAGCATTATTTATAAAAAAATAACACTGGGAACAGCATAAATATATCACTATAGGTAAATGGATGGGTTAAGAGTTCAGATATTTGATGTAGTAATATGAATAATCATAATAACACAAATCATAATATGAAAAAATAGGGAAAATGATTACAAAATAACATTCGGTAAAAACAATAGAATTGTTGGGGCGCCTTGGTGGCTCAGTCATTAAGCATATGCCTTCAGCTCAGGTCATGATCCCAGGGTCCTGGGATCGAGCCCCGCATCAGGCTCTCTGCTCGGCGGGAAGCCTGCTTCTCCCTCTCCCACTCCCCCTGCTTGTGTTCCCTCTTTCGCTGTGTTTCTCTCTGTCAAATAAATAAACTCTTAAAAAAAAAAAACACAATAGAATTGCAAAGTTGTACAAATAGTATCATTACCAAATGCAAACCCTGGCAGAGAAGAGCAATGGAGAGATGTGCACCATGATGTTGGCACTGGTCATGTTTGGGAGGTGGGATGACAGAGGATTGGCTGTTGAGACTTCTAATTTTCTGCATCTCCCACATTTTCTATAATAACATTCATTTCAATTAAGTTGAAAATATAAGCATTCCATTTAGTCTTTTATTTGACTCTCTCCAGTTCTCAGGTAGCAAAGGAAGCCAATTTTAAGCTCCAGCCCCTCTGCACAGGCTCCCTCCCAGCCTCTGAATCCTCACTGACATCCTCCTTAAGCAGCTTAGCATGGAAAGTTAGCTCTGCCAGCGTCTTCCCACCATCAGCCTCCTTGCTCAGTAGTGCCTGATCCCCCTTCATCTAGGAGCCGAGGGAAATCACATTAGAAGCCCCTGTCCCTGAGCCTGCGCCCTCCTCCCCAGAGCCCCAGCAGTGCCTTTCTTCTCTCCTTTCTTGATTTGCCTTCTGAATCTTCCCTACATTCTCATTCCAAGGCCAGATGGCTGATTTTCTGAAGCATTCACATTTCTCCTCTGCTGACTTATAACTGTTGAAAACCCATCATCCACACCTCCCTGGTAACCAGGTTTCTGCCACAGCAGGCTGCCTGGTGGGATTTGGCAGTGTGGAGACGGTGGGGAAAGAGAAACTGTCCAAAGGGAAATCGGCCAATATACTAGTTGCTCATCCGCTTTACTTCATTCATTTGGAACACTTGGAAAGCATAGGGAGTGCTTAATGAGGACCCATTAAAGGGAAAGCTGCGTTGTTTAAAGAGCCATCAGTTCTGCTAAGCCTGGTTCAGCAATTCAGAATTTGAATAAGTAGCTTTTTAGTTTTTGCCTCAAAAATAGATATCGCTTATGTTAAAATAAATAACCTATAGATAAGAAGCTTCCCAGGCATTTATTTCACATGGGCTCAGGCAGAGTTGTAGCTGCTAATTTGCTTTGACTACTGGTGAAGCTGGAAAATGTGAAAAGAAACAAGTCCTTCAAAATAAAGGAAAATGAAAATTGTGTATCATGCATTTGGTTTGGTTTCAAAATATCCAAAAATAAATTGAACCTGCTCTGGCAAGTCACTGATCAAGGAATGGTGAATGACAAAAGTGGATAAATATAGAATCTATGTCCTCAAAAAGATTACAATACAACAGGAGAAAAATACATATGTCAAGTTAAATAAAATTATTCTATTAAAAAAATGTGACAGTGTAGGCCAAATATTTTCCAAAGCTTCGCATAGAGTAGTGGCTCAACAAGTTCCCTTTCCTTTACACACTATGGGTCCCAGAGCTTCAATTAAGATGTTTTTACCTTCCTTAAGTAGTTGTACAATAAGAAAAATTTACTATTTCTTATAACAAGAAGTCTGGAGGGAAAGCAATTCTTTATATGGTGTATCAGCATCTAGAGAGGAAAATATAAATCACTCTAGATTTTTCAAGCAGAGACTTTAATGTAAGAAGTTGATCACTAAGGTATGGGAAGGACTAGAGAAGCAAAAGGGTGATGTCTTGGGTGTTCTTGCAGATGACGCTGCCTGAGCACCACTACTGCTGTGGGACCATTGTTGCTACTGCCAAGTCCAGAGTCAGGAGCTTGTGGCCCCCTTGGATGTTGCTGGAATCTCCAGCTACCCTCGTTTGCTTGCTGTCTGTATAGAAAACAATATTTGCCTGTAGTCTCCTACTGCTTTAATGCTAAAACCAGAAACAGAAAGAATGACTTCTGTCTTCTTTTTTCCCTCCATCTAGCCTTTGCAAGTGTCTTGCCATTGACAGAAGCTACCAAAAACCAGCTGGCAAGGGAGTCTGGGAAATGCTGTTTCCAGGTGCTTTTCCTCCAGCTATAAAGAGAACAGCTCAGAAAAATTGGAATGGGGTTAAGTAACAACAGAAAGTACCTGGTTGAGTAGGATAATTCAGTAGTTCATAACATCATGAAGGTCAAATGTCCTTTTGTCTTTCCTCTCTCCGTCCTCAGAGATAAATGCCTTTTCCCTTAGGCTGGATTCCTTAAACCCTTGAACGTTGAAGACAATATTCTAAGGCAGAAAAAGGAAATGTCCTTTTTTTGTGTTCTTTTTTAAAGAGTGAGATGAACTTCCAGCTGACTTGTTCATACATGTGACGGGCTAGAAAATGTAACATAATCTTTCTTAAACAAATTACCAGCAAGGGTTAAAAAAAGAATGCCATACCTATCTAATAAATAACAATTATATGGCATTATATTATCTTGTGATAAAAAGATTAATTTAGTAAATATAAACTTTTAAAATATACTACAAAATATTTGTAATCCTGTTTTGCATTTCTTCATTTTTTTATTATTATATATTGGTATTATATCATCATATACTCAAAAAGCAGAAATGCTCTGGCCTCTTTCAGACTCTGAGAGGCTCTGTGGGGAGGATGGAACAGCCCAGGGAGACTTCATGGAAAAACAGGATAGTTGGGCATATCCCAAGCTACTTTGGTCAATAATATGATTTAACCAGTAGAAACAGAATAAATCTACCAGTAGAGAACCAACCAGGCCAAATGAGTCTCTGGAAATTATGAAATACCTTTAATGATTTGGTTGCTCACCCTGAGATCTGGCGTCATTTTGGCAAAATGAATAAGAAGGAATCACAGAGTAAGCTCTTTCATGCCAATAATGATTACAATGGAAATTGACTTCTTTCCATTCCAGCTGTAGCAGCAGGAGTAGGTTTTGCTGCCAACAAAAAGCTCCATCACAGTTTAGAGTTGAAATACTGGTCAAATCAAAGGGCAGGGGGCAGCATTTAGTGCAGACACTACATGTCAAATTGCCAATCTCATGCCCAAAGCTTTGCTCCCTGTGTCACAAATATCTCCTTGGAGATTGTTTATCTCCTTCCAGCCCTTCTATTAATGAACTATCCATCAACACTCAGTAATATTAACAACTATCATCTGTACATTAATTTATAAAGTGCTTTTCCTTTTACATGGTTTTATTTAATCCCTACAGCTACTCAGTGAGCTGTCTTTTTACCTAGGCAGAAATCAAATTCAGAGATGTAAGTTGGGTAACATATATAAGCTGTGAGAATGAGAGTTGAGGCTAATAAATATCCAACTTTGGATGGAGTTGGGTAGGATACAGTTCTGGCCCTGAGGGAATTTATTTTGTAGCTGGGGAAATGAGGAATGCAGATAAAGAGTATCCAGCAGGTTGTTAAATGTGCTGAGTGAACTGAACATATGAAAAGTACCATGCAGGTAAGAGAAAGAAATGTCCATCATTTATTGGGGTGGTCAAGACTATTTATTTGTTCCTTTTCAAGGTGGACATGAAATAAATAATATCTTCGAGAGCTTTTAGAGCTGATATATTAGGTTCTGATATCTGTCAGCCCCTAGATGACATCACCTGATCTTCCCGCATGGTCTGTGCCCAAGGGCAGAATGAAGGGACAGGCTCAACTTTCCAAATCAGATATCAGTATAAATACTGTAATCTAAAATAAACCTTAAGTCTCCTAGTAATTAAATTCAGATATTCTTTTCAGTGATCACCATGAAGGAGAATTAAGGGAACTTATAGCAATTTAATAACTCAAAGAGGATATAAAAACAGCCATGTAACAAATGCCATAAAAACACAGGCATTCAGAATCTAACTTTTGGACTCTTTCCTCTTTTGAATTGGGGTGATCTTCTTCCTCACACATGCCACAGACTACGGTGAATATTTCTATTTATAGAAACTGACAACTTGATCAATTAAAGGAGCCTTTCAGAGGATGATTTCCACTTTTACCAGTATCAGCTTATAGTTTATTATTGAAGTTATAAGGCTTTCCTATGTGGAACGAATCCATACATGATCTCTTCCTTCTGGTCTCAACTCATAAATTTTGGTTTTATTTTTGAAATTATCTGTATAAAATGGAGTATCAGATTGATTATTCAAAGTTGTTTAGTCATTGATAATTAGGTAATGAGCAGACATAAGTCCTTCACCATAACAAAATCTGATAAGACTATACCAAAATGCCCTTGGAATGCTGAGGAACTGAAAATGCAGTAGCTGACTGAACTCAAATTTATTTCAAGTATCCAGTGCTTTGGGAAAACCGCCAACTTTCTTCTGGAAGTGCTGTTCCCTTAAGATGTCTTTCTGAATGTCTTCTATGTCTGTTATGCAACCAAGACCCCGTTCACTGCATCATTTTTTGTTCTGATGGCATTTATCTGCAATTCTGAGAGTTCTTAGCATGCATATAGCTTTAAGAGTAAGACTCTACCAGCAGTACCAATGGAGTAGATAAGTGATGGAAGAAATTTGAATAAAAAAGCTTGCCATGTATACAATAGTCTTTAGCAACAGGTACACAAGCCTACAAAGGTGCTCCAATTATTATTGGAAGACATAGGTCTTCTAAATTCTTCTGAATTGTGTTACTTTAAAAAAGATTTTTTTATTTAGAGAGAGAGAGAGAAAAGGAGAGAGTGCATGTAAGCAGGGGAAGGGGCAGAGGGAGAGGTAGAGGGAGAAAGAAAATCCCAAGCAGACTCCCTACTGAGTTCAGAGCCTGACACAGGGCTCAGTCTCACCATCCTGAGATCCTGGCCTGAGCGGAAATCAAGAGTCAGACACTCAACTGACTGAGCCACCCACGCACCACAAAACTATGTGTCTTTTTTAAAGAAAAGTAAGAACAACAAAAACCTTATCGGTTAAAAAAAACTTAAAGGAAGACATTTTGTAGTTGTATCAGAGTTTTGATTTCAGGATTGTTGACAATGTATGAAGACACTTTAAGCTCTGCTTAAATATTGTGGATTTGTGCTTTGAAAATAGCAAACTCAGGAATGATGGAATAGTAAATGATCAATACAGTAATTTTTCTTCTTTGCATATTTTCAAAGTTGAATAAGAAAAGAAAATCCTCAAATTAAATCTCAATTTGAGCAGAATTAACCCCAAAGATATTCCTTTCAAGAGCCTCAGGTAAATCAGCAGACTCTGGACTTGTCCTGGTATTTAGATATGTAAACCGTGAGCCCTTTTTGTCCTTGGTGCCCTGAGGTTAAGGTCATCAGATGGGCTATGACTTATTTCAAAGATTTTTGTACCAACACAGTAAAATAGAAAAAGTACAGAACAACTACATTAGCAAAAGCTTATACTATTGATATCTCTTGTATACATTTTAGTATTTCTTATTATTTTTTTTATTTTTTTATTTATTTTTATTTTTTTTTTTTAAAGATTTTATTTATTCATTTGAGAGAGAGAGAATGAGAGAGAGAGAACATCTGAGAGGGGATAGGGTCTGAGGACGAAGCAGACTCCCCGCCGAGCTGGAAGCCCGATGCGGGACCCGATCCAGGGACTCCAGGATCATGACCTGAGCCGAAGGCAGTCGCTCAACCAACTGAGCCACCCAGGCGCCCTATTTCTTATTATTTTAAATTTGATTCTAGGATGGGAGAAAGGAGGCTGGCAGGAACACCAGGAGGTTGATTGCACTACAAAAAATGCCAGGCCAGAGAAGTTTGAGATTCTTTCTCAGGAGGAGGCAGTGGTGAGTCTCCTAGTGTTACAGAGTAGGTTTGATGAAGGGCAAATAGACACATACGGAAAGAGGCCCAGGACTGTCTGAAGCTTCCAGTTGTCATCATGGATTCCATTTCTCCTTCAGCTAATCCACTCAATCTACTACTTATGGACAGAATCTATGGCTTCAGGGAAGAAATAGGGTCTTGAAGTTATAATCAGGGACTGCTGAATCTGTTACCTCTTCCTTACACACTATAGTTATCTGGGATGAGTGTTGGCAGCTAGCAAGAAATCATGAGAATGATGATAATGCTTTCCCTCAGTCAATATTGTTTCTATCTCTTTTTTGTGTTTACTGGGACCCAAAAAGGATAGAGAGGCTGACAGAATTTCTAACTCATCTTGGAGTTCTTTAAGGTTTTTTGCTCTCCTTATTACTAGATACTTACCTTTATAGATAGGACAGGTGTTCCTCTTCAAGTCATTTCCTTTCTCATTTTTTTTTTATCAGAATTCCATTTTGTAAAGACAATAAATGACAGTGAAATGTGATTGCAGTAAAATAATAATTGCTAGACAAGCTGACTCTGGCATTTTTTAAAAAACAAATTCTTGTGAATAGTTGTCTTATATTTGCAGTATGTCAAATAAAATGTAAATCCTATCTTTTGTAATAAAAGATGACAGGGAAGGAAATTTAAGACAAACTGCCAATAAATATGGTGTGTAAAATTTAAGACAGTGACGTTATAGGGGCGCCTGGGTGGCTCAGTCGTTAAGCATCTGCCTTCGGCTCAGGTCATGATCCCAGGGTCCTGGGATCGAGCCCCACATCAGGCTCCCTGCTCGGCAGAAGCCTGCTTCTCTCTCTCCCACTCCCCCTGCTTGTGTTCCCTCTCTCGCTGTGTCTCTCACCGTCAAATAAATAAATAAAATCTTTAAAAAAAAAAAAAAGACAGTGACGTTATAATTCCACTCACACAAATGCTCAGCATTCCCTTGCTGGTGGATGATCTAATTAATTAGCTCTTTTGCTGCAATATATTAAGTGACCTTTGCCCTCCAGTGAACCGGAAGTGGAGAAAGGTCTGAAGTTTCACTCTGAATCCCTTTTTTTCCCTCATATTCCCTGTTCTATGGGTTCTTCTTTCATACCATTCTTTTTCCAATTTGTTTCCATTTTCTTTGCTTGGAACTTCTGTTGTCCTAAATTCCTGAATTTCCACCACATCCTGGACCCTGGCTTTAATTAATTGTTGGTGGTTCATCACACAAACAGGTTTTCATTTAGAACATGATGTGTTTTAGTTGTTCTTAAGATCTCATTTCAACCTTCACTTCTTCAGAAAAGCCTTCTTAATCCAATCTAAGTCAAAGCCCTATTGTCTATATTATGTACCTTTTATTCGTATCATTTTTTTCATAATTGTAACTTTACATTTATCTGCATGATCCCTTGTTTAATGACAGAGTTCTGAATTAGCCCTAAATTCAATGTATGTGCAAAGTGCTTGTCTATTTTTGTTTTCCACTACATACCCAATGCCTAGAACATAGTAGGTGCTCAAGAAATATTTGTTTGGTAAATGAATAAACCAGAAAAGCCTTGCTGTGTATAATATTTGCTGTCTAACAAGTATGCCAAGCATAGCAAGTCCAAAACTGAAATCTCCATCTTCCCTCCCCTACTCTCTTCTCCTGTACTTTTATTCATTTGGACAAATGATACTCAGTTTTTCTTTTTCCTCTGGTGCACATCCTTTGTGTCATGCCATACCACATATCAAATTTATCAGCAAAGCCAGTTATTTGGCTCTACCTTCAAAATTCTGTTTATCCAGAATTCAACCCCATTGCCCATATCCACTGCTAACCTACCCTAATCCACCATCATCTCTAGCTGGATTAGTTCAATGGCCTCTTAACTGGTCTCCCTTCTTGCACCCTTGCTTCTCTATATTTATTTTTCACACAGTGGAGGATCCTTTTGAAACATTAAATCAAGTCCTATTACTCTTCTTTCAAACCCTCAAATGTTTTCCCATCTCACTCATCATAAAATTCCCTTTGGAGGTCTGTGTGTCCCTACACAGCCTTCTCCATGATAATAGGTATTTTGTTCTGTTATGTTTTCTGCTATATCTGCAGTGCAAAGAAGAGTCGATGGTACAAAGTAGATGTTTGATAAATATTTGTTGATGATTATGCACACTCATAAATCAGAGGCTATGTCATTTAAGAAGTACTCTCTGACCCTTAAAGCAAAAAATATTCCAACTCATGGGTTCCAGAGGATACATTTCCCCTTTAGTTAACTCATACCGAGAGTGTTCAATACATAACATGATGTTATAAACTTTTGTTCCAAGTCCTGCTCCTGAAAAACATACATAGCAATACTTGTATTATGAAATCAATTTTAACTTGTTAGGAAAATCATTATTGCAATCAATATTAGCTCAAAGAATCATTTAAGGGCATGCTAATGTCAAAAGGCTGACTATTGTGGTTGACTGAATTTAGAATTAGAGACATAAAAATTCTGCTTGGTAATTTAGTCTATTTTTATGTACTCGAATAACTTCTCAGCTTGGTGGTGATTTTGTGACATATTTCAGGTAGTCAAAATCATAATACATCAATATTTTTGGTGGGGTATTTTTCATTTGTTAAAACATTTAGACAATTAGCAAATCAGTAATCTGTAACAGTTCTACACCAAATCATGTATCAATTTCATTACTGTTTGCCTCCTTAACTTACCTGTGGTATTAAAATCTAGCATAGAATAACTTAAAATCTTAGGATATGGGAATGTGGTTACAGCAAACTTCTGAAAAGCAATTCTAGGGTTTTCTTTTTCTCTGCCTGTATTAACATGAAAATAATACATAGTGCATTTAGAGACGAGGGGTGGCATTTCATATTGTTTAAATAAAAAGTAATAGCCAATGTACAATGAATTCCCACCTGTCTTCGATCCTAAGATCACTTCTGGATGATTATGATGATAAAACTGAAATTAGAATGATGAAAGTGAAAGGGGAAATGTGACTAACTATTAAAAGTTAGACCTCTGAATTGTTCATCCTTCCTCAAATCTGTTAATTTCTATACTTTAAAGGTTATCTAGGGATATTCAGCAAATTCAATTTTGTTCTCATGGCTAGAGGAGCCTCATCATTTTACCAATTAATATCTCACTCATTCAACAAATATTTATTGAACATCTATTTTGTACCAAACACTGTTCTAAATTCTGAATATGTGAATGCTATTGCATCTGTTTCAGTGTAGAGCCATTACATGTCATTCAAAACTATCTCTGGAGGTAAGATTTGTCTTATGGAGAGACTGAACCATGCTTGAAGCAAGAAATAAGAGTTTGTTCTATTTGGATTAAAAAAAAATCATAGTTAGCAAGGAACTTCCCTAAACTCACACTATCTGCTCCAGAAACTAGGAGGCAAAAAGAAAGGAATTTGAAGATAAATCTTTGCTGTAAATATATTTTGCCACCATTAATATAATCAAAGCATTCCTTAAAAAAATGAATTGTGATGCATTAAAAAATCAGGTCAAAAATTATATACGCAAAATGTTTTTATAGGCCATTTATTTTTTTTTTCCAGTGCAGGGCTTGAACTCATGACCCTGAAATCAAGACCTGAGCTGAGTGTGTTGGACACTTAACCAACTGAGCCACCCAGACACCACTTTATAGGCCATCTTAATGATTGATTTCAATATGATTGCTCTGTTGTATATATAGCCAATCTGTGGTTGGCAGTAAAATTGTTAATATGTAACAAAAAGAAAAAGAAACAAAACAAAAAACAATGGATTGGCTTCTCTTTATTAAATGACTTTTGCCCTGTAGACATGGGAAGATATGTTGCAATAGATCAATAAATTTAGGTACTGCCATTCAATCTCACTGAATTCAATCCAAGAAAATAAATCCAAGGCTCTTCCTGCTTTTTCATTCCTTTTATTGAAACAGTTATTGTGGCAGGAAATTCAAAGAGATGTTATGCACTCAAGGGTAGAGGAGAAAGTCACTCTGAAACAAAGAATAAAAAACCAAATGGAACAAAAAGCAAGCAAACAAACAAAAAAGTAGAAGCCCTCAAGAAAGTTTTTCAACTACTGGTGAAAGAAACTCTATGAACCCTCTAAAAATTAGGGCTCATAGAAATATATTACATCCATATTCAACACTCAGATAAGCACATTAGAACCTCAGGCATCCTTTAAAGACCCTATGTTTGGTGCGATTGCTCTAAACGAAGATGAATTTCCAAGGCTTGGGAATGTTTCTTTTATCCCAGGAAGGAGGCTGCTCAAGCAATAAGAACCTCTTCAGAAACCCCTTCTTACCAACCCAGAGCCTACACTGCTCACCCATAGCAAATGCCACACACATGAATGGAAACTATTATACTATAGAAGATCAACTCTAAAATAATAAAAATCACTTATCCTTAAAGAGGATTAAGCATATCCTCAAAGCAGAGAACTTGAGACAGCTGAAATTCTGTACATTTATATGCACACATCTAAGCAATAACAGTTAACCAAAATGCAAACTATCAAAAACACATGACTGAGCAACCTAGGAATTTTGCTGTCAGCTATGATGCTGCAGTGGGAACCTCAAATAGTATGTCACCCTGTCTTGATTCTGTTTATCCAAAGTCCTTCACCAAGCACTGAACAATTTCCCAGGAGAATGTCAGCTGTTTTCTTCAGGAAAAAATAAAATCGTGATACATGATTCTATGTTAGTTTTAAATTTTTAAGACTTCCCCTCCCCCCTCAACACATACATGTCATAATGAATTTGAATTATTCTTCAAAGTAAATAGCTGAGCAAGTTATATTCTGTGCAATGTTCCTCTCACCAACTTGTCAACTAAATGAATTACAGTGAACTGAGTAACTGAGGGAACCTTCAAGGGAAAATCATTCTATTCAGGAATTTGAAGGGAGGAGTCTGAAAATGGAGAAGCACAGTTCTTTTTTTTTATTATTATTCTTATGTTAATCCCCTACATTACATCATTAGTTTTAGATGTAGTGTTCCATGATTCATTGTTTGTGCATAACACCCAGTGCTCCATGCAGAATGTGCCCTCCTCAATACCCACCACCAGGCTAACCCATCCTCCCACCTCCCTCCCCTCTAGAACCCTCAGTTTGTTTTTCAGAGTCCATCGTCTCTCATGGTTCATCTACCCCTCCGATTTCCCCCGCTTCATTCTTCCCCTCCTGCTACCTTCTTCTTATTCTTTTTTTTTTTGTTCTTAACATATATTGCATTATTTGTTTCAGAGGTACAGATCTGAGATTCAACAGTCTTGCACAATTCACAGCGCTCACCAGAGCACATACCCTCCCCAATGTCTATCACCCAGTCACCCCATCCCTCCCACCCCACCCCCCTTATAGGCCCTCAGTTTGTTTCCTGCGACCAAGAATTCCTCATATCAGTGGGATCATACGATACATATCGAGAAGCACAGTTCTAACCCATTTCCTTGATCTGCAGATTAATTGTAACCAGGGTAATACTAGCTAAACCTAAAGAAGAGTCAAGTTTAAATGACTGCTATGCTGGTGGCCCCTTGTGGTCTGTATGCCTAGGGTGTTTTACTGAGGACATTTGTTCATTGGTTGCAGGAGGAAAGGGAAATGAGGCTTTGGCACTTGGATTGATGGAAAAGAGAGGGATCCAAGAGGAGACATGATAATGGACTGTGGAGTTTTCCTTTCCTATAAGCATTTGTTCTAAGGAAAGCAGAGTTTTGGCAAAAGCTGAAGAAGCCATCTTCATGAGGAAGAGACACATCAGCCTGATTAGATAGCTATAGGAAAGTGGAATCTCTCCTTTTCTGTATAGAACAGACTTCTCCTCAGAGCGTGAGGAAGATGTGACCATTTGATTTTGTAGCGACTAAAGTGTTCGGAGACTCAGCCTGCCTCTCCAAGCCCCAGCTGGTTAAAGTGTTATTTCTGCACATTAATGAGCAGGCAGGAGTCTGCCCAGTGTACATTTGTTCCTTTCATGCACTCAACCTCACCAGAAGTCTCCTGGCTGCCAGCCATGGACACAGTTCACCATGAGTCAAGCACAAATCTTTTAACAGGTTGGCAGAAGAGCAAGCTTGTGCTGCATTTCCTGGCCTCAGAAATTTCTCCTAGTACATATTTAAGTTTCCTTGATTTATTCCCCATATGGTCCATGTGGTTAACCACAGTTTTATTTTTCTTAATAGCAGTAAAGAGAAACTCATCATGACCTTTCTTCAGGCTCATCACTCTCTCGCTCAGACCTATAATTTATTAGGAACATCCTCTGTGGGGATGAATGGCTCTGATCTTTGGTAATAGGATATGGAGCTTTTACACACTGTGAGCTGTGCTGCTTAATGCCAGAATAACTGTTCTGGTAAGTCACTGAGGGAAGTAAGAATCCATCTCCTTTCCTGATCCACTGAACTGGCAAGGTAGGTGCCAGGCTAGGTCAAAAGGGGCCAAGTCTTCCTTTGCATATCCTCAGAGTTATCTACAGGGCCTAAGAGAAAGGGCAGAGACATTTGAGCCAGATAGACTTGTTTTTAAATTCAAGCCTATGACTCTACTGCAGAAGTTCTCATTCAGGCTCAAGTTAGTCCCCCAGGAGACATTTGGCAATGTTTGGAGGCATTTGTAATTGTCATGACTGGGGAAGTGCCTCTGGGAAGAGATCATCCTACAATGCACAGGAGGGCTTGCTTCCCTTACCTCCCTGCAAAAAATAACTATCCAGTTCCCAATGTCAGCAGTGCTGAGGTTGAGAAATCCCACCTAAATGGTTAATGCTGAGCAAGTTCTTAACCTTGTCGAAGATGAGAGATAATTATTGGCCCTAGAAGGGACACCTGAGTGGCTCAGCTAGTTAAGCATCTGCCTTTGGCTCAGGTCATGATCCCAGGGTCCTGGGATCGAGCCCCGCATCACTTCTCCATCTCCTTCTGCCAGGCTCTCTCTCTCTCAAATAAATAAATAAAATCCTTAAAAAAATTACTGGGCCTATAAAGTTGTAAGAGAGATTAAAAAAAAAAACAACAAGGAATATAAACTAGCTGTATTGGATACAGAACTAAAACAATTCATTTCCTCTTCTCTTTGGTATCCCAGCACCTACAAGCTCCCTATTTGTCATTACCCTCTACTCCCATCATAAGCCTGTTTCAACTTAGCTTAGGCTAAGTAATGTTGAGTTATTCTAAATTACTCTGAAGAAACAAACACTCCAAATTCTTGGGGTTTATACCAAGTAAGTTTAGTTTCTCACTTCTGTCTCTGCGTTAGGGTTGCCTCTAACTATTTAATTAGGCCCACGCTGAAGGAGCAGCCCCTGTCTTGGACATTATGATGTTTAGTGAAAACAGAAAGCAATAAAAAGCACACAGTGGCTTTTACAATTACCACACAGATGTGTCCTACATCACTGTTTGAAATGCTTCCTACTCACCCATTGTTGAGGGAGGGATTCCCACCACAGGGTTAAGGGAATGGCTGATTATGTGACACCTGACACTGGACAGGTAAAATCAACAGCAGTTTATTAGTCATATATACCCACCGCCCAGGGGAGGAGGACACTGCCCATGATGCAGAGTCACATGAGGGTTGTACTCAGGAACAGAGTGAGCAAGCAGGGCTATGGCAGGTAGACTTTGTTGTGTCAAGAGGATGAGGTGCCCCTGGTTCCCACACGAGGATGTCATTGGCTTATTTGAATAATTCCTGGTAAGGAATTGAAATTTGCTACAAAAGGACTGCCCTTGGCCCCTTTGATAAGAAGGATGATTTGGCTAGTCAAGGAAGCAGAGGGGGAAAGGAGCTCATAATTAGGCTATTTGGAGTTCTGCTGAGCTTACCAGATGTCAAGATAGAAGATAATATCAAACCTTAATTTTAGGCCTAAACCATAATTACTTCTGTGTGTATTTCCTTGGCCCACAAAAGTTACATAGAAAACTGACAAAAAGTAACTTAAAGATCATTTGTCATTTTAAGCCAGTGGATTCCACACTTCCATTTCTGTTCATAGACACTTTTGTTGAAGGGGATCTTATCTAAACATCATCATCTACAACAATGATGGAATCAGAAATCAGATCTAACAGGGTTAAAGCAGGATGCAGTTCTGGGCATCCCACTGTCTCCTCATCCACTGACATTTGCCCAATCCTGTGTTTTACCAATGAAAACGTTAAAGACCAGAGAGTGGGTAGTGACTTAAGTTAAACAGTAGAGTTAACATCTTCTGGTGGAAACACGTATTTCTAAGCTGGAAGTAACAAATACCATGGTGAAAAAATATAGAGAGATAAAATGAGGCCAGTTATCCTAGGACAAAGAAGGGGGTAAAGGAGGATGGGGGATGATAGTAAAAGAAAAAAATGGGAATAATTATTGAGATCAGAGGAAAGAAATCAGAGAAGCAGGCAGGAGGCAGCAAGGCCAATTCAGATATGTACCATGCTGATGACTTTCAACCTCTCTATCCAGCCAGAGTTCTGAGCTTCAGACAAGTGAATCCAACTGCCTGGCTTAACATCTGACCTGAAGCTTGATGACATCTTAGTCTTGTAAGTCCAAGACAGAACTCTTGGTTCCTCACCCTTCTCACCCTACTTCTCTTTAGTCTTCCTGACTTCACCAGGTTGTACCATCTACCCAGTTTCTCAAGCCAAATGTATATATGTTAGTCAGTGACTCTCTTCTTTCCTCTCCACCTCATAGCCAATTGATTAGCATGGCCTATTGGTCCACCTTCTAATTATATCCAGAATTTGAATCCTTCTCACCAAGTTTGCAGCCTCCACCCTGTCCTGGAACACTCCAATGGCCTCTTGTTTAATCTCTCTGCTTTTACTTTTGGATACCACAATCCATTTTCTTCACAGCAGCCTGAGTGATCTCTATACAACATAAGTCAAATCATATCACCTCTCTGACTAAAGTTCTCCAGTAATTTTCCATTGGTCCATAGAATAAAGTCCCAACTCTATCATGACCTACAAGGCCCTACTTTGTTGAGCCCCAGCCTACCTCTCATAGCTTATGTCCTACCACTGGCCACCTAATTCACTCTGCTGATGCATCTTCAGCCATACTTGTCTTCTTGACATTCCTAGGACATATCAAGATTATATTGCTGTATAGGCTCATACCTTAGACTTTCATGAGACCTTACCCTTCTTACCTTTCCCATCATTCACTCATTCAACTAATGTTTATTCCAGTTGTAAAAAATATAGCAGATACTATTTTCTTATCTGAAATGTCTCATCCTCAGAAAGGCCTTCCCTGAATCTTGCCATCACTATCATTTTTTATCTCCTTATCTTGCTTTATTATTATTATTACTATGGCATTTATCACCACATAAAATTATATCTCATTTTTTAATTCTTTCTTTTATCAACTATAAAATATGTTCTAGGCGCATAAAATAATCCAGTTTTGAGCAACTCACCATGGGGGGAAGAGAAGAATTTCAATATTTTAATTATGCTTAAATATGCCACTATAATCAGATAAAAAGTGTATGTTTGGAATGTCAGAAAATGATGGCAGTGTTGTGGACTATTAGGGAGTAGGGGGCAGCAATCAATGTACTGAACTAGGAAACTTATTACTTACCATATTTTACTTCTTGCATGAGCAATAGAAGGGATAAACTAATCAAAATTTAAGGAAATATAAAAACATTGAGTTAATTCCACAACATCCTTGGACCAGTAGCTAAAGAAGAGTGTTTACTTCATTCATCCTCAGAACTACCTGCAAATCAGAATCTTTTGAGGGTGATTTTTACACATGCAGATTCATCAGCCCACCCCTTGAAATTTTGAATCCCTAAGGCTGTGGTGGAGCCGAGGAATCTGAATGTTTTATCTAATCTCTCCAAGGAATTCTGATGGTCTGCCTCATTTGGAAACTTTTGGACAAGTAACTTACCTGTACTATGTTTTTCTAGACTAACCAGGTATTTAAATAAACTTCCCAAATGGGTTGGTTTGAGTTTGAACTTGGACAATATTGATCTGAACTTCATTTTTTTTTTTCCATAGCAATATAAGGAAACTTGAATTTAGAACTATAGAGAATCTCAAGGTTATGTTAAACCCATGGAGGCAAAGTGAACTCCTTGGTTATTTCTCTTGTAAATGTTTGTCTTTTTCCATAATAATTTTATAAAGAACAAAAAAAGCATGAAGTAGGTGGGAGGAGCAAGATGGCGGAGGAGTAGGAGACCTGGATTTCGTCTGGTCCCAGGAATTCAGCTGGATAGGGATCAAACCATTCTGAACACCTACAAACTCAACAGGAGTTCAAAGAAAAGAATAGCAACAACTCTCTGAACAGAAAAGCGACCGCTTTCTGGAAGCAGGGACCCAACAAGCGGCAGATCCGGGGAGACTCCACTTCATCACCTGGCCGGAGGGGCGCAGGAGCACATCTCAGGAATCTGCTGGGTTTGGAGACTCCACACCGGGTCAGGTGCCAGAGATAGAAATGCTCGATCACAGGCCGGGTGAGCACAGAGTGCGGCTGGAGACCAGGGAGACGGGAGTGATTGACTGCTTTTCTCTGGGGCTCACTGAGGAGCAGGGGCCCGAGTTCTCGGCTCCTCTGGGGTGGACATTGGGAGGCTGCCATTTCATTCTCCTCCTCCAAAGCTGTACGGAAAGCTTGCAGGGAACAAAAGCTCCAGAGAGCAAACCCAAGCACATTACTTAGCTTGGCCCCAGCAAGGGTGGGGCAATTCCACCTCTGGCAAACACATTTGGGAACCATGGCAACAGGCTCCTACCCCAGAAGATCAGCAAGAACAGCCAGTCAAGACCAAGTTTACTGATCAATGAGAACGGCAGAACACCAGGGCTGAGGGAATACTGCACATAGAATTCATATAGAAGACCAAATGATGGAAAATAAAGAAACTGAGAAAAAGAGATAAACAACTACTGGATCACATGGGCAGAATTCGAGAGATAAGCAATATCATAAGATGAAACAACATTATAATAATTGGGATCCCAGAAGAAGAAGAAAGAGAGAGAGGGGCAGAAGGTATATTGGAGCAAATTACAGCAGAGAACTTCCCTAATTTGGGGAAGGAAATGGGATCAAACTCCAGGAGGCACAGAGAACCCCCCTCAAAATCAATAAAAAATAGGTCAACACACCGACATCTAGTAGTAAAACTTACGAGTCTCAGAGACAAAGAGAAAATCCAGAAAGTAGCTTGGGACAAGAGATCTGTAACCTACAATGGTAGAAACATTAGATTGGCAACAGACCTATCCACAGATAGGCAGGCCAGAAAAGACTGGCATGATATATTCAGAGCACTAAATGAGAAAAATAGGCAGCCAAGAATACTCTATCCAGCTAGGCTGTCATTGAAAATTGAAGGAGAGATAAAAAGCTTGCAGGACAAACAAAAACTAAAGGAATTTGCAAACACAAAACCAGCCCTACAGGAAATCTTGAAAGGGGTCCTCTAAGCAAAGAGAGAGCCTAAAAGCAACATAGACCAGAAAGGAACACAGACAATATACAGCAACAGTCACCTTACAGGCAATACAATGGCACTAAATTCCTATCTTTCAATAGTTACCCTGAATGTAAATGGGCTAAATGCCCCAATCAAAAGACACAGGCTATCAGATTGCATTAAAAAGCAAGACCCATTGGTATACTGTCTTCAAGAGACTCATTTTAGACCCAAAGACACCGCCAGATTGAAAGTGAGGGGGTGGAAAACCATTTACCATGCTAATGGACACCAAAAGAAAGCTGGGTGGCAATCCTTATATCAGACAAATTAGATTTTAAACCAAAGACTGTAATAAGAGATGAGGAAGGACACTATATCCTACTTAAAGG
>NC_138382.1:27823591-27843205 GCF_054177405.1 Leptonychotes weddellii | reverse complement strand
ATGGCAACCCCGAGCTGAGAGCCTGCGCATGGGCTCCGCCTCTGCAGCCAGCTTCCCTGCTCCGTTGCCTGGGAGCTCTGCCACACTCAGACACCCCTGGTCTTTCTGTGAGCCTGAGGGTCCTGAGACCACACTGTTCCGGAGGGTTCCACCCCCAGCTTAGCCACCAGAGTGACGTCCCTCGGCGGAGCATACTTTTAAAAGTTCTGATTTTGTGCTCCGCGGCTCTATCACTTGCCAGAAGCGGCCGACGGAGGCCCCTCCCCTGCCGTCTATCCTCCCGAATATCGCCTCAGATTCACTTCTCCGCACGTCCTACCTTCCAGAAAGTGGTCGCTTTTCTGTTCAGAGAGTTGTTGCTATTCCTTTCTTTGATCTCCTGTTGGGTTTGTAGGTGTTCAGAATGGTTTGATCCCTATCCAGCTGAATTCCTGAAAGGAGACGAAATCCAGGTCTCCTACTCCTCCGCCATCTTGCTCTGCCCCCCCGGTCCCTTGAATTTTTATATACATTTAGGATCGGCTTGTTAATTTCTATAAAAAGTCCAGCTGGGATTTTGATAGGGATCACACTGAAACTGTAGATAAAATTGGAGAGTATTTCTGTCTTAACAATATTAAATCTTCTCATCCATGAACATGAGATCTCTTTCCATTTATTTCATCTTCTTTCATTTTATTCAACAATGTTTGGTAATTTTCAGAGTTTTGATTTTATGCTTTTATGTTTTATGCTTTTATGTTTTATGCTTTTATGCATTATAAATGAAATTATTTTCTTAGTTATTTAGTTTCAGAGTTTCATTGCTATTGTATAGAAATACAATTGATTTTTGTACATAGCTTTTGTATCATGCAAACTTTCTGAACTTGTTTATTAGTTCTAATCGTTTTTTAGTGGATTTCTTAGGATTTTCTATATACCAAATCATGTTATTTGTGAATAGAGATAGTTTTGCTTCATTTCCAATCTGGATGCCTTTTATATCTTTTTCATGTCTTATTGCCCTGTACTTGCAGTACAATATTTAACAGATGTGGCAACAAGTGTCTTGTTCATGATCTTAGGGGAAAATATTAATTTTCTTACCATTAAATGTGATGTTAGCTGTGGGGTTTTTTTTTTCATAGATGTCCTTTATTAGACTGAGGAAGTTCTCCACATAATATTTTTATAATAAAAATTATTTTAAAAAGAAATACACAAATGAAAAAATACTTGATAAAGTGAATTAAATTTTATGTCTTCCTTCTCAGAGCCAATCTTTAGTATATCAACCTTGACCTAAAAAAAAAAAAAAAAAAAAAAGGAGCCAATTGAATTCATAGTCTTTTGAGAAAGAAGGTTGAAAATTTTAAGGCTTCCATTTCACCCAATTTTTTTTCCTTTTAACCAGGCTGTTACCTCTTTTATTCCTCTGTTACCCTGATCTTCATTCTGGCTGTAATAATTTTTAATGATATAATCTTGCCTCTAATGATATCTCTAATGCTAATACCCAGCACTTTCCTCCACATCATTCATTATCGAAGTCTGATAAGCTCTAGGTGAAGAAACAGGGCAGTTTCTTTTGGAAGGAGTACTAGCTATTAATGAGGCTTAGCCATTTCAGGAAATGATGAAGACTTGATCAAATAAAAACCCCAGGGAGACTAGCCTCCAGTAGTTTCTTGCAGCTCCTACTAATGATGCAAGTTCAATTAGTAGAAAAGTTACACTGATGGACAACATTTAAACATCAGACAGCTCATTTTAAATGAATCTTATTGTTAAAAATACGTCTACTTTTATAAAGAGTGGAAGCTTAGAGAGCTGCTGAATCACAAGATTGTTCAAGGTTAATTGGCTTATCTGTTTATCTATCCACATACATATACACACAATAGAATATATATTTGTCATATATATTTTTCCAAATACATATATATATTTCCCAAATACATATATTTTCCAAGTATATTTATATATATACATATATATGCATATATGTATATGTATACACATATATTTGCCCTCTAAACCCTGTAGCTCATAATTTCTTCCATATTTCCAATTTATCTGGCCTACTGCCCAATAAAAAGAAGGCACCATTTTTTGTACATTAAATTCTATTTGAAATAAGAAGATGCAAATATTTTGCAAAGTTAACTGGAATGCACTGAAAGAGAGACCCCAACTGAAATGCTTTGGCAATGGGAGTTTGGATTGAGGGCAGGGGATTTCTATCTTTTTAGTATCAAATTGTTTTTTTCTACTTAAGTTAAATATAGAACTTTGTGAGAGAGCTCTACTAAATCATAAAATATGTTTTTTCACTTTTTAAATGCAGAGTGAAACTATAAATGATTTTTAGTGAATTACATTTGAGGTTTGGACCAGTGAAATAGAAATCATGATTGTCAGAATGGACATTTTAGCAAATAACAAATTTCACCTTTTTTATTTTGTTCTAGCCAAGATTAGCAATAACACCTAATCAAAGAGCTTATTTCCAAGGAAGACTCATGTAATTTTCTAATATTAGATCATACAGAAAAGGAAAATAGTTTTGAAAAATTGGAATTTTCTCCCTCAATAACAGCAAAAAGCTCTCTCTCTCTTTTCTTTTTTGTAAATGTCTAGAAAACCCCCAGCCAATATCATAATTAGCTAAGAAAAAGTAACGAGGGGATTTTTTTTAAAACATAAATGTGCAAGAGTTGAGGTGGTAGCATTCCTAATTTTTATTTGTTACAGTTCTAGAATACACAGCTGTGGTTCTAATGTTATATATGCAGGCCCAATCAGCAAAGCAAAAAAAGGCTGCTTTCAAGGTGAATCAGAATATTTTTTTAAAGGTAAGAACAGAGGTTCCTAAGCAAGTGATCCTTGGATAGAATTTAAAGGGCTTATGAAATTAGATAATAAAATCAGTATATTATTTCACTAATTATAACTGAAATTAAATATTTTCTTCACTTATGAATTGAAGGTAATAATCCATAGAAGTAGTAACAAACTCTGTGACCATGATAAAATAGGAAATGCAGATTTTTTTACATCATTTCATGTTTGCAGATATCTTGAAATATTTTTATTTATTACTTTGAAATTATAGCTGCAATGTGACTTTTGGCAACAAATCTTTCATGTAAAACATTGATGAAGAAGTATATGTAATATACACTAAAAATTTAGCTTTTTAAACATTTTGATAACTACTGCAATATAATATTTGTAATTACATGTTTTTTATTAATGTAAAAATATTTATCTGGAAGTGGTCTGTTGATATTACCAGACTGCCCAGGGGCCCATAGAACCATACATAATAACTACTGATGTATAAAGAATAGGAAAGGAGGCTATTTATGTGTGCTGCTTGTCTGGACAAAAGGAATCTGCCACACACTCCACCCTAGATCATCTAGCATACATCTACCTGGGCTTGTTCCCTCTTTGTATCTTTCCTTTGACAGTTCCAAGTGATGGTAGACAGTTAATGGAGGATTAGTTTCAAGATCTAGCGTCTGTTTTAATCAGAAAAGATGTTCTCACATTTCTAAGAAACAAAATTAACCCCAGCTTGAACAGAAAGAAAAATGAATAGCTCACATTACAAGCTTGGGATAGAATATATTTAGAAGGGAGCTATGAAAGCTTTGTCTCTTCTTCTCTAACACCCTGGGCTCTTCCCTCTTTTCTGTGTATGCTTCAACCCCAGGCTGACAGCAAGAGGGCTCCAGTGATTCTGGCCTTTGTGTGCAGATACTACAATGTCCAGAGCAAGTATAAAAGGAGGCTCTTCCTCTATGTTTACTATTTAGAAGCAAGAAAATATTTCTGAGACCCTCCCATAATGGTTTCCTTCATGTCTCATTGGCCAAGAATAGATCATATTTCTATTTCTAAACCAATCACTGACAAGGTGACTCTGATCCTCATGATTGGCTTTTGAGGGCAGAATGGATATCATAGACTCAACCTCTAAGACCTAGTAGGTACCCATCTCACTCAATCTCTTTTGACTAGGGACAATAATTAAACTTTTAATTTCAGATGAATATAATGTAGTACTTTTATGAGGATGGCAAGTAATAATAAAAATTAAACAGACAAATGCAGGGTGTTGCAAATCTAAAATATTTATCCAATTCCTTCCCATTGCACTCAATCACTTATCTTTGGGCAAATGCCTTAGTCAGTAAAATCTCTAGCTTCTAGATGAGATTTACAGTGTGAACCCATTGGTGACCTCATAGATATGCTCTAAAGGTGAATGTCACATTCTGAAAACAGACTGAAGTCCTCTGAAAACAGCACCAAGCCTCTCGTTGTTCTCACTTGGCACACAAATTTTGCTGACAGAGGAGCTTCCCAAACTGGCCACGTCAAATCTAAGACTCATCATGCAGTACTGGGTCAGAATTCCCAGTTTCCAACACCACGGAGTGTCCAGTTTTCATATACTTTATGTAATTATAATAAATATCTCGGTACTACTAAGGGGTAAAAAGAAGTATACAAATATAATAGACAAAAACTGAGATGTAAGCTTCAAAGCATTTGAAATTTTAAATTTGAGAGTAAAAGCCAGGGTTTTTATGAAGTTCTGACTCACCATGGACTCCAAACCTCTTTATTCAGAAAGCAAAATTTAAAAATGAATGAGAAATATGGTTTACTGTGTATAGCTATCTGCAAACTTCAATACAAAAAGATAAGAGATTTGTTTTTAGGAATAAATTAGAGAAACCTCTGTCTTAAACAGGAAATGGAATAGACACGTGAAGAAGTATAGTGCGCACCCTGAGGAGACTTCCTTCAGAAAAGTCAGTGAAGTAGCACTAAAATGTCTCAGGGCTTTGCTTGAAGATGGGGTATGGATGTACATGTAGCTGAAGTGAGAGATCCTATGTTGTCTGCCATGGGAATAAAGGGCAAACTTTTGGAAAGGAGGTTGCACTGTCTCTTCTCTGGACTTCTTTAGTAACGCTGAGTCTGAGCAATTACACCTGGCTTTGGCCTTGTCTCCTGGTGGCTGTGAGAGATCATACACAATACTTATTCTAACAAGCCAGTTCTGGAACTTAGAAGCCCTCCTACATCTAGGTAAGCTCTTGCTTTATGTTGCTCCACAGCTGGCGAATAGGAGAGCTGAGGGGAGAGGAATTTATGTTCTGGAAACATATGATGGTGTTTCAAGTTCTGTGTCCTTGGTATTCTTCTCTCTGCCACATTCTCTAAGAAGCCCTACTCTTTTCAACCTGCCATCTCTCCTCAGAAAACCTCCTCACTCCCTGCCAGGCTAGGTTGGGTGATGCTTTTCTGGGCTCTCATAACACTCTCCATGCACCTTTAACAGTATTTGTGTGGTCTTTTTCAGAATTTAGCTGTTACCTGTGTGTCTCTTTCATAACAGCATGTTAGCTCTTCCAATCTCTGTATCCAGCTCCTAACAGAGTGCCCAGCACATTTTAAGTGCCTAAATGACGTTTAATGTCATTGAACAGGGATTGCCAAAATCATAAAATGAAGTGGCTTCATTTTCCCAGGAATGTCCTTAGTGCCCTCCCTTAGTGCCCTATTCACCTGCCCTCTTCCACCCCACAAGGGACATCAATCAAAATGTTTTGGTAACATGTTTTAATAGTTGGCCATAGGCATCTGTATGGGTTTTTTTAATAAGAATCAGAAAAGCAAAAAGAAAAATCTCTAATATTTCAGTTCAAAATGCATCAGTAAATCCATCAGGTTATTAATATGCAGCTAGCACGATAACCAGGCTTCAGTATTAAATATGATTATGATTTTTATTCATTCTAAGGTCATTGGTATCAATCTCTCAATAAATCAAGTCAAATTTAGTATATATCAAAGAGCATGATTAATAGTAAGAAGACACTATCAACTAATAAAAGCCTCCAAATTTGGGTTTGAGAGAATCTGAGACTAAGAAAACCCAATGAGAGGAAAATTATTTGAAAGATATTTTTAACCTGATGGAAAAAAAGCATGAACTAAAATTATACCATCTATTACAATACTTCAAATTCAAACCTTCCAGTTCCTTTTGAAAGAAGGGAACTAAAAATGCAACCATCTCTCTAGAGTGAAAGGCATGAGATACTTTAATCCTTCCATTTCAGTTAGTCTCCACTCAAGCCTGAATAGAAGGCAGAACATAGAGCCATTAAGAGGGGTTCTGTGGTGGTTTTAAGAAGGTGAAGGAAAAGGGCTTTGATGTGAGTAATCAGGAACTCCTTGAAGCAATATTGGCTATTTTCTAGACAAGATGCCTAACGAATGCAGGGAAATCATGGTAGCTGCACTGAGGGGGAAAAAACAGCCCAGGTAAGACAAAGATATTTGATGTTATTCAACATGTGGGCTTTCCATCCTCCTTCCTTTTGTCTGAGTAAAGGGGCAGAAGCTACTCAGAGTCCCCAAGTCGTGAAAGCTGTCCTTTTTGAATGATACTGTTTTGAATACACACATCTGAGATGTGTCTACTTTGTTCAGAGGGCTACTTTTAGCTGGCAAAACAAATTCATGAAGATAATATAGTAGCTACTTATTGTAAAACTTTTGAGCCACAGATTTCAATATCTCCTTAATCAAGTGATATGGTTAATAAGGGAACTGTCTAGAAAGCTAGAGGGAGTGCTGTATTTGAGCTGAAAAGAATTCTTTACAACAGGGAACAGCAAGGTAAGGTACATTCTTCCAGGGTGTTGCTCAACATACTTCATTGGGAAGAAAATATAAGCATTTTAATTTATATTTTTATTTATGTTATCCTTTTACATTTGTTTCATAGTACATAATTTATTGGTGTACTAGGGTACATTTAAGATTTATAAACACATAAATTTACATTTATTAGGGTTGCATGTGCTATGTTTTGGGGGGGGATTTTTTTGTTTTATTTTCCTGATAATGATGTGAATTTTTCCATTCAATCCTTGCCATTTTGATGGCTTAGCTATATTATTTCAATGCAGAAGACTTGCCCATTCTAATCCAGCTGCTCAGGAGGCTCTGAGCCTGGCTATTTCTGCTCCATTTCAGGAAATGTTTAAGGTCTTAGGCACATGGTTATGAGGGTCGTTTTCATTTTTGCATAGAAAGAACACATGGCTGATTGAACTAAAATATCTCCATTCTTTATGAATTATCAGTCCAGCAATATTGATCTCTATAGACATTCTGCAAGTTACACATTGAGAACTGGTGAAGTGGTTATGCTTTGTAGATGTATTAACCTATGAATGCTTTGTGCATTTTCTCTTTATTATTATTATTTTCTTTTCTGCTCACTTGAAGCCATAAGCTTGATGGCTTTCCCTTGGTAAAGAATCCTACCCTGTCTTAGTCAGCCTAGGAAATATAGTTAAAACCATTCATAACAGAACTTCAGTATTATAAAAACACATATTTAACCATTTTTAGAAAAATCCCAGAATCAAATAATAAAAGTACAGCATAGAGATGAATGGAATCCAATTTCTAAAGGGCAGAAATGCATCCCGACAAAGCAAGAGGAAAGCTCACTGACTATTCAAAATAGAACATACTGGAATATTGAGAGAGTTCTCAAATTCAAATTCTTGTGCTGCCAGTGTTTTATAAGATATTTTCTACAAACTATATTAACAGCTACTTCAACATTATTTTTCCAGTGGATTTGGGTTAGGATAACTTTAAAAAGGGAAAAGACTCATCTGGGCCACAGACTAAGTGTCCAGCTGAACACTGAGACCACAAGGACATGGGCATTTCTACCCTAGCTCAAAATCCACTTTTCAAATTATGCTCATAGAGAGAGAAAAGAAAAAAATAAAACCCTCTTCTCCTTTGCACTCCTTTTAATGACAGAGAATGGAGTAAATAGTGTCAGGAGACAGGAGATAAATCATCTTGCTACAGTGATTTTCCCCTTTATTTAAAGTTAATTGTCTTGGGACACCCCTTTACATATGCTCCTTTTATGTTCTTAGCATCTGGGGAAATTCAGCTTGGGTTCCTCACTATGTCCAGCTTCAAGATATTATATAAGTGTAGAAAACCTATAGATGTTACTAAAATTGGTATGACCTGGTTCACAGGCTTGAGATTCAAATATGATCACAGCACAGTTTTTTTTTTTCAATGATTAAAATGCAGGCTGATGAATGTATTTCACTCACAAATTTAAATTTTAAAAATTCACCTGCATATACTCATTCAAAGAAAAATGTGAAGATATCAACTTAAATAGCATTGTCAGGCAGCTGGCAATTGTTTTAGCAGGGTGATGAGGGTTTCTTATACTTTTTCTACTCTTGTATATGTTTTACATTTTTCATAATCATATGTTTTTTAAACATTAAATCTCAGGGGCAGTTCTGCCAGTTATTACACTCAATGAGCTGTTCTCTAGAAAAGGCATCAGCTATTCCCTTAGTGGGTTTCATTTCCTGTCTGCTTTCAGAGTGAGAGCATCTTCCTATATAAAGAGTAAGTATAGGATTCCGTGGGATGTGTTTCTCATACAACATGGATGCCAAATGAGAGTTAATGTCTTCACGTGACACTCAAGTAAAGACACTTCAGTTTGTTCCAGTGCTAGAGATAATGTCTGCACATTAAGCACTGGAGGAAAAAGGAACTTCATCGCAGTAAATGAGAGCAGGTTTCAAGGTGGCATTCTTCAAAGAGATTTTCAAGGGAATTTCAGTAAATGCAAGACCTTAAATTCCTTTTGGTGAAGTATCTCATTAATCTCTAATATTAGTCTGGCCTCATAATGTCTCACAGTGTCACTTTTGAAAATTTGTTCTGTACAGTCCATAGCTATTGTTTTTGGGGTCCTAAGAGTTTTCCACCCTCCTTTTCTTCCATGTAATTCAAATCCCTTCCTCCCAAGAAATTCCTTCACTCCAGTTGAACTGTTTTAACCATGAACAATACTTTTGAGCCTGTCTTAGTTACTGATGGTTGGATAGAAGGAAAAGAATTGAAAGAATGGGAGGACACTGGTTCTGTGCTTTAATAGTTTTCAGAGTCTGAAAACAATCTTCTGTTTCTTTCCTGGAGCAGGGCCTTAGTCCTGAAATAACTAACAAGGCTCCAGAGTTCATTTGAATTAAGAGTACACAAAATTATTCTTTAATCTCTGCAGTGAACTGAACCATTTCAAACACAAATTGGCTGTTAACTATTAAAAGGAGACAAATGAAACAAGAGACTCAAAGAAGCAAAGACTTAGGGTCACCTAATGTGGGTCCCCAAGGATGCAGCCTGAAGATGCCTGAGAGCTTCTGAAAGGTAGAGAGGCTTGTCCTGAAAATCCATGACCAAAATATTAATATCTGTTCATAAATTATCCATTCTAATGCAGTTCAAGACATCATTTTATGTTGTACCTAAAGAAGCCAAGGAATGAAGGAGGAACAGACTTCAGTGGAGAATGGGATTGAACACATCCTTTGTAGCCTGTTTATTGTATTTACATGGGCATCTTTCTTCTTCCTAAGTTATTTTGACTATTGAGATATCTTGGGTTGATACATATTATGAATATCTTTAGAACCAGTTTTCATATTGATGAAATGTATGCCTACATGTTTTTAAGTAGACCTATTTTAAAACCCCAAAACTTCTGTCACTTACTAGGTGTTATTTTTTTTTTTAAATATTTTATTTATTTATTTATTTATTTATTTATTTATTTATTTATTATTTTTTTATTTGAGAGAAAGAGAATATGTGGGGGTGGGGGCAGAAGGAGAAGAACAAGCAGACTCCCCGCGGAGCAGGGAACTAGATTCAGGGCTCTATCCCAGGACCCTGAGATCACAACCTGAACTGAAGTCAGATGCTTAACTGATAGAGCCACCCAGGGGCCCCTACAGGTGTTATCTTAATTTATTACTTAATCCCTCTTTATTTTTAAAACAGACACTAAAATACATATACAAAGTTTGCAAGGAGGCTTAGTTTGAAGAATATTTGTGAAGCAATTTAATTCATAGTCAACACTCAGGAAATCTTCCCCAGTGGACTTGTAACACTTTAATTCATAAGGCATCAGAATCTATCCTCCATCCTTACTTCAATTTCCTTAATTTTTTTTAAATGTAAATTTGAAAAATGAGCAGTCTATCAGTAAAGTTCTATTATAGGAAAAATGACTAAGAGAAACCTAGCTGCACCTAAAGAAAATAAAGCTATGAGATAAAAGAAAGATGGGCTTTATTTCTCTGGATCCAAAACAACCAGGCAGTTTGATTAATTTAGCCAACCATTAAATCAAGTCGATAAAAAAATCATTAACCAAGTAGTTTGTTGAGTGATTGGTTGGAGTCATGTCATCAAAAGAATTCCAAGCAGAAGGTTTTTTTTGGTGAATATCTCATCTTTATATTTTCTGCTTCTCTTTCTATACTGTTTGTTCTCTTATGTTTGGGGGGGAGTTTGAAAATTGTAAAATAATATAAGTTTATTGTAAAACAAATAAACAAACAAAAATATATAAAACATATGTTTAAAAAAAAAAGAAGATAGCAGGAGGGGAAGAATGAAGGGGGGAGATCAGAGGGGGAGATGAACCATGAGAGACTATGGACTCTGAAAAACAAACTGAGGGTTCTAGAGGGGAGGGGGTGGAAGGATGGGTTAGCCTGGTGATGGGTATTAAAGAGGGCACATTCTGCATGGAGCACTGGGTGTTATACTCAAACAATGAATCATGGAACAACACTACATCAAAAACTAATGATGTAATATATGGTGATTAACATAACATAATAATAAAATAAAATAAAAGTTCCATCTTACTCAAGCATACTCCTTAGAGAGAGCCATAGTAATATTGTGGTGCATTTCCTACAATACTTTGTACACATTTTTAAATCTATTTTTTAACTTAGCAACATGCTTTGATCATCTTTCCAAGTCAGTGTGTAAAGAACTACCTCATTCATCTTAACTACAATGAGTACTATCTTTTAAATGTACCCTAACATATTTAACCAGTCTCCTAATTGATGGACATTATCTTACTCTTCTTGATGAAGTTCTACCAAATCACTCATTCCATGGGTTTCTGTGTCAGAGAAAAAGTAGGAATATCCCTGCCAAGGGAATGTCTTTGGGTCCCCAGGAACTAGGAGGGTCCAGTGACATATGAAACACTTAGAAAGGTGAAAAGTCTCACTGGACAATATGCGTTAGCCAAGGTACATTTTTGTGGGCTAACCAGCATTTCTGTATGCTTGGTAATTTTTGGAAACACCTCAAAATTCCATTAAATTTGCTTTATTATTTGTAGCTCTTGAAACCTGTTTGTGATCAGCTCCTGCTCTGCCTCAGCTCTCACTCCTTCCCCATGGGCCCCTCCAGTTGCAGCCATCCAGACTCCTGGCTGCCATGCACAGAGGCCATACTTCACCCCACCTTCCCTCTACATATGGTGCACTCTCTGCCACAAATCCCCCTTTCCCTTGTCTCCCCACTAAAATATTCCATGTCCAAAGCCTTTGACTATTGTTTCCTCTGTCAATCTCTTCTTCTTCCTATTCTTCCTCTCATATGAGCTCACAAAACTCAGCTGTTTCACTTCCATTGCACCCCTGACACTTATCAGATAACGTACTTTTTGTATCCTATTGTGATAATATGTTTAAGTCTGGCTTCTTCTAAGCAGAATGGGATTCTTGAGGGTATGAACTGCCTGGTGAGTGTTTAGCCTACTGGTTAGACCAGAGAAGAAACTGCCTGGGTGGCAGGTGATTTGACTCAAAAGGCAGCTACCTAGAGATCTTCTTTCATCCTGCAGAGCCTATATATCACAGAAGTTGGCAGGGTACTCCTATGGTCTGGAAGTACATGTGGACATTTTTATATGATTGTTATTTCAGAAGTTGCCTTTTTTGCTCAAACTGCCATCACACTGAGAATTATGTCACCCATCCGTTACTGTACACAGTTCCCACTGCTAAGTAATGCTCAACTGTAGCATCCAGTACAATAGCAAGTTCCATATGGCTCCTCACACATTTATTTTTACATTCATTGGCAATTTAGAATGGCATTGTTCATTATATTTCAGATGTCAGCCTGGCTGGAGCCTATCCAAGGATGTGTACTTAGACTGTCAGAAAGTGAAAGGCTGACATTGGGTATGACTCATTACTGTGCAATAGATGTGAGAGAGCATTTCAGGGGAAAATCAGCTTTAATCAGTGTCAGTAGATGTCATGTGGTTTTTTTCCAGCACTGATAACAATGCATCAGTTTGGAAATGACAGCTGCCGGACATAAGCCATTGTGTCATTTATGCTTCTCCATACCACTAGGCTCCAAACTTTAGTCATTGATCTAATTTGCTTCTGTTTTTGGAGGACCAACAGTAATAACTATGAACATAAAAGACAAGTATCCTTTCTAAAGAAACTAGGTATGTAACTAGAGTGATTTTCTTAACTCTAACTGTATACTGGCCTTTGCTTTCAGAGGGAAGGCTTCTGCTTACTTGAACATATCATGGAAACAGTAAGATTTCCCCATTTCTGGAGATATTCCTAAAAGGTAACACCTTTGTGTTTTCTAATAGCTTATCTTATTTAGGTTTTGTACAGCTCTGTGAGGTATATCAATATCATCATCTCTGTTTTGCAGTTGAGGCATCTGAGATTCACTAAAGTTAATAATCACATGGTGTGTCCTACTGAGAATCAATGAAAGAGTCAGGAGGACTCAAACCAAGGTGTTCTGCTTCCATGGATTTCCAGAAGAGTATTCTTAAGAGAAAAGTTCTGAATCAAATCATTCAAGAATCCAAACTGCAAATATCCCCAAAGAGCTCTAGATAAGAGTAGCAATCAAAGTAAAGAAATGGAAAGAAGACATTTTGTTCATTTTCCATTTTCCTAGTATCAGCCTTATATTTCCAGCATTTTAAAATAACCCAAGAAATGGAAGCCATCTCTACTTTCCCACAAGTTGCCACAAAAGTACCTTGACAAAATATCAAGAACTATATATTTTTTCCATTTTGTGGCTGCCATAGAAATATGCTTGTTCAATTCTTATTAGATTAGTTCTATTGGTAGTTTCCCAGAAGGAAAAGACTAAGGATATATCTGTTTATAATATGCCTTTGCAGATAGATAATCATACATTTCTTCCAATGTGCAAAAGGTGAACAAAGCTATTTTCTCCCCAAGGGATAGAACCTTTGAGGATGCCTCTAGGTAGACAAAAATTTGAGTAATTATGATGACATGCTACCATATCTCTGCCCCTAGGATACCTAGTATGAAGTCCTTTTTCCTCCCTTCCTCTATAACTTTCTTTCTTTTTCTTCCTGTGCTTTAATAACTCTGAGAAATGGGAAATATGAAAGCCATGGCTATTCCAATTTACGGGGTTTTTTAAAGACAGCTTCATGAGATCCCTAAAGGTCTTCAACTCTATAGCTGATGGATTCCAGGCTATCTCAGGCTGGTATAGCTTCTTGCTTTCCAGAATCATTTTTGAAATGCAATAAATAATTCCTGAGCACTTTGGCAAAAACTTGATTCTCACTAGGAGACAGCACAAGTTAAAAATCTATTCCCACAAAGGCATGGCACACATTTTTTTATTTGTTTTTTTGTTTGCTTGTTTGTTTGTATTAAAATAGGATTAGGAGTGAAACAGATCGAGGTAAGCTTATAAATAGAGTTGCTTCCCTTTAGCAAAACATTTGACAAAGTGGATATTCTTGATATCTTTATAACAATATGAAATATTATCCACTGGGTGATAATATAGTTAGCATATGCATAACCTGTTAAATTCTTTTACCAAATATTTTGATAATGGTATTGAAAGAAAGCTTAGTGTATGTTGTATATCTCACAGCAATGTTATAATATTCCTGTTTTTTTTTTTTAAACCAGTTTCTTTCTGGCAATAACAAATGTCTCCAGGGTGATTAGATTTTCAGAAAGTCATTTTTGTGAGCTTGATAATCGTTACCAATTATTATTATTATTTTTAAAAATATTTTATTTATTTATTCATTTGGGAAAGAGAGAGAGAATGCACAAGCAGGGGGGAGAGTTAAAGGGAGAGGTAAAAGCAGACAAAGTGAGCAGGGAGCCTGACACCTAGGACCCCAGGATCATGACCTGAGCCGAAGGCAGATGCTTAACTGATTGAGTCACCGAGGTGCCCCCAACAAATTATTTTGAAGTAATACTTTAATTTGTGTATTGGTGAGGGACACCTGGGTAGCTCAGTTGGTTAAGCATCTGCCTTCGGCTCAGGTCATGATCCTGGGGTCCTGGGATTGAGCCCCAAGTCAGGCTCCATGTTTAGTCTGCTTCTCCCTCTCCCTCTGTCCCTCCCCCCTACATGTGCTCTCTCTCCCAAATGAATAAATAAAATCTTTAAAAAATTTTTGTATTGATGAGAATTGACTAATTAATAATAATAAATTAATAATTACAAGAGAGGGTTTCATTGAGTTAATGAAATAATTGCTGGGTGCTGGGTAAATGGCTGATATTCTCCTCAGTTGATTTTTAAATATTTTAAAGTATTTGAAACACAAGAGAATGTGTTTAAAATATATAAAAATAGTTAGATCCCTATATAGTTTATGGTGCTTCTGGTGAAGCTTGCAACTGAAGTAAGACACAAAAACATGGCCTTTTCTTTCCGGAGAACAAGAAAATAGCCAACAAGTGAGAGGGTCACATGGCTGATTTTATCCATGAGAGTGAGCAGAAATATGTTTCACTTTCAGGACAAAGGATTTAAGAAAGTGAATGTTCTTTCTCCATCTTTTCTTTCCCCTTACACTAGTCTGATGAACATGAACATGAAGACCTTGAAAGCCACATTATTACAATGAGTGTAACATGAAGATGTTTGGGACCTGCATCCCTGAATCATTAGGTAAAGAACTGCCCATTGAGCTGGAGCTGTTATCAGACTGTGAGTATTAAATTCTGTTGGATCAAACATTGAAATTTCATTTTGTTATGTTCTGCTTTCATCAGAGTTGATGTTACTCTAATACAGGTTGAAGTTCTGTGAAAGTTATTGCTTAGTCAATTACAGTGGTCAATCTGATAGCTTCTTTTTTTTAAATTTTATTTTATTATGTTTTGTTAGTCACCACTCAGTATACCATTAGTTTTTGATGTAGTGTTCCATGATTCATTGTTTGCGTATAACACCCAGTGCTCCATGTAATATGTGCCTTCCTTAATACCCATCACCGAGCTAACCCATCCCCCACCCCCTCCCCCTCTAAAACCCTCAGTTTGTTTCCCGGAGTCCAGAGTCTCTCATGGTTCATCTACCCCTCTGATTCCCCCCCCTTCATTTTTCCCTTCTTTCTCCTAATGTCCTCCATGCTATTCCTTATGTTCCACAAATAAGTGAAATCATATGATAATTGACTTTCTCTGCTTGACTTATTTCACTTAGCATAATCTCCTCCAGTCCCATCCATGTTGTTGTGAAAGTTGGGTATTCATCCTTTCTGATGGCTGAGTAATATTCTCTTGTATATATGAACCACATCTTCTTTATCCATCAGTCTGTTGAAGGGCATCTCGGCTCTTTCCAGTTTGGCTATTGTGGACATTGCTGCTATGAACATTGGGGTGCATATGGCCCTTCTTTTCACTACATCTGTGTCTTTGGGGTAAATACCAGTAGTGCAATCTGATAGCTTCTTGACTTCAAGAGTAGTGGTCTGTTTGTGACAAACTGGTTGCTGGCAATTTTTTTTCCCATGCACAAACCCAGTGTCTGAAAGGTAAAGATTGCCAGGACAACTGTCCCCATTTTTTTAATTTTTACCAGCTGCATGAATATTAGGAGAATAAAAACCTTTCCTATTTTCTCTTGGGCTATAACCTTTTTCACTGATTTGGAGAGTCTAGGGCTTAGAGAAAGTAAGTTCTAGAAATATAGGAGGTTATAAGACAATGCCAATCTGTCCCACATGAATCATTTTCTTTTTTTTTTTAAGATTTTATTTATTTATTTGAGAGAGAGAGAATGAGAGACAGAGAGCATGAGAGGGAGGAGGGTCAGAGGGAGAAGCAGACTCCCTGCCGAGCAGGGATCCCGATGTGGGACTCGATCCCGGGACTCCAGGATCATGACCTGAGCTGAAGGCAGTCGCTTAACCAACTGAGCCACCCAGGCGCCCTCATTTTCTTACCATACCATGGTATGCAAGTGCCAGCACAAGCATATATTAAATACGTCATCAATAACTTGGATGATGATTAAAAAAAAGTGTGTGTGTTTTAAATTTGTGATAGAGACAAAGATGAAAGGGAAGGCTAATAGAGTAGATGAGGGACTATGTCTTTTGCACTCATGCTTCCAAGCTATTGCCTATGTTATTCACGGGGCCTAAAGTTTTCTTGTCCTTTCTTTTTCACTTAGCTAACTCATATACATCTTTCAAAATTCATCTCAACTATCACTTCTTCTGGGAAGCCTTCTGTCTTCTCACTAATAGCTCACTTAGATGGCTTTTCTTTATATTTTCTTAGTGCTTTGCACTTACATATAGCCTTCTAAGTCATTGATTTTATTTACTTATTTTTTTTGTCTAGAAATGTCTGATTTTCTTGTGGTAGATATTTTCTTATTTAACTCTGTATTTTTGAAGTCTTGCATGGAGCCTGGCACTTTGTTTTATTTATATCCTGTCATGTTCTAACACTAACAGGAAATGAATGAAGGATCAAATCAGGACATTTTTAAACATCAATAATCACAAATGATAAGTTCAAGTAACCAAGATGAAATAAAAATCGTATCAAGGGGAAATTCTAAGTTTTTTTAAAAATAAATACAGACAAAATAAAAAACAAGCAAAATCACCTTGTATTGAAAATAAAGATCAGAGAATTCATGGATTCACAAAAAATTAATGTAAAAATGATCTGAAGTTTTAGAGAACCAGAAGCTTCAAAGGAAGCAACAAATAAGTGCTGTGTAAATAGAACTAGATGATCTTGATCAGTGCAGAGAACAATGCTATATGTTCTGTAGGATGAAGGCACATCTATAATATTTTTCACAATGACAGGTGCCATTATTACTCAAGAGAAACCAGAGGATGCCTAGAAGACAATGACCAGGATAGTGACCAGGGTAGATCTAGGATTCTTTAAAGGAAGACCTTTAAATTATCTGAGGGATCTCATGAATAAAAAGGGGTTGAATTACTTTGTTGAATGCTAGAAGCACAAACTGAGACAAATACACAAAAGTGCAGAAGATAAATTGTACGATTTTGGAGACAAATTGTCTGATAATCAAGCTTTTCAAAAATATCAAAGGCTATTTTGGTCAAGTTGTGGAGTCTGAGCAAAGGCTGAATGGCTTTTCATCAGAGTTGTGACAGATGAGATTCCTGCATTAGGAAGAAGGTAAACCAGTTACATTTTATTGTCCTTTACAACCTGATTATTCTAGATTGGGTACAGTGAATCAGACCAATAATAAGTTATTCTAGTATGTACATAAAACTGTTCTTTCTTCCTGACTCTACATCTTTCCCTTCCTTCTCTTCCACTTTGCTCCTTTCTTCTCCCTTCCATCTTTTCTTTATTCTTCCTTCTCACTAATACTTATTAGCAACTACTATAGGTCAGGCAATGTAGTAAGCACTGCTGTTTAACAAAGAACAAGTTAGACAAGCTTGCTGCTCTTACAGAGTTCAGTCTACTGTGATGTATAGACAGGCAAATAAACACAATAAATGTCACAAAAGATCATATGATAGGAGGTTTGCAGAGTTTGTCTGGGAGGACTTAAGAGTAGTTATTAATCCAGGCATAAAGTGTTCAAGGGAAGTGACATTGAATTTGTAGGTCTCTTGGAGGCAAGCTCGTCCTTGCTGGTAGCATTGAGATGCAGAACAACTGCAAGCTGCATTCACACGGTTCTTTGTATCAACTTTTTTTCCAAGATATCCCAAGCATTTTCCAAATTAATTTCTTTAATCATCAAATACCCCTGTGAGAGTGATACACATCATATCCTTTTACCTCCACCTGATAACTGTCAATGCAGGTGTTCTATACTGAGCAAGTAGGTTGAGAAAAAAGGAGAAACAGACAGAGTCAGAGACAGACACAGAGAGAGGAAGGGAGGGATAGAGAGTATAGAATTACCCAAGTCACCCAGGAGACATTGCCTCTTATGACGAGAAAGATTTTAATTTCAGAGCCAGGTGTAAACTAGGCCTTGAATATGTAATGGCTAACATGATTGCCTACTGAGATACCGTCAATCCAGATTTGAAACTCATTACTGTAAATTGCTTTGGGATACCTTGAGCATGAAAAATGCAATAAAAAACAAAACCTATTTTGCAAAGAAAGTGGTAAAACTGTAAGGACATATTTTAGAGCTCTCCTTACAGAAGTGAGGAGCCAAAGAGAATACAAGGGACCCAGATTCTTCCCATGGGAGGTAGTGATATCTGTTGAAAGAAGAGGAAAAACAAGATTAAAATAGTTTACTTTCTTGGGCACCTGGGTGGCTCAGTTGGTTAAGCGACTGCCTTTGGCTTGGGTCATGATCCTGGAGTCCCGGGATCGAGTCCCGCATCGGGCTCCCTGCTCGGCGGGGAGTCTGGCTCTCTCTCTGACCCTCCCCCTCTCGTGCTCTCTGTCTCATTCTCTCTCTCAAATAAATGAATAAAAAATCTTAAAAAAAAAAATAGTTTACTTTCTTTCCCAGAAACAACAAGAAACTAATTAACTGAGCTGGTCTCAATACACTGACCTTTATTATTTGTTGTCTATTAAGATGTTTCCAACAGAAGCCAGTAGTGGCACATGCTAATTGCATCCTATTTGTGTTGACTATCATGTCCCTTATAATGATCATTTGTTTCTACAAAATTGCCACATGTCAACACTTCAACCAAAGAGTCCGGTTAAGCCACGCATGACCTCCAGTAGGCATAATTTGGGTTGGTTTTCATTCTTTGTGAGTCTGTCAAGGAAATGCAATGAATCTGGCCAGCACAACTGGAAATGACATTAATTTAGTACTGAAAATGTATTACAGATGTTCTTCTCCCACCCCCAGAGCTTAAACCTTCTTATGCTGCTACAAAATATCTTATTCTAGCCTAATGGCATTGCCATCTTAATGCAAAGACATGGTTAATGAAATAATTTTCTTAAAAGTTTTTATTTTAATTGGTCATGAGTGATAGATACTATGCCTTCTGAGAACAAAATCCTTACTAGGAACCATGACTGGCCTAGGATCATTTCTTTTTTTTTTTTAGTTTTTTTTTTTTATTCTTATGTTAATCCCCATACATTACATCATTAGTTCTAGATGAAGAGTTCCATGATTCATTGTTTGTGCATAACACCCAGTGCTCCATGCAGAACGTGCCCTCCTCAATACCCACCACCAGGCCAACCCATCCTCCCACCCCCATCCCCTCTAGAACCCTCAGTTTGTTTTTCAGAGTCCATCATCTCTCATGGTTCGTCCACCCCTCCGATTTCCCCCGCTTCATTCTTCCCCTCCCGCTACCTTCTTCTTCTTTTTTTTTTCTTAACATATATTGCATTATTTGTTTCAGAGGTACAGATCTGA
>NC_138382.1:27796284-27823091 GCF_054177405.1 Leptonychotes weddellii | reverse complement strand
CCGTCTATCCTCCCGAATATCGCCTCAGATTCACTTCTCCGCACGTCCTACCTTCCAGAAAGTGGTCGCTTTTCTGTTCAGAGAGTTGTTGCTATTCCTTTCTTCGATCTCCTGTTGAGTTTGTAGGTGTTCAGAATGGTTTGATCCCTATCCAGCTGAATTCCTGAGAGGAGACGAAATCCAGGTCTCCTACTCCTCCACCATCTTGCTCCGCCTGGCCTAGGATCATTTCAAATCAAAATGTGTAATGTCATCTAAGAGCATGATATTTGAAGTTTGGAGAAAGCAGTAGGTAAGGTTTCAAGGGTACTGGATTCCAGTTCTGGTGCTGACACCAACTAGATTGAGCAATATAGTCTTTTTGAGATGTTTTGTCATCTATAAAACAAAGATAATCTCTATATGATCTTCACATTTCCTGTATCTTATACTCTTGGAACTCTGCAGACTTTATATTACTTATCTCAGTTGTATTTGTAAATTAATGTGTGATTCTTTGATTAATTACTTTCCTCCCACTCCACTGATGCTCCATGAGAACAAGGATCATGTCTAATTTTGTTCAATATTTCATCTCTAGCTCCTAGCACAAGTCTGGCATAAAGTCAGTATTCAATGAATATTCCTTGGATGAATGAATAGATGAACAACATTTAGAAAGTATGCTATTGTTTTAGGAGTCTTATAAATGGTATTGCCTCGGGGCACCTGGGTGGCTCAGTCGTTGAGTGTCTGCCTTCGGCTCAGGTCATGATCCCAGCATCCTGGGATCGAGCCCTGCATCGGGCTCCCTGCTCAGCGGGAAGCCCACTTCTCCCTCTTCCACTCCCCCTGCTTGTGTTCCTTCTCACTGTGTCTCTCTCTGCCAAATAAATAAATAAATCTTTTAAAAAAAAAAAGAAATGGTATTGCCTCAAGAAGATTCTATCTACACATGAGTTCTCTGAATTCCAGGGCAACTTATCTATATCTGTCTTAAAGAGTTTATAACATACTATCTTGCATTATAATTATTTAGATTCATGTTAGATACCCTGAATAACTACAGATTGCCTTATACACAATAGGAACTCAATAAATAGGTATTGAATGTGTGACAGTGTATCTGCATTACTTACCTTTATATCCCAAGGCTACTAGATACTTAATAGTGTTTGTTAAATTAAAGCTGGGGGCATTTCACTGGTTTGGAAGAAATATTCAGATTTCAAGTAACAGAAAGCTCAACTCAAACAGGTTTAATCAGTAAAGACATACTTTATAACTCATATAACCGAAAAGCCCAGGGTTAGGCTCCAGAAGAGTTAATGCTGTCACTGAAGTCCTAACTTTCTATCTCTTGTCTCTACCTTCCTTCTTCCTCTTACTGAGAATGACTGCTTCTAAGATAGCTGCAAGCAGATTTCTAGAACTACATTTATTTTTTGTAATAGTGCTTACTATGTACCAGACACTGTTTTCAGTGCTTAAGAAGGATTAGCCCGTGTAGTCTTCGGAAACAACTCTATAATTAGGAATGATTAATATTCCCATTTTACACATAAGAACACTGAGGAACAGAGAAATTAAATAACTTGCCCAAAGTCATATAACTGCAGTAGCCATGATTTAAACCCAGGAAATTTGTCTCCAGAGTGTCTGTTCCCAACCACTATAATTCCTTATTCAGAAACAGAAAGAAAGCTGCTCTTTTATTAGATCCTAAGGAATAAAGTGGAAACATCTTTTCCTGAGACCCAAGCAAATATCGCTTTGCATCTCATTGGTCTGACTGGGTTAAATTTTCGTCCCAATCATTCCTTGCAGCCAGTGGTAGAGACAAGAGGATTGGCTTAAATCTATTAGAGGCAAATCCTGAGCTGAGTGGCCTAAATATCTTATGGCCTGAATAGAGCAGGATAGATATCCAAGCAAATTCATTGATACTATTACCATGGATATGAGTGAGGATTTTTTTTTTGGTGGACAAAAAAGATCAAATGTCCACTGTGACTGGTAAATCCCAAAAGATATTTTAAAAAGAGTTACATATCAAAACTTCTGTATCTTCAATGAATAAATGAAATCCAACTAAGTCCATTGAAAAATAGGAATTTTAGTTTGTGTTGCTAAAAGATGTTGTTGAACAATTTTGTAACCTTGATCGGAGGAAGTCTATGTTCATGGTGGCAAAATCTAATATACTGGCTAGTTGAACTAAGGTTTATTTGATTATACTTTACAATTGGAATTATTCTATAACTGTTCTATGATTGAGCTTATAGAAATAGCCGGTCCTTGGTTTAAGAAAACTCAAAGGGTATGTTTACTGAGCTTTGGTTTGCAATAATGTGACAAGTAAATATTCAAATAAAACCAGCTGATATCTAGTTGGAGTTAAAAAAAAAAAAAACTGAAGAAGAGAAGATCATTGAGAACTAAATCAACATAAATCAGCACTTAAGAAAAAAAAAATGGTATCCCAATCAGTTTATAAACTTATACCTCCAAATTGACTCCTCTCCACACAATCTAGAATGCATTTGAACTTCCAAAATGCTTATCTGAAAAGATAAGGGATCTGGATTAGAAAATAGCTGACCTGAGCTGAAAACCAGATGCTTGCAACTCAGCTGAAATTTCTGGGGTAAATAAATCGTGGACAAAAAACAACATTTTAGAAACTCTGATGTCAGTGAGCTAATGGGCAGCTCCAGACAAAGAGTGGAGAAGAAAAGCATTGTTATTTGAGGATGGTAATAAAAGTAATTATCTGTGTGCCAGGAAAAAAAAAAATAGCGCTAAAAGGCCATGATGAGTCCATAGAATCAGTCAACAAAAGAAATTTTCTAGAATTATTTGACCTAATTACAACTGAGGATTTGTTGGCTGTTTTTGTAAATGTCTTAAGGATGTAGGATTCGCCACAAAATGAGCTATATCATTAATAGGTCATGCAATGTAAAATCTGGAGCCCAAAAGAGCCTAGAGAATATGGACAAAGAGCAAATGAAGCACTGGGAATAAAATAAGCAAATCAGCCATAAAGAATTAAGACACATTGAAGAAATTAGAAATAAGAAGAGAATCTGAATCTCTGTGCAAAATTAAAATATAATAAAATAAATACAGACCAAAGATGAGTATTGTGTGAAAGGACATTCTAACTAAATTCAGTTTAAATTATTAGCTTCGTCATCCAATTATCCCTGATTTATTTAGCATCTATGCAGATGACAAAAAAGAAAAAGGAATTAAAACTGTTGTTGAAGAGTGATTAGCAAGAGATATTATTCCTGACCCCCCCCAAATTTTATTCTTAAGTAGTCTCCATGCCCAGTGTGAAGCCCAACTCAGGGCTTGAACTCATGACCCTGAAATCAACACTTGAGCTGAAATCAAGAGTTGGACACTTAACTGACTAAGCTATCCAGAAGCCCCCAAAGGATTATTTTAAATTAATCAATGATCACTTACTAGCCTAGATATTTGGGAGTATACAACTACATTTAAGACATGACTTGTGGCAGGGACAATCATTTCAAAAACATATTTAACCACATGACTACCAGAATCTTCCTCTGGTAAACGCACTTTTCTGGAAAGCCTGTGTCCCCACAACCCCAAAACATCTGTTTTCTCTGATACTGTTCTTGGGTTGTTGAGTGTTGCCTGAGAAAATGTAAGTCAGTTCCCTTACAAATTTGTAATTTCAAAACTCAACTTGTTCTTTAGTGCTGCTTAAGAATTACTTATACATCTCTCTTTTGTTCTATTTGCAGTCCCACCTTTCACTGCTCCAAATTTTACTATCTTTTTAAAGGTCTGTTCTATTTATCATTTTCTACGTTCTTCTCCCTCTCTCATGATAATAACTTAGCTTCCTACTTCCCAGCCATAAACTGCCCTAATACTCCCTCATATACCACTTATCTATATCCACATTTTTGTCTATTCTTTGTCTTCCTTCTTATCTTAGAAGGGAAGAGGGAGTTGTGGAAATCCCTTCTGCTCTCTAAGCTTTATCCCTCAATTGTGCTTTGGAATATATTCTCTCCTATCTCCATCAAATTTTACTTGACAAACTGTATTTATTTTCTTTCTCTCTCCCTCACCTTCTCCTTTCTCTTAGGCTCAAATCTCCTTTCTAAGAAAATGTTTGATTCTTCCTCCATAACAAGCCACCATCCTTCTCTTTGCACAACCAGACTTTGAAGTCTTTGTCTAAAGAAGGATTTCTCAACTTTGGCACTATTGACATTTTAAGCCAAATAATTTTTTGCTATGGGAGTTGTCCTGTGTATTATAGAATGTTTAGCATTCCTAGCCTTCACCTGCTAAATGTCAGTAGCACTTCCCTAGTTGTGATAACCAATGACACAACACAAGCCAATGTCCCGGACATTGCCAAATGTCTCCTGGAGGGCAAAATCATGCCTGGTTGAGAACTACTGTTCTAAAGTTACAATCTCCATTTGCTTACATCCTAATTGATAGCTCAGCACAGTATAACTTCTGCTCTGACAACTCTATGAAAACTGCTCAATTATAGAACATCAAAATCCTAATGGCCAAACCCAATTGTTTATTTTCAGTTTCACTTTTTGACATTTGATCTTGGCAACAGTTATTGAAAACTCCTCTTCAATGGCTTATGGATCACTCTCTGAGCTCTTCTTTAGTCTCTCTTGCTGGTTCCCCTACTTCTATAATACTTTTAAATTCAGCAATGTTCATTTGTCATTGAAAGCTTATGTCCACTTCCATGACTCTGACTAAACCAAGTGCACATAGGTCAATGACTCCACAAACTTAACTGTATCTCAGAACTGTTTTTATGAACCCTAGACATACATTGATGGTTATCAAGGGGTTTATTTCTAGTTATATCCCAAATGCATTTCAAAATTTAACATGTCCAATTGGAATTCTCAAATACATATTCTAAAATCAGATCTTTTGCTTTTCACTATCTCAGCTTAATATAACACCATCACTGGTTAGCTGTTAGGTAAGGTACCATTTTACAGTCAATATAAACTCCTCCATCATTCTGAAGTCCTAAATCTGTCAGTCACTAAATGCCTTCTATTCCAGTTCTGAAACTCCTTTACTCAGTTTTCTCCTTTCATTCCTCTAAACATGACCCTAATTCAAAGAATATTCCACTTTTACATGGACTCATGCCTTTAAACTTACATCTAGTTCATTCTATTCATTGTCATCTTTAAAATACATATCTGATTTTGCCACATCCATGTTTATAAGGCTGTCAGTGTTTCTCACTGTCTATACCTGTGTTTTTCAAACTGTGGCACTCATAACTTTTGTGACACAGAAGACAGTTTTAGGTGATGTGTATTTTTTCATTAAAAAGCTTTGCTCTTACTGTAATTTGTATTAGGAAAAAATATATAGCTAGCACATCAAATCTGTGATTTCATGGACATATGAGAATAAGGGTAAATAAAAACACTTCAACTATTTAAAATCACTTTAAGGAAAAAAACAAATTAATAGTATATGGTGGTGACAAAATTTACACAGGTGGTATATAAATGTCTGAAGTATGAATCTATTAGATAAAATGGTAATTAAGAGCCTACTAGATAAAATCCAAAGTCTTTTAGTAGGCCACAAAGTTGCTTTCCTAATCCAATCCACCCTCCCTAATGTGAATTCTCCCACAATTCCCTGATATCCACTTTTTATCCAAGCTACGCAAGAACTTCTTTCTTATTGAATGTGATATGTAGTTTTACGCCTTCCTGTCTTTGTTATTGCTGTTTCCTCTGTCTGGACCAGCACTGTGGCAAATCCAGTGGATTACTTCTCCCCATATCTATTTCAGCATCTTATTGAAAGAGGTAATTGAAAGAATGTAATTGCCAGTTGACATGCAAGCTGGACCCAGGCAATTGGAGGCTCCTCTCCTGTCCTTGGTTGTATGCCCTGCCTACTCTTCCCAAGTAGAAACCTTTTTCAAGGACAGTCTTGAGAGAGCAATGTGTTGTTGAGACCATCTGGACAGTGTATGTGACTGAACCCTTTTAAGACTTCTAACATTTAAGATTCTGGTGGATGGGTGTGGAGATCCATTTATCTTAAGGCCATCCAAAACAAGCCTTGTATGTAAGTTTCATTGCTTATTAAAATTGCCATCTACCAATCTAAGTGCTCTGCCTCTCTCTTTGGTCTCTCCTTGCTCTCCGTGTATGGGGCAGTTTCAGATTTCACTCAGGAGGGCTCCAAGATTGTGAACCAACACATCTTTCTAGTGTGCCTTCTGTGTGGTAAGTCTAGGGCACTTCCCAGACTCCCTTGCTGCTGTAGTTCTGGATGTGGGTTAGGATCCAGCACTCAGAAGTATGTGCATGAGATTTCAAAGTCAGAAAATGACTCTTATGAAGCTGATCTTCTGTTGCTTCTGCTCCTTCTGTACCAGCACAGTCATGAAAAAGTTGGATCTTCTAAAGAAGCATATGGCCCATGGTCTAGCATGGAATTGAGATGCAGGGTAGAAGTCAGGCATTTTGGGCAGGTTTATCATAGCAAAGATGGATTATTCCCAAGGACAAGAGATTTGGTAAGGGATTTCAAATGTTCTATTTTCTGGGTCATGCTCTAGATTATTAATGGTAACAGAGTTATTTGCTCTTCTATCAGCCAGTTCCATGGTATTGCTCTGGAAGTTGTTCCTAGAAACATAGCCTCAAGCCTGATCCTCTAGGTTCTGCAAGGTTTCTATGAGCACCTGTTTTCTTATTAAATGCCTTTCTATTTAAACTTGTTAGAGCATTTTCTGTCATCTCACACTGAATACTGGCTAAAAGAGGTTCTGCTTCCAAACACTCTCCACAGTTTGAATTTTACCCAACTTTTCTGCACTTTCTATAAGTAATATTTATTACTTTGGTAAATAGGAATTTTATTTGCATATACTATTTATAAGTATTTATAGAAATACACGTAAATATATGGGTATATATGATATGTTCATAACCATATTTAGAAAAAAATGTGGCTGCAGAAGAACTTAAAAATCCTCATAGTCATAGATGTGTCAGATGCTTATGTTTCTCTTAACATGTATTGCATCAAAATTGCACCTTGTTTTGGGATCTCTGCTGCAACCGTATACCACAGCTCAGGTTATTTTAAATCTTAACTTCATTGAGTCAGTGGATGGCCTGTTGTCTCCAACATAATATCGAAGTGTTTATTATAAACTCCCACCATTTCAAAAAAGAAGTAATATAAGAAACTAAAACCCTAGATGGGATCCCCTGCTCCCCTCCCAAACCTCTCCAACTAAACAGGAGCCATTCTTGCCGCAGTGAGGTTATGTTTGCATCCAGAGTAAGCAGAGAGTAAATTTCTATCTTTCTTGGCACATTGTGTTGGTTATTTCAAAGTCTTTTTTTTTTTTTTTAAAGATTTTATTTATTTATTTCAGAGAGAGAGAATGAGAGAGAGCACATGAGAGGGGGGAGGGGCAGAGGGAGAAGCAGACTCCCTGCCGAGCAGGGAGCCCGATGCGGGACTCGATCCCGGGACTCCAGGATCATGACCTGAGCCGGAGGCAATCGCTTAACCAACTGAGCCACCCAGGCGCCCGGTTATTTCAAAGTCTTTAAAAGACAATGTTGTTATTTATTTATGTCAGGTTTTCAGCACAGTTCCACCAGGCACTGCCCATTTGAGTTCTGCCCCTTTCTTGATGTTTTAATTCACTGCTAGCAGAGATGCGTTTCTTAGCAGCATGCAGGTTGAAAGGCTGACCTCAGTCTGAATGCTGCTACTAATCAGACTCCCTGGTTTGGTCCAGCATTTTAATTCATTTCATTTATTTATTTATGTGTTTGTTTATGTTTTCTCCCTGCTTAGAAGTTAACTATGGGGGCGCCTGGGTGGCTCAGTTGGTTGAGCGACTGCCTTCGGCTCAGGTCATGATCCTGGAGTCCCTGGATCGAGTCCCGCATCGGGCTCCCTGCTCGGCAGGGAGCCTGCTTATCCCTCTGACCCTCCCCCCTCTCATGTGCTCTCTCTCATTCTCTCTCTCTCAAATAAATAAATAAAATCTTTAAAAAAAAAAAAAGTTAACTATGGATGTGTCTACCTATCTCCATGGCTTAGTAAGTAAAAATTCAAGTAAATGATGCTGTCCTCTACACACAAAATAGACATTTTTTTTTTCCTTCTTCAGAGTCCCCTTCATTGTTTAGGATTCACTTAGGTATTTTATTATTTTAAGGAAAATAAAATATGGTATTAGTATAAAATATAGTACTAATAGCTAACATTAACTGAAAATTAAATTTTAAATGAGCCATATGCAAAAAAATCCACAAAAAACCCCCACATTTAATACTTACAAAAGTCCTATAAGTTAAATCCTAATTCCATAGCTAAAACTGAGGCTTAGAAAAGCTAAATAAGACTTCAAACAAATATAAAGGATTCCAAAGTCACATCTGTGAACAACACTGATATTTCTCATGCCACAGAACTCTGGGGGTAAACTAGTCTGCTCACAGCCTTAGAAGAATCATAAACCTCTCATTTTGACTATATTCTTAGACTTGTGGCCAGTTCAGACTTGAGCAAAGCACTAACAACCAGTTCTAGGAATATTCTGAGGGTCTCCTCTGCTCATTTTTCTTTGAGAAACCAGATGGTCCCTCTAGTCCTTCCTCACTTGTTATTTCTGGTGCTTGTCTGCCTACCATGCTTGCTGCTATTCCTTTCTAGTCTCTATTCCAGATGTATGAGTACTGAATCTAAAAGTATCCATTCTGCTAGCAGTAGTTAATGTTAAAACTGAAGAACTGAGACATTAGTGCCCTGAGCAGTGCCAATTTTGAATGGATATCAGAACCAGTGGTATAAAGAAGGTCAAAATGAAAAGAGGGTCTGGTCGAAGACTGAAAGGTAGAATACAAATTGGTGTATGACTGGTGAGGCCAAAGCCATGAAGAAATTAGTTGAAAGAACCAGGACCAAAGAACATGAAGTCAAAACTGAGTCACTGAAAAACCCCTCCATCTCTAATGCCATTTGAAAGTAATTTTTCCAGCCAGAAGAGTCCCGGTGTCAACTTAGAGGATGTCCACAGACAACTTGAAAAAAAAAGTTCTTAATATCTTCCTTTTTGACAGAGTAGTGTCTGACACATAGCAAACACTCAATAAATATTAGTTGGGAGAAAGTGCACACATTCTGGAATGGAAATGCTTATCGATTAAAATCAAGGGTTGTTAAGTCAGACTGAGAATGTGAATTGCCCAGAACAAGCTCACTTGGTTTTCAACCATTTTGAGTTTAGAGCTGCTTCTATCTTTTGACATTTCATTGCTATTTATGGTTGGCTAGAAAAGATTTATTGGTTTAAAAGGAGAAGACATGCACATCTCCACACATGGAGGCACATAAGGCTTCCCCAGACATAAAATAACTCTAATGATGGTTTGATGAGTTAAGGGTAAGTGAATCAGAAATTTATTGATTCAATTTCCTCTGTAATACACAAGGGTTTACAAATTCTGGGAAGAGCTCAATTGAAGAGATCAAGTTTAAAAAATAGAAAACTTTGTCAAACCATAGTGCAATAATTTTCTCCCAATCCAAGCTGAGATGTCTATAAAATAAATGGTCAATACATTTCTGTTAAGTTTGGTTTAATGTAAAAATAGTTGGACCTGGGTTATTGATCCTGGTCTCCATCACTGATTCCATAAATGAAGTGATACAAATGATATTTTTTCTAATACTTATTGAGGGTTTTAGTATTAGTCAGGCACTGTTCTAGTTACTTTACATGAGTTACCACATTTAATTCTCACAAGAGTCTTATAAAGCAGATACCCTTATTACCACCATTTTGTAGATTAGACCATGGAGGCACAGGGAAATTAAAGAATCTGTATCAGTTTAAACAGCTAATCGAAAAGCCTAGGATTCAAACTGAGTCAGTCTAAAAGACTTATTTATTTATTTGAGAGAGAGAGCAAGAGACTGGGGGAGCATGAGTGGGGGGGCAGAGGGAGAGAATGTCAAGCAGACTCCCCGCTGAGTGCAGAGCTGGATGTGGGGCTTGATCTCAAGACCCATGTGATCATGACCTGAGCAGAAATCATGAGTCAGACACTTAACAGACTGAGCCACCGCAGTGCCCCTCAAATCCAGGCATTCTAACTGCCACATACGTTCAATTCCTTGAAATAGATATCCTCTAAGGTCCCTTCCAGTCTGATATTCTTTGACTGTCTATTCCCTTTCATGGTTAACTTTTAATTAATATTCAGAAAGCCAAAAGGAAGCATCTATGGATTCATGGGACACATTGCCATCTGGAAGGTGGGTCTGGAAAATCTAAGCTGAATCTGAGCTATGCCTTCCAGGTCCTCTGGAAATCCCAATAGTAAGAGTAGCTTATTGATGTGATCTACTGGTTCTGAAAGAGGTTCAAACAAAGTGAAGGTTTAATGCTAACTTGACTTACCCTTTCTGGAATGGCATGATATCGCTATACTCAAATGCTCTGATTTCTATAGAGCACCAACTATTTCTAGTAACTTCAAGATTAAATTTTGTTACCCTGGCACATAGGTTATAAATAAAGAAAAGTCTATTTAAAATTTGATCTTCACCTGGGGATGTGATATCCAGGGTAAATGAGGAATAAAATACAATAATCAAAGGATAATAAAAAGTAATGGAAAATGACCAAAAATAAGAAACTGTTTCACTAAATTCTGGCAAAGATATAAGATGGAATGTTCTTAGACATTAATAATGTTCATAATCCCATCTTTCTCAAAATATGGGAGAATATTCATGACAAAATACATGAAAGGAGCAGAATAAAATATTGAACACAAATGTGACCATAGCAATGTAAAACCAGCAAATGAATCAAGCACAGAAAAAAGACTGGAAGGAAATTAACTAAAAATATTAACAATGTTTGTTTCTAGTGTAAAAATTATATTTTATTTTTTATTTCTTTTAAAAATTTTTGTTTTTTTCAAATTTCTTACCATGATCATGTGTTTTTATTATCATGAAATAAAAACCCAATTTAAAAATATGTGAATAGTTTTTTAAAGGTTCTCTGAAATTTTTAACAAAACATTTACTAACACATATAATTCTTGTGAATTCTCTAAATGATGGCATGACATCCAACAGAAGAAATATATAAATGGCAATATAAAAAATATGCAAAGAACAGTACACTATTAAGCAGATAATGTGGTTTCTTGGATTTGTTATTCACTAGCTCTATAATCTTGAAAAAGCATTTACCCTCTCTGAGCCTCAATTTCTTCATCAGTAGGGTAGAGATAATAATATTTTCCCTGTATACCACAGAGAGTGGTTGAGAAGATTGAATGTGTACAGAAATGCTTTGGAAAATTTGAAGTATCATACCATAGACCTTATTCTTATTAAAGGGCAATAGTTATTTCATTCTTTATGAATAATAAAGGAATTCATATTTATGTGTTTCTTAACTCTTATTATTTACTTTTCTAAATTCCCTTGACCATTACTGGATAGTTTTATCTTTGAGTGAAATAAATGAAGGCCAGAATTTACCAAGTTCTAATATGAGTGGTGATAAATGGGGAAAGGAGTGCATGTGATAAATTATTGAAGAAACATCACTGAACTCATTATCCCCATTGGAATTCTTGGTAGAATCATGGCGGGAACTTTAAGGCTATTGAGAGAAACAGACATAGAAGATCCTCGGGGGGTAGAGTGTGCCTAGATGAGACATGAGGTCAGGGAAAGAGAATCATTAAATTAGAGAAAAAATGCCTTCCTTCCTCCCTTGTACAAACCTGCCTTTATAATCACTTTGAAAACACATCATCACATGCAATATGCCTAGTGCTATAGTGGAAGGTGCAAAGGGCTATAGGAATGTGGAGAAGGATGAGGCTCACCCTGCTTACAGAAGTTAAAGAAGACTTCCTAAAGTAGGTGATTAAGGATGTAGCTGGATTATGCAGTGTGCTATATGGGGACAGGGCAGGGGGGACATTACAAGAAGAGGAAGTGTAATGACAGGGAAGCACAAAAGAGTATGGCCTGCTGTTGGGACTACAGAGGTTCTCTGTGATTGAAGCTAATTGGGAAAGAAGTGGCAGATGAGGCCAGATAATAGGTGGAGCCAGTGTGAAGTCCCTTATATACCTTCATTAAAGGTTTATACTACAATCTGGAGACTATGGTAACACAACTAATGCTCTAGAACATTAGAATTACATGGTAATTAGGATTTTAGAAGCAGTAGGACAGTGAGCAAACAAAATGGGGATTTTTCAGGTCGGCAAAGACCAGATAGGAAGCTACTTTTTGGTAAGGGATGATAAAAGCGTAAAGGCAATAGCAAGTGGATGAAACATATTTAAAAGGCAATTGGAGGAAAATAGAACTAGTTCACATTTATCAATCATTACTACATGTCAGGCACTGTGTGATGTTTTACATGGGATATCTTATTCTAGCCTTAAAACGCTAGGAAGTTGGTATCATTATGATGGACATGAGGCAAATGAAGCTAGGGATTTTATGTAACTTGTCAGAAAAACACAGAGTGCTAGAGATGGGGTATGGATCCAGGCTGCCTAATTTTAAGTGCTTGGTATGCTTGAGAAAATGGTGAGTGTGAGAAAATAGGAAAAGTCCCATGGTTCCAGATTGGGACAGTGGGTGGACAGAAAATGAAGGAGAGAGAGTTTAAAAGAGAGGCATATTTGAGAAGACTGATAATATAACCAGTATTGGAATTGTTGAATATGAAGTAGCTGGGTAGAGACTCCAAGAAGCAACTGGAAATGCTGGTTTAGTATTTATCAAGGAGAACCAAGGAGAACTGGTTTAGTATCTAGGTTGGATATAAATGTTTAATTAATTCTTTGGAAGTTAAACTGTTACTAAAAGAAAAAGGCCATAAAAATTTAGTTGTATTAATTGAGAGAAAGAAAGAAAGAAAAAAAAACAGGAAGGAAAGGAGAGAAAGGGGGAAGGAAAATATGACAGAGAAATGGAAGAAGGAAGGAAAGAAAGAGAGAGAGAGAAAGAGAAAGAAAGAAAGAAAAGAAAGAAAGAGAAAGAAGAAAGACAGAAAGAAAAAGAAAGAAGAAAGAAAGGAAGGAAGAAAGGAAGAAAGAAAGAAAGGAAGGAAGGAAGAAAGGAAGGAAGAAAGAAAGAAAGGAATTTGTAATAAGGGAGTCCGATCATCAACATCAGAGAAAAAAAAACCCAGGCTGGAATGCACTTGTCAACCTGCAATGAGGGCTACTAGATACCAGCACATGTTTTCTCTTCTTGACTCCTAAAGAGGCCTATTGAAATGCAGGCTCCATTGTGAGTATGCCAGAGTGATTGGAGGTTGACAAAGAAAATGTCTTACTAACTTCTGTGTTTGGTGTGGCCTCCAAAACTGAGATATTTGTTGTAATCCATTATTTTTCCCCACACAAAAGAACATTGCAGTCCCATTTGAACTTTGTATTTGATCAGTTAATGAAGAAATCCAGTGTTTATTCTGAGATGCAACTAAAGCCACATCTTGACTTATTGACTGTTTTGGCTTTGATGAAACAAATTACATACCATCTGTGAGCAGTCAGAATATGCTTCTCTGAGAAGTTATCTACAGTCCTCCCAAGTTTCTCTCTATTGATTTTTTTTTTAAGGTCTTATTTATTTATTTGACAGAGAGAGACACAGTGAAAGAGCGAACAGAAGCAGGGGGAGAGGGAGAAGCAGGCTTCCTGCCGAGCAGCTGAGCAGGGAGCCTGATGTGGGGCTCGATCCCAGGATTCTGGGATCATGACCTGAGCCAAAGTTAGACACTTAAGGACTGAGCCACCCAGGCACCCCATCTCTCTCTATTGATTCTTAAAAACAAAACAAAACAAAACAAAACAAAAAACAACCGCCCCCACAATATCTAAAATAAAACAATGAAACTAGTCCTCATTTACATGGGTGAAGTATTTTAGAGTCTGTGCACTCTTTCAGAGTAATATTTTCCAACTTGAAAGCTATTAATCCTTTCTGAATTTTAACGAACCCAAAGAGCCTCTCCATCAATTTCATGTAGAAGGGCTGGTGAGTGCCGCTTTCCACAAACTTTAATTTTATAATACAGTTCTTCAGTTCAAATGGGCTTTTGACCTAGCTAATTTAATTGTCTTTGTTATTGATAGCTTCAGAGCAGTAAATAAACTTAGTCTGAGAATGTGTCTGTGAGGTTTACTTTCCAAACAGCATTTTGGATGACCCTCCAAGTGGCAAAATTTCCCTTTGTTTCTACAAGGGTATGCTGGTTTTTATAATAAGCAACATAAGAGGGTGATGTGAAGTGTTTATTATGGCAGAATATGAGGCATCAAACTGCCTTCCTCCCTTAGAACCATGCTCCCACTGGGATCATCCAGTGCTAGTTTTATAACCACTTGGCCAGGGGAAAACACACATAGTTAAATAAATTAAAACATCCAATTTGTTGTACCCTCCTTCTCCATCTGACTCATCCCTCCCCTAACTGAAGGAGGTGGGTGGATAGAAAATGGCCAGGAGGGGAATGGCCTTATCTAAGGCAGAGCATCTGAGAGTAACTTCCCTTCCTCCCTATCAACACCTCTGGGGGTTATCTGAACCACGGGAGCTTCTGGAGCATGGGAGAAGCTTAGGGAAAAATAGTTCAGTGATGCTGCCTGGAGGAAGGAGCAAAGACTAATACCCAAGATCTTAGCATTTTTGAGGGTTGTTTTGTTTTTGTTTTTGGTCTTGGTTTTTGTACGTGCTTTTTGTTTGTTTTAGCCTTTCCTACAGAGATTTGAAGAAATCATGGCATGCTGTCATCATGGGTCCATGCAAGGACTGGTTTGTTTTCCCTCCCTCCCTCCAACCCTCCTTCCCTCCTTCCTCCCTCCCTCCCTTCCTTCCTTCCTTCCTTCTTTTCCTTTCCTGCTGTTTCCAATTCTTGTTCCTATTTCCCATGTCACCCACAAATAGGCAACTATTCAAACATGTTTGATATGTATTCTTTGAGTTATATATGTTCTTTTTTAAAAAAAGTTATATATATTCTTAAAAATATGAGATATGTATATTTTTAATGGATACAAATGGAATTATGCACTAATTCTTATTGTTGCTTTCTAGATTCACTCAGCATTGTTGTTTTGTTTTGTTTTAAGATCTGTGTCTGGTGCTATGTATACATCTTTTTGGTTGCTTCTAAGTACCCCAAAGTATTCCACTGGGTGAATTCACCATGTTTTACTTACCTAGTCCCCCAACTATGAACAACTTGATTGCTTCCAACTCCCTACTCTCTAAAAAAAAGCCACATTTAATTTTCCTTACACACGTTGTCTGCTTTTCCATATATGTATGGAGGTGTGTTGCTGGCTCATAAGGCATACTACCTGGAGTTTGATTCATTTTATTTTTTTGGTTTATTTTATTATTTTATTTTATTTTATGTGTTATGTTAGTCCCCATACCATACATCATTAGTTTTTGATGTAGTTTCCATAATTCATTGTTTGTGTATAACACCCAGTGCTCCATGTAATATGTGCCTTCCTTAATACCCATCACCAGGCTAACCCATCCCCCCAGCCCCCTCCCCTCTAAAACTCTCAGTTTGTTTCCCAGAGTCCATAGTCTCTCATGGTTCGTCTTCCCCTCCGATTCCCCCCCTTCATTTTTCCTTTCCTTCTCCTAATGTCCTCCATGCTATTCCTTATGTTCCACAAATAAGTGAAACCATATGATAATTGACTTTCTCTGCTTGACTTATTTCACTTAGCATAATCTCCTCCAGTCCCATCCATGTTGTTGTGAAAGTTGGGTATTCATCCTTTCTGATGGCAGAGTAATATTCCAGTGTATGTATGGACCACATCTTCTTTATCCATTCATCTGTTGAAAGGCATCTCAGCTTCTTCCACAGTTTGGCTATTGTGGACATTGCTGCTATGAACATTGGGGTGCATATGGCCCTTCTTTTCATTACATCTGTGTCTTTGGGGTAAATACCCAGTAGTGCAATTGCTGGGTCATAAGGTAGCTCTACTTTTAATTTTTTGAGGAACCTCCACACTGTTTTCCAAAGTGGCTATACCAACTTCCATTCCCACCAACAGTGTAAGAGGGTTCCCCTTTCTCCACAACCTCTCCAACATTTGTTGGTTCTTGCCTTGTCAATTTTTGTCATTCTAACTGGTATAAGGTGGTATCTCAAAGTGGTTTTGATTTGAATTTTCCTGATGGTTGATGATGATGAACATTTTTTCATGTGTTTGTTAACCATTTGTATGTCTTCTTTGGAAAAGTGTCTGTTTATGTCTTCTGCCCATTTTTTGACTGGGTTATTTGTTTTTGGGGTTTTGAGTTTGAGAAGTTCTTTATAGATCTTGGAAATCAGCCCTTTGTCTGTAGTGTCATTCGCAAATATCTTCTCCCATTGTGTGGGTTGCCTCTTTGTTTTGTTGAGTGTTTCCTTTGCTGTGCAGAAGATTTTTATCTTGATGAAGTCCTAAAAGTTCATTTTTCCTTTTGTTTCCCTTGCCTTTGGAGACATGTCTTAAAGGAGGTGCTGTGGCCGATGTCGAAGAGGTTATTGTGTATGTTTTCCTCTAGGATTTTGATGGATTCCTGTCTCACATTGAGGTCTTTCATCCATTTTGAGTTTATCTTTGTGTATGGTGTTAGGGAATGGTTGAGTTTCATTTTTCTGTATATAGCTGTCCAATTTTCCCAGCACCATTTATTGAAGAGACTGTCTTTTTTCCATTGCATATTTTTTCCTGCTTTGTTGAAGATTATTTGACCATAGAAGTCCTAGCAACAGCAATCAGACAACAAAAAGAAATAAAAGGTATTCAAATTGGCAAAGAAGAAGTCAAACTCCTTCACAGATGACATAATACTTTACGTGGAAAATCCAAAAGACTCCACCCCCAAATTACTAGAACTCATACACCAATTCAGTAATGTGGCAGGATACAAAATCAATGCACAGAAATCAGTTGCTTTCTTATACACTAACAATGCAACTGTAGAAAGAGAAATTAGAGAATTGATTCCATCTACAATAGCACCAAAAACCATAAGATATCTTGGAATAAACCTAACCAAAGAGGTAAAGGATCTATACTCTAGGAACTACAGAACGCTCATGAAAGAAATTAAAGAAGACACAAAAAGATGGAAAAACAGTCCATGATCATGGATCAGAAGAATAACCATTGGGGGCGCCTGGGTGGCTCAGTTGGTTAAGCGACTGCCTTCGGCTCGGGTCATGGTCCTGGAGTCCCGGGATCGAGTCCCATATCGGGCTCCCTGCTCAGCGGGGGGTCTGCTTCTCCCTCTGACCCTCCTCCCTCTCATGCTCTCTGTCTCTCATTCTCTCTCTCGCACATAAATAAAATCTTAAAAAAAAAAAAAAGAAGAATAACCATTGTTAAAATGTCTATGCTGCCCAGAGCAATCCCTCAACGCCATCCCAATCAAAATTCCAATGACATTTTTCAAAGTACTGGAACAAACAACCCTAAAATTTGTATGGAATCAGAAAAGACCCTAATTGCCAGGAAATGTTGAAAAAGAAAAACAAAGGTGGGAGCATCACATTGCCTGATTTCAAGCTATATTACAAAGCAGTGATCACCAAGACAGCATGGTACTGGCACAAAAACAGACATATAGACCAATGGAACAGAATAGAGAGCCCAGATATGGACCCTCAACTCTATATCTTTTTTTTTTAAGAGTTTTATTTATTTACTTGTCAGAGAGAAAGAAGGAGAGAGAGCGAGAGAGTACAAGCAAGGGTAGCGACAGGCAGAGGGAGAAGCAGGCTCCCTGCTGAGCAAGGAGCCCATGTGGGACTGGATCCCAGGATGCTGGGATCATGACCTGAGCTAAAGGCAGATGCTCAACCGACTGAGCCACCCAGGTGCCCCACCCCCTTTTAAAGATTTTTATTTATTTATTGACCTGTTTATATCTTTTGCACATTTTTCTATCTGGTTCTCACCTTTTACTTGTGATTTTCAGATTTTTTTAAATGATATATGTAAGTTCCTTATAAACTTTTGACATTGCAAATAACTTCTCCAAATCTGTAACTTACATATTTGATCCTTGAAATCTTTAATTTTAGTGTATTAAAATTAATCATTTGTTTTGCCTTTGAAATCATCCTCCATTATCTTCTAGGATCTTTATCTTTCACATTAGATTGTAATTCTAAATCCTTAATCCTAGAGTCCTAGATTCCTGTGTTAGTTTGCAAATTATCTATCTACCTACTTACTATCTATCTATCTATCATCTATTGAGAAAGATTACCAGTTTTATGGATGTGTTGCAACTCACTCATGTATTGTATTTCTCTATATATGTGATTTTTTCACTGAACTCTCTATTCTTTTCCAAAAATCTATTTGCTTGTCCTTGCACCAGTGCATGCATGATTTTTACTACAAATGTTTTAATATGTTTTAGTAATTGATAAAACAAGTGCCCCCTTTGTTTTACATTTTCAAAGGTGACTTTTTCCCCTTTCATACATATTAAAAATAACTCTATTGGATTCCTCAAAAAATATCAACCTGAAATTCCTTTGGAGTTGCATGCAAATGACAGATTCATCAGAATATCTAATATATATCAAGTTGTCCCACTCAAGAGTATGCAATGTTCCCTCTTAATCAGTACTTCTATGTATTTAAAAGACTTGCATTCCCCTCCCATCAGAGATCATGTGTACTCTTTGCTAATTCCTAAAACCTTTAAGGGTTTTGTTTCTATTTTGAATGGCATTATGTTTTGCATTATATTTTCTGTTTTTCTTCATTCAGTTTGCTTCCCTCACTCTTTCTCCTGGGCTTAGGCCTGTCTGAAAAAAAAAAAAAAATCACACATCAGCATTCTCTTTCTGTAGAAGGGCTACTATTTTCTTTATCTGGTGTATCTAAAATACACTGAAATCCCAAATCTGGCTGAGGTTGAAACTTTTATAACTGTGTCTAGTTCAAGATTTATAGCAACAATATTTTTATTACTAGAGAGATTTGAACTTTCTTTTAAGGGCTTAAAATGCTTTGCAAACATTACCTCCTTAAATTCCCACAGCATTTCTAAGGATAAGAATGTAGGTGGCAAGGGTAAGATACTGTCTTCCCTCAGTCATGCAAGGCAAAATCCTGGCCTCATTTGATGTCGCATTCAGTGGGAATCACAGATGAGCCCTTCAGCAGTGAAGACAACTCCCTGACTAGTACAGTCAAGTTAGGTATGTGCTCTGAGATGGGCTCAGTGTAGAGGAACTAGTGGCTGAAACCAGACCCATGTCCCTCTGAGGAAGTTCTTTGTTTGTATTGGTTTCAACTTTTCCTGCCACTCTTTTCCCAGCCAACTCCTTCCCCTTTTTTCTTTTTCCCAAATCCAGATATAGAAAAAAAGCAGTCAAAGTTAATCCAAAGCAAACTGCCAAATATGTTTTATAAGCTTCAATGTACCACTTAAAATGCGAGACTGTTGAACACCAGACATAAAGTGCATTCTCAAGGGCAATGGCTGTAGGTGGAATGTTTCTAGTAGTCTTTAGCCAACAATTTGTGAGTTCTATGCCTGTATTATTTCGTTATCTTGGAAAAAATGAAAGGTTTTCTCCTTCTCTCTCTCTCCTTCTCCTTCTCCCCTTCCTCCTCCTTCTTTTTCTCTTCCTCTCCTCCTCATCTTTGTTCATAGCAGATCTTTTTGAAATGAGGGAAAATAGGCAAAAGAATGTGGTAAAAGTATAAACATGTATAATGACCATTTTATCAACAATATCCAAGAACATTGGTAGAAGAAATGAGAGGAAAATTTGTCTTTAAGTTTTGTCCAAATAAAATTGGAAATAAATTTAAAAAAAAAACATACAACAAAATGTATTAGTTTTGATTTTTTAGAAGTTAAATCAATACATGGACTTGGGATAAATTTAAATTAAAAAATATTCTCACAAGTGTTTCTGTGATATTTTCTCTAGAAGAAGAAAATAAATATATTTTGATCACTTTGATCAAAAATCCAACCATAAAGTTAATGACAATTCTTCCTCATACAAGATTGTTACTCATACCATGTTTTAGCATATGCATATTTGCCTCTGAGTAGCTTTTCCAGATTCAGAACAATTTAGTTTTGTATATTCTCTAATCTCAAACCATTTAATTTGGAGATGATTAGAAGGAAAATGGGCTGAAAAAGTAGGCAAAGTTTCTGCAGCACAGACTTGAAAGATATTAAAACATGAAGAATGATTTTCCTTTTAGAAGTCATTCCAGTTGCCTGCTTATATAGTGGGGATCATAACTCATGAAGAAGGGGCAGATGGAAAATTAGCTCAATTCTGCAAAGTTTCAGTGTGCTCTGTCTTGAAGTTATAATAAACAGAGCTGATATTTTAAGTAACCCTATCTATCGGAACAGTATTTAAGAAATAAAAGTGAACTTACTAGAGAAAGATTGCATCAGTCTCTTTCCATCTTAAGTATACAAGTTACTATGTGCCTTTGGGATGGTCAATAGAACTCCTGAGAAGAGGGGCGCCTGGGTGGCTCAGTTGGTTAAGTGACTGCCTTCGGCTCAGGTCATGATCCTGGAGTCCCGGGATCGAGTCCCGCATCGGGCTCCCGGCTCGGCGGGGAGCCTGCTTCTCCCTCTGACCCTATCCCCTCTCATGCTGTTTCTCTCACTCTCTCTCTCAAATAAATAAATAAATAAAATCTTTAAAAAAAAAAAAAAAAAGAACTCCTGAGAAGAGAGTCAATAATTTCAAATCACAAATAAGAAAAGCATAACAATTGGAGAATAATTATACCAATACATTTTAGTTTATGTGCAGATCAGGGTTCAAATGCAAAATGATTTAATCGACAAAACTGGTTAGTTTAAAAAAGGTGGAAGGGCCTAAGGATTAAGCTCCAAGCAGGGGTTCCAAGATTAAATGTGAAAAACATCACTGCAGAACTGACCCACCGAAAGAGCTGTTGCCACTGCCACAATAAAGAAGGTGAGGAATGATCAGGAAGTTGAAGAACCGGGAAGCCACTGCCTCAACAATGGACTCTAGCCCACACTCCTTCTGAGCTCAGGTCCATCAGAGGATCAAAAAGCTGTTGCCAAAACAACTGACCCCCACACCATCATAGCCACAGATCATGCCAATGAAATTAATATCCCACCAAATTCTCAACACTCACAAAATTATGCACTGGATACTTAAAGCCTTATTTCTGCTGTTGCTGAGAAGCCAAATGCTTCCATGTTTTGCCCTCTAGCAAAAGTCTCCTATCTGACTTTTGCCTGCCAGTTCTTCCATGGGTACATCTGCTGGATGGGAAACAAGTACTTGCAGAATGTAAGCTATAAGGCAGTTGTGCAATAAGGTAAAACACAAGGTTATTAGAACAGAGTTGAATGAGTAAATATCTACCATTTGCTGCAGTATGCATATTATCTACAACTAAGCAAATTTATAAGCATTTCATAAAAGCTGTTATGACACGAAGATGTTGCAAAGTTACCAGTGGGCAAAAATGGCAGTAGGAAATTAGTTATAGTTTCAATTTGTATTAATTTTAGATATGTAAAATATTAGTGAACTATTCTTTATTTAGTATATATTTACTGCAGTAAAAATATTTTCAAAGACTTCTGTGGTTCACTCACAACCTCAGTCCCCCTTACCATATTTTTCACATAAGTTCTCATATTTTTCATCTGTAATTTCACCATCAGAGTTGTCAGAAAACTGTCAAAGTTAGAGTGGATATATTCAATAAGAATCATTTAGTATAGAGCTTTACACTTCTAGTAAGATAGCATCTTGAAATCTTTACCGTTACATTTTCTTTTTTCCTGCTGTATTGTATAGGACTTTTATCTTAATCAGTTAGAGATATCCAGATTGTTTCAAAACATATTTTTGAAAATGAAAAGTGAAGAACTAATTACAAAAAGACACACAGGCTATCTATCCATGGCTTTAAAGAGACTACAGCAGGGTAGTGGGGTGTGACCTCAGAGGGGATCTGGCCTGACAGGGGTGCGAGTGGGGCATTTGGAGAGAAGTAAGATGAACCTTGTCCAGCACTGAGTATGGGCTATGCAGAAATCTGATTGGGAACTGAGCCAAAACAATAAAGTCTGCAGAGCTTATTACCATTCCAGGGAGTGCCGCTCATCACCTGGGTAGCAGTTTGTATGGTCACTGAAGTCAGGGCCTTCCTCAGGTTCTGAGAAAGAAGCTCATCAATACCACAAGGTTTTACTAAGCTCCATGTCTACTGTCTTTTGAGAAAGCTTTGCCCATTTTAAAGAGCCCAGAACACTGATAAGCCCTCTAATAGAGTGTAAGCAGACTTGATGGTCAGGAAAGAGGTTGAATGCAAGAAAAATCTTGGCCCTAGAACGAGGATGACCCTAAATATTGGTGACACACTCGCTCATTACAAAGACTGTAAGAGATGTTCATCTACATGATCTCCTTTGAGCCTCACAATATTCCCAAGTCAAAAGCAGAGAAGTTGTTACCTTCATCTAATAGATAAAAAACAATAAACCTCAGAGAGGTTTTAAAACTAGCCAAGAGTCACACTGCTGATAAATGACAGAATACGGAAGGGAACCAAAATTTTCTGACTCTAAGACCTGTGCTTTGTCAATGCACTGGGTCTGTGGATACTGTAGTACATCATTTGTAAAGAGGAGATAGCAAAGAAAACTGTACCACAAAGTTGAATTTAGTCAAGTAGTGTTATTTTTTACTGCAATAGATTTAATGCAGTAAGTAAATTGCCTTACTAAAAGGAATAGGGTTTCTGAAACCTGAATTCAACTTGTTTGGGTAGGAATATCCTGAAGCTATGTTATCATAGGAAAACAAATGTTTAGAAGAGTATCAATGTCAAAGCAATGGCTGATTTGGTCAATTCAAGTGAATTACCAGTTAATTATATAAAACATGCTTAAAACTGAGAAAAAATGCAGTCAAGGTGGTTATTTGATGCTGTGAAATCAAATCAAAAATCATTGCATTTTTCCCACTTTTCAAATAATGGTGTTGGCACAGTGTAGGGAAAAAAATACTATGGACTTATAAAATCCCATGTTAATGTTTCTTGGTACATTATGAATCGTTTAATAAACTCTCTATATTTCTACAGCAAAGTTGAATTGCCGATCCAAATTTTACTACCATCTCCTCTATCTCCTGTGCTAGGAAAATTAATTTGGATAATTTATTTGGTATTCATTTGCTTCTTTATTCATTCCATCCAGTTTTAAGCACTTGCTAGGTGACATGTACAGAATGATTGTAATAATGAAAATATAATAGCACTTCTGCATGAGAGAGAACCTAACGTTGTGGAACTGTGCTTGAGCCACAGCAGATTTGGTGTTTCTTTCCAGCTCTAGGCAAAAGTTCTCAGAGAACCCAAGAGAGAATACTTAAAAAAGATATTAATGGTAACATTGGCTATCATAATTAAGAAATATTTCTGGTTGCGAAGAGGTAGGATTTCATCATGGTTTAGATATTATGATCTGAAAAACTGGGAACAACCCCAATGTTCAATAGATGAACAGATAAACATATTGGTGTACATCATCGAATGAAGATACTTGGCAATAAAAAGGGATAAACTGCTGATTTCTGTAACAACCTGGTTAACCTTGGTGCATTATACTAAATGAAAGAGGCCACACTCAAAAAGCTACATGCTTTATGATTCCATTGATGACATTCTGGAAAAGTGAAAACTAAAAGAAAGGAGACAGATCAGTGGTTGCCAGGGGCTGGGCAAGGTGGAAAGTGGTGTTGACTACAAGGAACATGAGGGAATTTGGGGAGGCGATGAGACTGTTAGGTATCTTAAGTGGGCTGTTACATGATGGTGTAAACATGCCAAAACTCATAGATCTGCACACCAAAAAGGATGACTTTTACTGTATATAAATAGTATCTAAAAAATGATACTGGGTTCTAGAGTTTGATTTGTTAGGTTTCAATCAAATCCCACCTCAGCTATTTGTTATTTGTATACCTTGGCCAAATTAATTTGCTTATTGAAGAGTCCTCATTATTAATATAAGTATCATAATAATATTGACCTCATTAAGTTGTCATAAGGATTAAGTGAAGTAATCTATGTGAGTTGCTTAGCACAGTACTTGGAACGGATTTACTTTCAGCAAAGAGAAAATCACAAGTTTGTGTAAATAACAGCAGCATACTTAACCACTACCTCTTTTGTTAGACTCATGGGTCCTCCTGTATTTCCTCACATTCATACACATTCTCCTAGGAACATAGTTCACGTCCTGAGCTTCCCCATTTGCCACTCAGCACCAGTATGGCTACCAAAAGCACACGCCATCCCCTTTTCTGGTGCTTAGAATAGCTGGTTCCATGACATGTTTTCTCTTAATGGCAGCCACACACTGTGCTTGCCAAGGCTGGAAAGAAAGAGAAGAAAAAACACAATTCAATCATCTCTCACTGCTGATTTATTCATGATGACTTACTTTTTTCCTATTTTTTCTTATCCAAAATATAAAAAAATGTCATTTATAAGCAAAAATAAGGAATGCTTACAATAATATATGAAACTCCTTATTTCAAAGCATTACATTATTAAGTCCTGAAAACTCCTCTAAGCAGCATTATTTGGTACTGCAAAGAGTTTAGTTAGTTTAGAGGTCAAAAAAAATGGAAATTACTTTCTTCCAATATCAAGGCTAATGGTGAGGAACCATGGCATGGGTCCTCTAAAACAATGGATAGTGCCCAAATTCTCTACATGGTACAGTGCTTCATTTTGGAAAGCATTTCACTTCTTTTTCCAACAGATTGCTTTTCTAATTATATTTTGCTTATGTCATTGTCCTTACTTTGCATTTTCAGAGAACTCAACAAGGACAGGTGGGGGTGAAAGGAAATGAAATGGCCTAGAGATATACTAGACTCATCTTTTGGAAGTTAGGAGCACCAGTGTATGGTTTTTTACTTCTGCAAGTTGATGGTCAAACATAAAAGAAATGCATTCATATCATAAACCTTGGTCTCATGTTAGATACAAATTATTCTAGAATGATAACGTATTCAATCTTATTAGTCATTTACATGTTAGTAAGAAAATTTACATGTTAGTAAGTTAGTAAGGTTTATAAGGTGATTTGTTGATGAGGGTAAGAATGAGAAAGAGGAGAAATGAGACCTTTGGGCAACTGTTGAGAGCAAGGAAAATACAACTCTAAGGGTTTTAATGATGCAGAACTGTTTTTCTTACAGTTATCAACCCAACTTTTCTTATAGTTATCAACCCAGCTTTTCTTACAGTTATCAACCCTTTTAACCCTTGGACCATTAAGTGGCTTGTTTTTTTCATGTATTTGGAAGCTACTTGTATATTGAAATGTTACTGATTTTTTTTTTTTTGCATAACTAGATAGTATTCCTTCTAGTCCTAGCTGCAAAAGCAGAGTGCTGTTGTCCAACTAGTCACATTGTCACATTTGATGCAACAGAGCCTTACCTGAGACTTTCTGGAGAGTATACACACACACACACACACACAAGCATGCACAGCCTGCACAGACTCTTTTGCCTCTTTTATAAGAGAAAAGTTTAATTCCACTCTATCTGTACCTTGTGCATGGCCTAACATTTGAGTTGATTGTTAGTAGGTAGTAAAGGAGGAATACACACAGATAATAATGTGCCTTGGTCACCACATACACTTTTATTTCAATCATGTGCCAAAAGGCCCTTTATTCTTGGAAGAAGAGTTTCCTGACAAAAATATTTTATAGTTTTCTGAGGAAATACAAATAATTTGTGGGCCATCTAGCTGTATGAACAGTATAGTATACTTTCTGTGGTAGTCTCCAAAGATGGCCAATAGCAATTTTTCCTTTCTCATACATGCATTCCATCTTACCCTTCCTCTCCTCTTGAGTCTATATAGGAACTCTGACTTGTTGTGACCAAGATAGTGTGGCAAAAGTGATATTTGGGACTCCTGAAGTCAGACATTAAATAGATGAACAGTTCCCACTTTCTCCTCTTAGAAGCCAGCAGCCATGGAAAAGATGCAGGTCCCCATGCATGAGACGACTATGCTGTGAGTAACTAGTCAATGGTAAGGCCACATGGACCATACATGTAAATGAATGCTAGTGAGTGATCCTAGTTGACCCCACATGAAGCAAAAGAACAACCCAGCTGAAACTGCTGAACTCACAGAACCTGTAATAAATTGTGGTTTTAAGTCACTAAGTTTCAGAGTGGTCTGTTTTGTACAGCACTATGTACGGAAACATTTTCCTTCCCCATTCATTTCACATGTGTTACCTCCAACAAGGATTACAAAGAAGAAAGTCAAATAAACATGCATACTAACAATTACGAATGCATATACATTCGTAAGTAACACTTCGTTGTCAAGACCCCGAGTAACCAAATTTTCAGTTTAAATTAATCTTTCAATTTAAATTAAGCCATTATGATAACTTTTTTTTTTTTTCATTATCATTCTGCTAATGACTGTATTTGGTTTTGAGGCAATGTGATACAGTGGCTAGACAGACATAGAATGCCAAGTTCACAGCAATAACAATAGCAACAATATTGCTAACAAAGCAGCATTTAGTAAGGGCTACCGAAAATTTTTATGTGTCAACTTGACTGGCCCACAGAGTGCTCAGCTATTTGGTTAAACATTATTCCTGGGTGT
>NC_138382.1:27775729-27795784 GCF_054177405.1 Leptonychotes weddellii | reverse complement strand
GGTGGTGGGTATTGAGGAGGGCACATTCTGCATGGAGCACTGGGTGTTATGCACAAAGAATGAATCATGGAACACTTCATCTAAAACTAATGATGTAATGTATGGGGATTAACATAAGAATAAAAATAAATAAATAAATAAATTAGTTTCTAGTGTCTTTAAGGAAAGTTGTGAGGACCCAACTCAGAAAGGGATTAGACTCTGCAGGACTCCCTGATTATAGTACAAGTAAGCAATATCAAACAATATGGCAAAATTATAAAAGGAAATGGTATGATAGAGAATTCCCTTTTCTCTTGCAAACATGTAATTTTTTTCAGAATTTCCTAATTGAGAAAGTGGTGTGTTTGTCTCTGATTTGTTGGAAGGGAGCAAATATTAATACTGCAACAGATGCCAAATAGCATGGATTGAAAAGCTCTGACATGAGTTGATATAATGTAGATCTTATTTTTATGATGTAATTGTGAATTATGTACTTTATGCATTGGTAATTAGAGAGCTGAGCAGATGGAGAATGTTTAGCTTAAAGTGATGTGTCCATTAAAATAACCTGTACTGCCAAGAGTCTATTCATGTTCATGAGTCTAGCAAATTTGTTCTATTAAAATATGATTGGGAGATAAGGACTTACTGTCATTGTGTTGGAGTCATCCATCTAATGATGGGAATGAAAACCCTCTGTAAATGTCAGATCCACCTAGTACACTGTTTTGCTTTGCAGAGGGTCTTAACTGGACATTTTGGCTGCTGCAGAAATGCTGATGTTTAGCATTTCTCTGTTTTCCCATTATTTAGACATTATCATAAAGAAAATCAAACTAGCCACCAAATAAAAATAGCAATTTTAACTATCACTCTGTGTATCTTTTAGTTTATTGTTGAAGGGACAGATGGCAACTAATTTTTTTTTAATGTGAATATTGTATTTTTCTATTTTCAGTAGACAGTTTGCTTCTATCTACCACATATTTTCCCAGCCATTTTGGATAGCATCTAGGGCTGCTTTTCTGCTCAGCCTTAATCTTTTTTCACAGGGAGGAGAAAATGAAAGAGTCCAGATTTCTCGTGTGTTCCAGTTAGAGATAATGTCACATCTAAAGTACCACATTTGAGGTATAGAGGCAGACTCCTTCATACATTGTGGGTGGGGGTGTAAAAAGGCGTGTTCTTCTAGAAAGGGATTTGGTAATGTGTACCCCATAGGATCCCTCAGACACACAAAGCTGGACTCTTTTTTTTTTTTAAAGATTTTATTTATTTATTTGACAGAGAGAGACACAGCGAGAGAGGGAACACAAGCAGGGGGAGTGGGAGAGGGAGAAGCAGGCTTCTCACTGAGCAGGGAGCCCGATGCGGGGCTCGATCCCAGGACCTTGGGATCAGGACCCGAGCTGAAGGCAGATGCTTCACGGACAGAGCCACCCAGGCGCCCCAAGACACATGATCTTGATAGAGCTAAGAATCTCCTTAAGATAAAGAACATACGAAATATATAGTAAATAACAAGGTTAAAGAGGATATGATAAATTGCTTGAGAGTTTATGAGTCAGGTCTTTACCCATGACACTTTTAATTTAATCTTTGTAACTGTTCAATGAGGTAAAATATAATTGGACTAGAATTATAGGTGAGGAAATCAGGAATCAGAAGTAAGAGGTAACCTCCAACACCACACGGCCAGTATGAATCACAGCTGAACTCAGGCCTACACCATGATTTAATCACTATTATATTTTTCCTCTTAGAGCCAGAGGAGTTTGGAAGAAAAGGCAACTGCTGTGGGTTGGAGCACTGAGGAAAGTTTTCACTGAGAGGGGGTAAAATAGAATCGAGGCCTTAAAGGATTGCCAGGATTTAGAAAAATGGAAAGAAAATAAAAGAGTGTTTGGCACAGAAAATATCTTTATAATATCCTTTGTAAAACAAAGGATGGAGATGAATCTAAGATTCCTTGACAATCTGGTAAGCCCTAAGAATTTCCTCCTCCAAAATAAGTACACTCATTCAACTTGTAGCACAACTGACATGCATTCACATTTTTCTCTCCACAGGTAACACCAGGGGCACCTGGCAGCTCTGGAGGCCATAAACCGAGGGGATATCTGCAACTTCACTCTACCGCGAGAGCTCCTGTTTGCTCTCCAAACCTGTCCGTTTGATATCTCCCACTAGCACTGAACAGGATTGAAAAGAAATGTGTCAGATAGCCATTGCTTGCAGTTCATGCAATACAAAAATGAAATCCTCTTGAAATAATACCAGCTGAACAAACCAGCCATTAAATAAATACAGATTCTGCTTTCCCGATCAACAAGCATATCATTGAACTGTGAGAAGTCTTTGCTAATGTGAGTCAAATGCTGACTGATTGGGAAAAACCTAATATTTAGCTTATGAGGCTTTTATCCATCACTGAGGAGGTCTGAGAGAGTCACAGTGGTGTTTGAGCTACAGCTTTGTTTGCTTGGCAGAATGAGCTCAGTGGCCATGTCTTCCTGGGTATACCTTGGCAGCGAATCTGAATTTCCTCCCAAAACAGGTTGTTGCCAAACAAACTCTACCAGAGATATCTGATCTTTTGGGTAGCAGGAGAGAAAGCTGGCCAAGGGGCTAAAGAATCAAGAGTTGGAGACTGACACTGGCCTAGGCCTTTGTCCTGTAAGAAACAAAGTTTCCCTCACTAGGCAGGTTCTCTTCATGATTCTTTCTTTAAAAACATTTGCTCTGATTTCCAATCTTCACTTCAGTAAGTAGTTTCAGTTAGTTTTTAGACCAACCAATGTTGGTATTCTTTACTCCCTGTTCAGGGAAATAAGAAATCAAACTTGAACTGTAAGTATGTTACTTGACTTCAGCTATAACCTCTACTTCTGCAGCTTACGGCTTCTTTCTTTTTCTATGAATAAAAATGAGTTACCCAGAGACAAGGCCACAGAGCATCTATTCTCTCAAGTGTCTGTATTGACTCAGACCATGACATTAGCTCACAGCTCTTCTCAACTACCATAAGCACCACTCTGCTTTGCTCTCAACTCAGTTTTTGAGTTCAATCAGGCAAATATCAGCACACCTGCCTTTCCAAACCACCCTCTTGCTTAGCTCCTTGTGAACATGAGCATAAAACACAGAACCAAATTAAATGAGATAACCTATGTTGGACATTTAGCCCCATGCCTAATGCGTAGATCCTGCTCATGAGGCTTAGAGGCTTCCCAGAACTTTTTGGAGAAATAACAGTCTCATCTATACAATAGTGAATACAAGGTTGCATTTGGATCCACCTGTTGCCCACATTTGCCCATCTCATAATCTATTAGTTACCTAAGTACTGTTTCTCTACAGAGGCTTCAATTCCAGAGTTGCAAATCTGGCAATCACAATTTAACCACCTGAATTTCCTTAAAGGATAGAAGTACATAAAACTCATTTATAAGGTATCTATGTCTTAAAGGAAATTTAAAATCCATGGGCTAATCTCCATTTGAGATTTATATGCTAGCAATTCGTTTTAATTGGTTCACTGTCTATCCCTGCAATTGAAGGAAAAACAAGGCTCATTTTGGCCTTTCATGCTTGCCTTTCATGGGCCCTCCCCCTACAAGACAGTAAACTAATCATTGAAGATAGGTCTCTGACAGGATGGACTCTGAAAAACAAACTGAGGGTTCTGGAGGGGAGGGGGATGGGAGGATGGGTTAGTCTGGTGATGGGTATTGAAGAGGGCATGTTCTGCATGGAGCACTGGGTGTTATACACAAATAATGAATCATGGAACACTACATCAAAAACTAATGATGCAATGTATGGTGATTAACATAACATAATAATAATAAAAAAAAGAAAATAGGTCTCTGACAAACAGTGATGAACATAAAAGATGTAAGCTAAGTTTTATTTATATTCAAATCTGTCATGCATAGATCTTCATTTTTACCTCCCTTTGCCTCCCAACTTCTGAATTTCATTCAGTATGTGCATGCATGTGTGCATGTACTTTTTTGTGAGCTTTTGTGTGGGGGGGTGGGGGAGCATTTTGGTAATTGATTTGAGAATTTTGCTAAATCTCTTTGGGGCATTTGTGCAGTATGAATGAACATAGATGCAGTAGAGGTGAAATATAGCTGTTTTCAGGAAGTATCCCAAAAGAGGGATAAAAGATGGAGATGGAAGAAGTGACCTGCATGCTTGCTATCTTTATAAAAATTGGCAAGCACTCAGTATGGTTTGGCTCCAGCAGAATGCTTGCTCCACGACTCTGGCCAAGTCATATGCTCTTTTGTGCTTGCCTTCTCATCTGTAAAATGGGGTTAATACCTTGTAGGATAGTGGTGAGAGTTAAGTGACAGACCATATGTGAAAACATTTGGCAGTTTCTTGTGCATATCAAGTGCTCAATAAGTATTAACTTCTTTCTCCCTGAAGCTCAAAAGCAAAGTTTGTGACAGTGGTCTGTTCTACTGAAGGAGACCAAAAGGCATATATCAAATTCCTCTTCTTCCACTAAAATGTCAGCATGCTGGTAAATATGCTGTATCTGTTCAAGGAGAATGAATTGAAATGGTTCATGCAAATTCTATTGAGATTTAAAAAACAAAAAACAAAAAACTACGCACAGGATATACAAAGAAGATGATTTCCTTTAGATCCAAAGTCTGATTTTCTTTCAAGACTCTCTGATTTCTTTTAAGCCCTGGGCACACAGGCATATGCTTATGTTTTGGCTGTTTGGAAGCATAATTGGTTTCTCTGGTGAGTTGGCATTCTTCTTTTTCCAGATTTCTCCTTTATTCTCATCTCAGAGAAGCTCTGCCATCCTTCTTTCAAGGGATAGGTGCTTGATACATACTCTTTAGCTGTGATCTGTAGTTAGAAGGTTGGCTTTGCCTCCTTTTTCTACCGATGGGGAGAATATGTTCTTTTTATGATACATGAACTTGAGATTGCAGGACTTTTGATCTGGTTCCTTTATGGCTTTACTGGGTATTGGGTGAAAGAACTGAAAGTGAGATTTGGGGAAAGAAGGAAAAGGAACATTTCTCTCTGATTCCATGAAAGACCTGATTTAGAATATTTCCCTCTGGTCCTGTCTGGAAAGTGCTGCTATACTTATAGATTGCTTTGATAAAAGCCTTTCTTTAAAATGCACTAAAATGAATTCAGAATCCCATTTTTTTTAGTGAAGTAAGTACAGAGCATTTATATACTTTGCTGATTTATTGTTAGAAGAATTCAATGAGATTCCAGTAAAATAATTTAGAGATACTTAAAACCTACGCTACATAGTAGGTATGTGCCTGATACTATATTTTACTTCACAAATTATTGATGCTTAGCCTGATCACTTGCAAGCCCTGCTACAAATCCACTGGACTTCCCCATTCTTGTAGTTTGTATCTCTGTTAATATTTTCCTATCAACATTAATGACAAAATACCATACATTTATTAAATAACTGTGTGCCAGGTTCTAGACATTAGTTAATCCTCCCACCAACATTTTGATGAAGGTACTGTTATCATTCCTATTGTATAGATGAGACTATTTAGGCACTGGGAGAAAAGACATTTTCCCAAGATTATACAGATATTAAATTTTAAAGCCAAGTCTCAAATCCAAGCAATATAGGTCGGTAATGATTAATTATGTCTTTAATCATTAGCTGCCCATTGTGCCTAGATAAGTTTAAGACAAGAGAATGTCTTGTTATAAAATGCTAATATAATAATATATAGACTAGGTTTACAGGTCTTCATTGTTTCTTTAGTAGATTGATTGCAAAAATGCTTCCATTTTCCACCCTCCCTGTATCCACATCTCCTGTTAAAGACTTTGCTGCCACTCCCACAGGGACTCATTTCTTCTACCTCTGAATCTCAGTTATGATTTAAGTCCAGATTGAGTCAAGGCCTTGACTTTCTTTGATCCATAAAATGTGGCAGAAGTCATGATGGGCCAGTTCCCAGTCTAAGCTTCAAGAGACATTGAGCCTCCCACTCTAGTTTTCTCACTGAACTTGCCACCATGCTGAGATACAGCCTGAGACAGCCTCTGGAATGTGAAAAACCATCCTGGAGGCCCCGGTCTCCAGCTGACCTGCCACCTGACTGCAAACACAAGCAGCCCAGCCTTGACGCTGCACCCAGCTCAGATCAGCAGCACATCCTTGCTGACTTCTAGAATCAGAAATAATAAAGGGTTATTGCTTTAAGCCACTGAGTTTTAAGGTAGTTTGTTATGTAGAAATAGCTAACCAGTGCAGTGCTGATCTGATTTAGGGGTGGATTTCTGTTAGTGAGTTTATGCCCTCAATTTCAGGATTATAACATGTTCAAACCTATTTTAACTTCCTTGTTAAAAAAAATAATAGTAATCAAATTAAAATAAATAAAAAAATAAACTAACACAAAAAACAAAATAAGAAAAAACAGGGTCCAGAAAGATTAGGAACTTCCATCTTTATTTCCCTATTCCCTGTACAAGGGCCTCCCCTTTGTTATTCAGTTTCTATTAATTAGAATTTATTAAAGGCCATTTTAAAGCTTCAGGTTAGAAAAAGTCTACCTTTGTGGGAAGGAAAAACCATGCTAAATGGATTCACCAGAATTTTAGTTTAACACATTTCTTAATGTTGAGCATGTATACACAACCTTTGTTCTATTTTTTGGTGAGTATCCAGACACATGACACTTGCTTTTTATTCTTCTATAGGGACCTTATGAATGGATTTGAAATATGATTGCCAACTAGGCTTAGCAGACCTTATAAAAGAAAAGCATTGTGGGACTTATCCATCAACTTAACACTCCCATCCCCCTTAAATCATAGAAATTCTAGAACTAGTATTTATTAGCTTGTTCTTTCTGTACATCAATTACCTTAGGCCCTATATGCTGCAGCTCCATCAAAAGCATTAAATAGTTCCCAGTGGCAAATTCCTGGTTATCTTTAGCTCATGCTGTTAAGTAAGTTTCCACAGTCTTTATAGCTCCAGCTTTTATTGTATTTTTAAAATGACTTGGTTTTAGCTGTTAAAGCCTAAGACATTGACTTAAAGAGAAAATACATGCCAGCATGTGAGTGTAGAATTTGACTTTTCAGCTTCACCAAGGCCAGTCAGTTTGGTGCATCCCTTCTATATTGGAGCGTTTCCAGATGCTGTTAATGCCTGGGTTTCTAATGAAATATTTTACATCTATATTTCTAATAGAGTGACTGGCCCTTCCATCTTGCTAGGTCCTTGACCAGTTAGCTGGTCTGCCTTAGCATTCTCCATCTGCAGGACTTTATACTTCACAAACAAACTTTCTGCCTTTTCTGATTTTGCTATTTCCTGGATTATTTGAGTTGGAAGTGAAAATCCATCCTTAGTTTCCTGATGCCCAAAGCCCACTTCACAATGACCCTGGTCCTCTTCCTTTCTTCTCTAGCCTCTTAATATGATCAAAGTGACATTCCTGCTTAATCTGGTTGTTCTTGCAGGATGTTGCTTCCCCCACCCCAAACCCCACAACCCCTTTCCCCACTGCATCCTCTACTTTTCTCATATGAAATTTGCCTTTTGGAGAGATAGTTACTCTTTTAGGCAAGTGGAGGGGGGACACCATTGAACACAGCCATAATTGTGAGGTAGTATTAATGTCTACAAGGACCTTCCTGGAATTTTAAAATTTGTTGCAATGTCTATAGTGATTTCTCAGTCAATGCAGCAAAGCAAAACAATTAACCAAACATATTGTAACTTCCTTTTCAAAAATCTGTAACCAGTTTTCTTACAATTCTATTTCTATTAGATGAAGGATTTTGAACTGCTCTAAATAGAAAAGTAGGCCAATCAGTTAGCTTGCTGACCGCCTAGCCTGAATTTTAAAAGTTTTATTAGTATTGTAATTTACCATTTCCTTCATTCAGCTATTTTGGGAAAATTTCTGTCCTGCATTGATAGAGCTTTTCTTTCAGGTGACTTTTTAGTTTCATTTCCCAAATAATTTTTCTACTACTTGAAGCCTATTGGACCAGTGTGGCTAAACTATTTCTTTTCTTCTTCTGTGCATGGGTCTTATTTCTTAGAGCAATGGTTTACATACTTGAACACGCTTGAACACACAACCCAAATATATTGATATTCTTGTAAATATAAATATATAATGCCTATCTAAGATATATGTGAATATATTCTAAACTTTATAAAATATTATAAAAATGAGAATTAAGTAATGAAGATGTAAAAAGCACCCACTTTTCTAATAAAGTCTTCCTGAATATCTCATATAGCTTCTTTTGAACACCTGGCTTGGAGATGTTACACTGTCTACATGTTATTTATCTGGTCAAAATTGACATACCAATAGGTAAAAACTTGGAAAATTAAATTATCTAATAATAAAATAATAAAATTAATAAAATTATCTTTAGACTCCAGATTTGCTATATTCCAGTTACATTAAAAACGGCTTTGTGTTTTTATTCACCATATAGTTATTGATACTCAATAAGCTACTTGCTGAATAGAATTCTATTGTAATCTATAATTCCTTGTGTTAGAAGGAAGATACATATTTTTGTTATAATAACACTGAGAATTTCATGTTCTAACCAAAAGATATTAGTTGGCTTCCCTTTAGTTGACAACCTTTTGAAATTGTTGAAGCCAAGCACATTTTGCCAACAGGGAAATAGAGCTCCACTGAACAGTTCCATGGGCTCTGACTTGAAACAGCTTAGGAAGTATAATGTAGGAGCATCTGAGGATGGCTGGAAAGAAAATAGACCTGAAGACATCATAGAACAAATACATGTGTAGGAAGGAAAACAGAAGTGGTTTGTGATCATTTTAATACCATTGTATGTGTACAAGTAAATTTAACTCCATTTTTAAAAGCCACACTAGAAATATTTAATACATTTTAATAACTTTTCCAAGTTGTGACTATCTTCAAAATCTATACGGATACATTTTGCTCTGTTGATCTCTGACTTTAGTCTGTATAAGAATTAGGATGGCTCAATTGGTTATGTGTCTGTCTTTGGCTCAGGTCATGATTCCAGGGCCCTGGTAGTGAGTCCCTTGTTCAGCAGGGAGCCTGCTTCTCCCTTTGCCTGCCACTCCCCCTGCTTGTGCACTCTCTCTCTCTGACAAATAAATAAAATCTTTAAAAAAATTTAATCTGTATAAAAATCATTTTAGGGGAAAAATATATATATTCAGGAAGTCTGGTATAATACCCTCGGTGTGAGTCTGTTCTCTCTGATTCGAAGGAAAGAAAATGTGTGTATGAAATGTATTTAAAGATTGTTTTCAGAGATGTGAGGAAAAAGTATTTATTTCAGGATAATCTGTGATATTTCTTTTCTGATAACCACTCTAGCTATACGTGCTTTCCAGTATGTTAAACACACACACACACCTCTATGTTTGCATCATCTCATCATATTATACCACAGAGGCATGTTTTGTAACAATTTAGACAGTGCATAAGTAATAGCTGTCATTACTAGATAATTGTAATAAATAATAGATAGGTAAATAGATAAAGAGATAAAAAATAATAAATCTATTATCTCAGTTTGGGCATTACTTTTATTTTTGGCTAGCTACAATAACAAAAGAGAGACTTGCAAAAGACTAAAGAATTTATTTTTGGTTTCTGTTGTTAGACTTCTTCCCTTCATTTCCTCATTTCTATCCTTTTTTCTCCAGCCTTCTATTGTTGTTACATTTGTTTTTTTTCCTCCTTATCATGTTTGTGGTTAGATTGGAGGCACCTGTATTATAATGGAATATACCAGGGGCTTCAGAACAGCATGCCTGGGTTCAAGTCCCAGCTCAGCCACTTACTTCTGATTTTGTCCAATTTTTTGTGTTTCAAAATGTATATGTCATAAACCTTAAAAAAACCCTGAATAATTCAGAAAAGTATTAGGAAGAAAATTTAAATTGTCCAGACACCTACCACTCAGATATAATCACTGCATTTTCATGTATATCCTTCCCAATTATTTTTAGTTATAAAAATTACACACTTAAATAAAAAACATATGCATAAAAATAAGATCATAATTTACATACTGTTTTGTATCTGTATTTTTACCGTGACAATGTATTGTGGTCATGTGGTAAGAGTATATGTTTTTATTTTAATTAATAACTACCTAATATTTTACTATATAGATGACCTCTTTTATTGGTTTTAATTTTAGGCACTTCAGAATAAGTGATAGAGAAGATATATTTGCATAGTTATGTGTTGCAACTGTAACTGTAAAGGTATGTCTTTGCAATTTCTATACATCAGGTAAGTTGAGTCTATGAAGAGTTTCTACTTTAACAAATTAAGAGAATTGGGAAGAATATAAGGTTTTAAAAGGAAAGAAATAATGAGACGGGCACACAGCACTATGGAAAAGAACAAAGCAAGCATGAGATATTTGTTTCCTCCTGCCTTTCTGTTTTCTCCCTGCTTCCTCATGAGTTCTTGGTCTATCATTCCTGCTCTTTTCTGAAAGGTAGAGTTTACTTTATCGACTCAGGAGTGAACTTGATACGTTATCTATTGCGTATTTTCCTTCTCATAACTAATCTATTATTGGATGCTAGGATCTTATCCTTCAAAGGGCTTTCTGGGGAAAAAAAAATACCTTGGCAGAAACTTGGAAGATTGGCAAGAAAAAGTGGGAAAAAAATAAAGAGAATGTAGAAGCAGGAGGGAAAAGAAATTTAGTTCATTACTTTCATTTTTACTTTAATTGGTTCAAAATTATATCATTATTCCAAAGTACGTTTTACCATATATTTGTTTAATGTGGGTTTCATTTCATTATTACCTATAATATTTTATTCATGTTAATGCTTACTATGACATGTGTGTTCTCTATCTTGCCTGCATCATTTAAAAGAACCATCTTATTTGCAGATATTTTCAGAATTGCTCACAGTGAATAACAAGTAGGGTAAGAGATGTCAAACACCTTGCATAAGTCCTGGCACAGAGCACTCAGAGATGTTTATGGAAACAGATTCTGAATCTTTCAAAGTGAACCACCACCACAATCTTCACCCATTTATGTTTAGAAAACACAATTCAGATAGCATAAACTGCTTGTTAGCTTGTTTTCCTGCTGAATGGATTACTAGCCTGTTGTCTACACTTAGAGAGGGGAATGCCTTTAAGTCTCCATGTACTTTAACAGCTATAACATTTGCAGAGCCTCCTGAATCAATCTTCTATCTTTCTGGTTTATTGTCATTTAACAACAGATGTGAATTCCTTTCCTGTGTGAAATTTCATGGCTGGACTCAGCAATATTTCTCTCTGGGCCTACAGTTTGTCACTCTGTTGGGCTATATTGAATTCCAGTGTTGGGAAATTGCTGTATATTTCAGCAAGATAATTTTGTTTGCCAAATCTCAGCCATCTTTAGGTCTAGAAAGGGACACGCATGAATAGGAAGATTTAGTTTGCACCACTTCACTATATTTCCTCCTTGAGTTCTTCCCCATGACTCATGAAATAATAGTATAGTATCAGCTCCTTATTTATTTATTTATTTTTTGGCCTCTGTTAATCTTTTTTCATTCTAATCAGGCACTACTGTCAAAACTGTGGGCTCACACAGTTTTGTAAGTAGACAGACTCACCTGTTTGTGATCTTTTGCTGCAGGCTATAAGCATTTGCCCATGTTTTTGGTTTTTGTATTCTTTCTAAGATAAATCTTGAGTTATTTTATTCTTCTGCTTCTATTCACTAATCTCATATAGTTGGACCTGCTTATATTTCTACTTGAATAAATTTATATTTTATTTTTTATGGAAGGATATGTATGGATAGCATTGGAGGTAACATAGCTAAGTGTATCTATCATCTATCTATCATCTATCTGTCATTTATCATTTATCTACTTTAAAAAGTATTAAAAGCCTGCAAACATATTTTTTTAAAGATTTTCTTTATTTATTTGACAGAGAGAGAGAGAGAGAGCACAAGTAGGCAGAGAGGCAGGCAGAGGGAGAGGGAGAAGCAGGCTCTCCACTGAGCAGGGAGCCCGATGTGGGGCTCGATCCCAGGACTCTGGGATCATGACCTGAGCCGAAGGCAGCTGCTTAACCGACTGAGCCACCCAGGTGCCCCTAGAGCCTGCAAACATATTTTTATAGTTTTAGTTTCAATCTGTTTCAAGTGAATGTTGATCTGATAAAATTTCTCATGTTTTTATTTCTTCAAGTTGAGTTGAATGAATGCCTTCAATTTACAATGGAAAAAACATTTTTGAATCATCGGTTATACAGGACAATAGCTTGATCTTTTACATTTTATTTAGGAAAATAAACAAGCATACAAACATACAGACACAAAAAAATGGAGATGTACATAGTTGGCTTTTCCAATCTGGCCTTTTAAAAAAGCAAACTTACTCAAGAATAAATAAAAATTTCTTTCTCTTTCCATATATTGAAGGAAGACTTGGATTAATTTCTGGGCATCACAGTTGAAGAATAGACATAAAGCAAAATGCCTCATAAGGAGATTAGATTGTGAGGCACCCCAAAAAATGTTATTGAAGGATCTGAAATAACTGGAATAATATACCTTTATAAAGAAAAAAAAAAAAAAAAGCTCAAGAGGGGTGGGAATGGCAGCCATATCATTAAATATTCAAGAGGCTGTCAGGTGGAAGTGCATTTTTTCTTTTATGTCCAAAATATATCATGAACACCAGAGATTATGATGTGTTCAATGGCAGATCAGTTTAATTGTAAGTATTTGAAATTTTGATAGGGCCTATAATAAATAGCACCCTCCTTTCCTACTTGAGTCCTGAGGTTTTTGAGAACAACAATGAAGGAATGGCAGATAAAGATCAAAGTATTATCCTTATTAATGATGGAGTTCAACTGGAAGGATGCTCTTAGTGTGAAAGCTAACTTCAGAATTAGGCAGATTTCTTGTCCCAGAGAACATTAGATGGGGAGGCCTCCTTACAAGGGCGGTGCTGCCATAGAAAGGAGGAACATATATTTCTGTGTTCCCAATTCTCACCTCTAAGAGGAGGAAAGTCAAGGCTGAATCAATCATTCGCATTTATTCTGCCCAAATGTATCAATCAGAGAAACGATCTGCCTCCTCAGTAGATGGGGATGAGAGTCCAGGGATATGTTTGGGAAAACTACCTTTATATGGAAATCAGAACTGAGGACAACATACCTCTCTAATAATACAGAAAGTCTTTTTATTGATCAGCACTCTCCATGTTGCATGTATTGCTTTTGGAGTGCATTGAGATGTCCACTCATTCAATCAATAATTGTTTAGTGCTCGCCATTTCTCAGGCTCTGTACTCAATGTTGGGAACATAATAGTGCAAAGAAATAGGTAAAATGCCTCTTTTCTTTTCTTAATTTTTCTTTTCTATTCTTTATTTAAATTCAATTTAGTTAACATATACTGTATTATTAGTTACTGGGGTAGAATTTAGTGATTCATCAGTTGAATATAACACCCAGTGTTCATTACATCAGGTACCCTCTTTAATGTCCATCACCCAATTACCCCATCCTCCCACCCACTTCTCCTCCAGCAACCTTGTTTGTTTCCTAAAGTTCAGCATCTCTTATGGTTTGTCTCCCTCTCTGTTTTCATCTTATTTTATTTTTCCTTCCCTTCCCCTATGTTCATCTGTTTTGTTTCTTAAATGCCACATATGAGTGAAATCATATGGTATTTGTCTTTCTCTGACTGACCTATTTTGCTTAGCATAATACCCTCTAGTTCTGTCCATGTCATTGCAAATGGCAATCCCTCTCTTCTCGAAGCTTCAGGCACAGAATCATCTAAGCTCAGGGTAGATGATCATTTGGTAGGAATGTGGTAGAGTAGAGCAGTAACTCTTCACTTTGGCTGCAGTGTGAAATCCCCTGGGGAACTATAAAAAATATTGATGCTCAGGCCCCACCCAATTCTGATTCTGATTTAGTTAATCTGAAATTCAGCCTGGGCATGAAGATTTTCTAAAGTCGCCAGGCAATTCTAATATGCAGTCTAGGTGGAACCACTGTGGTTCAAGGGTAAGATCATGTTGAAATAAATGCCTATGCATGTCTTTATCATGCTGACCCCCAGGGCTGGCACATATTACAGGTACTCAAAAATGCCTATTGAATGAACTGACAAACTGGAAAGTCAATGATTCTCAACCCTTTCTCATGACCTTTATTTTTTTTCTCTTTCATGTTTAACTTCCATGTTTAATGTACCTGAAATGTTTTCTCCTTCATTCATAGATTTTCTACTTCATTGCCCTTCAGAGCTTCACTTTCTGAGAAGATGCCAAATGTTTCTGCCCTATAGTTATTAGTGCTTGATCATCTACAATGGTGCCAAATTACTTTTACAAGGAAGACGCCGAATTAAGCAGATTAACCACCATAAAATAGTATATGGCAGAATTCTTTACTTAAATAAGAATTCTTTTACTCATTCATTCATTCATTCACTCAGTATGATTCTACTTGCTTGTCTTGTTGCTGGGTTGCTTGACAATCTAGAATTGTTCCAAAATTCTACCTTCCAAAAAGATTTTTTAAAACACAGAATAAAATATGAAATCTTCCATAGCTAAATCTTATGTGACCTATACATAATGAAAGAATGCATGCAGTAACAAGATAATAAATATTTACTGAAAACCTTCTGTGTACTAATTGCTGTTCCAGGCATATATGTTATACCATAGTAAATCAGACAGTCAAGTGCCTGCTTTCAAAGACCTTATTATGGAAGGTGGAAATGATATTAAATGAATAAATAGAAAAAATGAGAAAATACTTTGAAATAAGGGAATGTATTGTAAAATAAGTGGATAAGGATACCTCATTGATAGACCACTTTGGATAGAGTGGTCATCAAGAGCCTCTGTGTTGAAAAACCATTTAAACTGAAACCTAAAATATCATAAGCCAATTTCTGGGAAATAGTGTTCTAGATAGAGAAAACAGCAAAGTGGGAAAGTACTTGATGTAGCTGGTGGCTCCAACTTGGTAAATGATAGAAGTACAATGGCAAACAAACTTGTTTCTCTTGGGAGTCATAAAGTAGACCACTTTATGACTACATGGACACTTATATTTTTGACAATATGGGAGACTTAAAAACCCTGAATAAAAATACACGCATCCTTTTAAATACAGAACTAAGCTCATAAGAAAGAAAAGGAAATTACCAGAGGCTAGAAATGAACAAGGAGCTAGAAATCAGAAATAAACAAAAAACAAAGCTTCTGCCTCCCTGTGGAGGGAGAAAGGGAGCCAGGGATGGAGAGGGTAAGTAACCAGGAGGCTTACATTCTAATGGCCCCATCAGTCCAGGAGATAAGGCAGGATTCCAGCCCACACATGGCAGAAAATTGGCATGGACAACTCATTACAAAGCCAGAACCCATGAAGGGTCCTACCCTCAAAAGAAGGGTGGACTTGTAAAAAAATCTGCCCACTGATAAAAGAAAACAAACTAAGAATCCATCTTGGCCTGGGTAATAGGGGCTAAATAAAAGCTCTGAGAATTTGTGACCACAAGTCGCCTCCAGGAAGGCCTAGTACAAGTTTTTACTATAGTGTGACCTGGGAAAGCACAATTAAGAAATTAAAGTGTCCCAGATTAGTTCTCTCTGATAGAAATGAGATTAGGATGAAGGACAGGCACCCAGAGGACTTCAACTGTATCATTAAGGTTTTATTTCTTAAACAGAGTGATACTTAGGAGTTTATAATCTTTTAAGATTTTATTTATTTATTTATTTGACAGAGAGAGAGAAAGTACAAGCGGGAGGAGCAGCAAGTGGAGGGAGAGTGCGAAGCAGATGCCCAGCTGACCAGGGAGTTGGACGTGAGTCTCGATCCCAAGACCCTGGGATCATGACCTGAGCTGAAAGCAGATGCTTAACCGACTGAGCCACCTGGGTGCCTTTGGAGCTTATAATCTTAACATTGAATAGTATGTCTAAATTTAAAATAATATTTAAAATATAGATATAAAATGTAATATTTTTAAATGATAGAAAATGTTAAACTTTAACAAAAATAACCAATTGCTTAACTAATATTTGACCAACAGATTTTCCTTATGTGAAATTCTGGCCTGTGAAGACAACTCTGTAGATCTACTACCAAGTACAATTTACTCCTAATTATCCATGTGCAAATATTCATGTAATGGGTTGTCTATCCAAGGCAACTGTCAATACTTCCCAACGTGACAGAACATAGTTCCTTTCCCATTTCCTTGATTCTCTTGATATGGCCACCAATATCATCATCATCATCATCATCATCATCATCATCATCATCATGCCTAAATTCTTAACTCTTATATTAGAACATGAGCTTCTGGAGCACAGAATCAGATTCACCTCTGTATTCCCCACAATACTAAGCAAAGGACTTTGTATCCAGTAGACATCACTGTCATCTATCAGCCTTAACTGACCCTAGGCTGTACTGAGAATTACAAATATAAAAATAGGAAGTGGTCTGGCCTAGAAGAGCTGATAATGTAATTAGATGGAGGTGGGGTGAGGAGGTCACAGGTAGTGATGTGGAATAACTGCTGGCATGAAATTTCCTTTGGAAAGGAACTATCTTTGAGATGAAAACGTCTTGATATTTTGGGAGAGAAAGTAAGACTCTGGTGGCAGAAATATTCAGGAGACAAACAACAAAAATGATGGCTTAGATACTCTGCTTGAGAAAGTGAGAGAAAGTTTGTTCTGCTGTGAAAAGGAAGGGGAGAAAGGAGTGGCAGGGGGACGAGAGGTCCCAGGAAGAGGGTATGAGACTGGGGACACAACCCAGTCAATAAAATTTCCTAGTTGGGGGGGAAGCTGCTGAGGAACTGGCATCTCCCATGTGCTATCTGAAGCTTTTTGTGTTGCCATGAAATGGGTACCCCCCCTCCATTTTCCTCAGTTTGTCAGTAATGGCTACCACTTATGAATGTTTTCATTGAGTAAGGAAGACTCTGTGGAAATTGAGAAGGAATTGAATTTTATATTTAGGTGCACCCAAGACAGAACAAAGACAGTACTCTGGGGCAATAAGATGATCTATAACCTGAAATATTTCAAAAGGGGTATAAACCCATAGTCCATATAAAATGTAACCTCTAAAGGACTTTGAGGAAATCCTGAATTTCCACTAGGTGTTAAATGGAGTTTAAAATTGATGCTATTTAGCTCTAAAACTGCCAAGAGACCCTTGTTAACATCTGGGATACATTTTCAAAAGGCAAATAGCAATATAAGGTGGAAGATATTAAAAACCAAATGAACAGTACTCAGTGTTAAAGCAACATGAAGGTGGGAAATACTGAAGTCTGTGAGTCAGGGATGGGATTCTAGAAGAAATACTTGAGCTAGATCTCCAAGAAAGAATAAGGTAAATGAGAGGAGGGGAAAAGAGTGAGGAAAGTGTTTGAAGCAAGGAAAATAGATTGAGCACAGACTTGAAAAAGGAAGGCTACCGACCTGATGACTAATATGTACTCAAGGAAAGCAAGCAAATTTTAACAGTAGTGCAAGCAAAACATAAATTACTAAAAGAATCATGTAATACCTCCCCAATCTAAATGTTAATAGTGTTAGGAGATTCTGGCCTTTTGGATTAACTATTCTATGGCTTCCCTCATAAGTACATGTAACTGTTTCTATAAGTTATAAGGTGCCAATTTGCACATACAAGTATTGCCAGGTGTGGGAAGTCTGTGTGTGTGTGTGTGTGTGTGTGTGTGTGTACTGTACACACAACAATCATGTATTTGGAAACAGGTAACAAACCAGCCTATTTTGTGGTTATTTTCTCAGAGGAGTGAAGGTGTCTGGGGATGGATACAAATGCTGATGATGTTCTAGTGGACTCTTCTCTGTGGCAGTCCTGGTCAGAGGCGTAGCTGTGCTTTCTGAAAGTGGAGAAGTTTGGAAGCATTGTCAAGAGGCCTGAGTTTCACAACATTGCTCCCAAGGCTACAAGTAGTGTCGCCCTGTCCTGATAGTCTAAGGGCCAGTCAGTGGCCCAGGCGAGGGCATCAACAGGTAGTCACCCAGGGAGGACTGAGTAACAAAAGGACACATGCAGCATCACCCAGGACACATAGTAGTCTCCTGCTGCAAGAATAGGAAAACTACTTAGCATTTATATAGAAATTTTCAATCATTAATTAGTTAATCCACATAACTCCCCAGGAGGAGAGTATTTTTAGTTCTTTTTTGTTTCCAGATGAGGAACTGAACACACAGTGAGGTTAAACAACTTGCTCAAAGCTAAAAATCAAGTCAATAAACAGCAGGCATGTGGTGGCAATGCCATTTCTAAATTCTTATTTTGTCTGCTTAGTCTATAAATTCCACTTGGTCTTTGGGGAAAGATGGTCAAGTTGCTCCTTAGAGACAAGACCTTTCACTAGAGTAAATGGTACCTTTTTCTGCTAACAAAACCTGCCTGGGGAGATTTTCTGTTTCCCGGTTTGATGCTTTTTGCCTACCCTGAAACCTCTTAGATGTACTAATTCAACACTTGTACAAATAGAAAACCTTTAGTTTACCCTATGATTTTGCTCCATTTCAGTCAACTCTCCACAGTCCTTTGTTGGAGTGAATCTTCCTCATGGCAATAAGTGGCAACGAAGGCAATAAAATGCCAAAGGGTTTTATTACACTTGGGTTATTTTAAAATGAAGACCCCTTCATTTTAAATGAAGATGAGGAGTTGGGGGGGTGGGTGGGTAAAATAGGTGATGGGGATTAGGGAGTGCATTTGTTGTGATGAACACCGGATGTTGTACAGAAGTGTTGAATCACTATATTGTACACCTGAAACACACTGTATGTTAATTAACTGGAATTTAAATAAAAATTTAAGAAACAATAAAAAGAAATAAATAAAATGAAATCCCCTGGTGATGAAAAGTTATGTCTTATATGGTAATCTAAGCACCTCCCACCACCTTCTAAGAGGTTCTGCTTCAGTCTGCCTGTTGTAGATGACGTAGGCCGTACACCTCTCAGGGGGAAGCTGTGGCCTATTGAAGAACTTATACATTTAAATCAAGTACAGTAAGACTGAGCTTACATGAAATTGTTTTGGAAACAACTCATCACCATCACCAGAAATAATTAACTGAACACAATACTCTTTGCTCAGAGGGAATTATGCAAACACACAATGCCTACACTTTAGAAGCTTAAACTAATTTGGTCACATACAAATGGGATGAATAGATATGAAAATAAGACCTTAAAGAAGGTAATATATACCAACCTATATACATACATATATGTACATATATACATAAATACCTAGGTATTTATATATTGTCCTTAGTTCCATTCACATCTCCCTCCATATTTCATATGTGTGGATATATATATAGGAGAGAAGGAGAAACATAAGAATAAAAAAAAAGTAGAGCAAGATGGCGGAGGAGTAGGAGACCTGGATTTCGTCTGGTCTCAGGAATTCAGCTGGATAGGGATCAAACCATTCTGAACACCTACAAACTCAACAGGAGATCGAAGAAAAGAAGAGCAACAACTCTCTCATCAGAAAAGCGACCACTTTCTGGAAGGTAGGACTGCGGAGAAGTGAATCCGAGGCGATATTCGGGAGGATAGACGGCAGGGGAGGGGCCTCCGTAGGCCACTTCTGGCAAGTGATAGAGCCGCGGAGCACAAAATCAGAACTTTTAAAAGTCTGCCCCACTGAGGGACGTCACTCTGGTGGCTAAGCGGGGGGTGGAACCCTCCAAGACAGTGTGGTCTCAGGACCCTCAGGGTCACAGAAAGACCAGGGGTGCCTGAGTGTGGCAGAGCTCCCAGGTAACGGAGCAGGGAAGCTGGCTGCAGAGGCGGAGCCCAGGCGCGGGCTCTCAGCTCGGGGTTGCCATAAACCGTGATCCGCGGTACAGTCGGGCCCCTGCTCCTCCAGCAGGGACCCAACAGGCGGCAGATCCGGGGAGACTCACCTTCCTCCCCCGGGAGGAGCCGCGCAGGAGCGCACCGCAGGGATCCGC
>NC_138382.1:27754854-27775229 GCF_054177405.1 Leptonychotes weddellii | reverse complement strand
GGACTCTGAAAAACAAACTGAGGGTTCTAGAGGGGAGGGGGGTGGGAGGATGGGTTAGCCTGGTGGTGGGTATTGAGGAGGGCACATTCTGCATGGAGCACTGGGTGTTATGCACAAACAATGAATCATGGAACACTTCATCTAAAACTAATGATGTAATGTATGGGGATTAACATAAGAATAAAAAAAAAGAAAAAAATAATTTTGCAACCAAAAAGAATAAAAATAAATAAATAAAAAAAAAAAAAGAAGGAGAGAAGGGAGAGAGGGAGGGAGGATGTCTGCCCATAGGTCATATTTGTATGTATGTATATATATTTATGAATTAATTTTAGGGGTGCCTAATAGGGTAATTTTTATTAATAGAAAAGAAATTAGAGGCTTCTTATGGCCCCGATGCCATATTTCCAAAACATGTATACTTGGATGTTCCACGATCAAATCAGTCTCAGCAGAACTGAAGACCAACTCTTCCGCTAATCAGATCTCTTTCCCAAAAGAACTCCAGTATTTCAGAGTTGGAGGGATTCTTGCTCAAGGATCATCCAGCTTATGTGTGAAATCTCTAATTCTCAGTCCTTTCAACATCGACTCTTAAGCTCTACAGTTACCTCCAAGACAAACCTGGCCTTGAGCATGTTCATGGAGATCTTTACTGGGAAAAGGGGTAGAGAGGGAATTAGCTGACTTGAAGACTATGCAGTTCAAGGTGACCTCAGAGGCGGTTTTGGGTATTAAAATAAAATTGAAAGCCAACCATACAGTCTAATAGACTGCCCAGTAGACTGTTATTTGAGGGAGAGAAGCCAAGTCTGAGGCAATGAGGTTAATTCAGAAAATATAAAACTGAATTAATTGGGTTCAAACTGTGAGTCACAGGCAGCACACAGCTCTTGCTCCCTGTACACAATTTATGTAACTTCATCCAAGAGACCAATAACCTTGTTACAAAAACAAATGAGTTTAGTCTAACAATGTCTAAGAAGAAAAATAACCCCTCAAGATTGCTTTGATAGTATTCTTACCTATTTCTCTATCAATTATCCTCACATCCCTTCTTTATCTTCAATCTCGCCTTTCCATTTTCTGCTCCTTCGTAACTTCGTATGAAGTTATTCTGAGTTCTTCTTGCCAACTCTATTGCCTCCACAAGTTAGCATGGTCCCCTTTCTCCTTTTCAGTGCTAAACATTTCAAAGAATAATTGATCCCTCAATGACTTTCTTGCTTTGCTTTCCAATTTTGTCACTTGGCACAACTTGATTTTCACCTTCACAAGTTTACTTAGGACTCTACTCCACTAACATCATCATGGGTTTCCTGATTGCTAAATCCAGTGATATTTCTCAGTATATATGACCAACCTCTTCAACTAGAAAGCTTGTCAACATCTGGCCTTAATAATACCACTACCCTTCGTTCTCTCTTTAATTCTTAACTCCTTCAATGGCCTCTCCTCTTTTTTGTCTATTAAATGCTATTATTCCATAGGCTAAGGTACAATCCTTAACCCATGTCTTCTACATTCTTATTCTGAAGTAAACTCATTAAATGCCAGAGATTCAATGCTGACACTTCTGTGGATGAAACTCATTCTACATCTACAGCTTTGACTTTTCCAAGCAAGTATTTTAGACATTTCCATAACAATGACCTATCAGCACCTCAAACTCAGTATGCCCACAATAGAATATTTGTTATCATACTTCCCAAAGCTACTTGAATTCCATATTCCACATTCCAGTTCCAGATGATACCACCCACTCGCTTACACAAACAAGAAATCTTAGTTAGATGGATGCCTCCTTGCCACTCAATTTTATGTCCAATTAATACTTAGGCTTTTAAAAGTCTACCTCTGCAGGGATTCTTAAATTGTTTATTTTATTGTGAATATTTTTTTAAATTTTATTTTATTATGTTATGTTGATCACCATACATTATATCATTAGTTTTTGATGTAGTGTTCCATGGATTCATTGTTTGCGTATAACACCCAGTGCTCCATTCAATACATGCCCTCTTTAATACCCATCACCAGGCTAACCCATCCCCCACCCTCCTCCCCTCTAGAACCCTCAGTTTGTTTCTCAGGGTCCATAGCCTCTCATGTTTACAACCCCCAGTGAATCTTACTACAAGTGACCTCTTCATCATCAATCTCTCCTCCAATTCTTTCCCACAATCCATCTTCAATGCATGCTCAGAGTTATTTTTATCATGGATAGATTTGATCAATTAATTTCTCTGCTCCCCCCCAAAAATTTCTCTGGTCAAAAAACTTTTATGACTCCCCCATTGTCTTCCTGATAAAGTCTAAATTTTCTCCTACAATTTAGATCTTTCATAATTTTGTACCTCCCACATTTCTTATCTATATGCCCACCAATCCTCCTCCCTGAACCAGTCTTATACCCTAAATTCCAATTCTGTCTCCATTTTCCAAGTGTGCCATGCCCATAATGTTTCTAGCTTTTCTTGATCTCTATTTTTCATAGTCCTAGTGAGTCTTCATGAAACTCTGCCAAAATTCCCTTAGATAAAATAAACACTTACCCTCTCTGAATACCTTAAATACTTTTTTGAGAAGCATGTATGGAACTGTCTCGTTTAGTACTCACTGCTATATACCTGTAACTCAAATTCCAGATTTTAAATTCATAAAACATAGCCTTGTTCCTCTTAAGGTTTCCTGCAATGCTTTTCATAGTGCCTTTTACATAGGTTTATATAATAAATGTTTATCCTATTGAATTAAAGTCTTATTGTTAGTTCCTTAAAATATGTATTAGATTTTCTATTTTTTTTTAATTTAAATTCAATTAGTCAAGGTATAGTACATCATTAGTTTTTGATATGTTCAATGATTCATAGATTTTCTATTCTTTTATTCCAGTGATGCTATCCCCAGACAAGGCTCTAGTCACTGCTTACCTTGTTTACTACCTTTATGGACTTTACCTTTCAGCCCTTCTTGTGTAAGTTACCCTTTCCTTATGTTGTTGCCACTTCCAATTCCAAAAATGACCTTGATTGGCTTTTGTACCAAGTCCAAACTCCACTGTCCATCTCTCCTTGTCATCTGAGATCCCCATTCCCTCCCTCTCTAACTCAAACTTACTTCCTACTACTCCATTAACTGCATTCTTCATAGCAATTAGATCCACTTCCCTCCAAATTCTGTATGTGCCATGCTATTGCCACCTTCCTGCTTTTGTTCACCCTGTATCCTCTACCTGGAATATCCAACTTTCATAGCATGCAATGTCTAGCTCAAATTTCATTTCTCTCTGAAGCAATTCTTCATTACCATTCTTCTATGCATGGCTGTTATACTTAAAATCAGTATCCCAGGTAAATAATCATTTTTTTCTCAATAATTGTGATAGGTTGGTTAGCTTTCTCTCTCCAGCTGGCTCTATGAGGCCAGATGCTGTCATGCATATACTTCTCTGTCTCTGCCAGCAACTTTAAGCACATTGCTGTCACATTATGCTTACTAATTGATTAGAAATAATCCATCCATTAGGGATCCATTCCCTAATAAAGCGGGACAATGTAACTCACATAATATTCCAGAAAATTGCATGTAGTGGATGACTTTTAGAAGAGCTGTGATGCTGTGGATTGGGATGCCTAGCTCAAGGCCCAGGTGAACACAATGCATGACCAGAGAAGCAGCTGGCAGAGCCTGCCTCACTCAATGAGATAGTTTATTGTGCCAACCTCATCTGCTGGTCCCCTCAACCCTAATTATAATCAACTAATTCTATTAGCTTCTTAAACCTATTTCAAGAGGGAGTGCATTATAACAAGCAACCATCATCAAGTAATAGAGTTATGCTCTTTCTACATCGGGCTCCATTCTAGCCAGTCAAGCAGAAAGAACAGTTTGCATTAATGTTCTCATAGAAGTGTACAGTTTTCACTTTTTTAAAACTTCGTTTCTTTGGTCAATTATTTTGGTCTGCAAAAGCCCAAAACAGGTATGATATTTACCTGCCGATTTCTAAGAGGAGTGGGCAGAACAACATAAAAGGAGAACATTTATTTCAACCTGTTAGGGAAGAATGAACCTTGATTCTGCAAAGCTTATTAGCTGGAGGTAATAGAGAAGGAAAGGTGTTGGAATGCTGTAATTGCTGCCTTTATGCTGTTATGCAGAACACAGTGCCTCTGGGCTATTCAAACAGATTTCCCCAATCCAGAAAGACACTGTTATTCTCCATTCCCCAGAGCTCTGAAATGGGTTAACATAAAATTTAATACAAATACTGGGATGAGATTAGACTGTAGAAATTTGAAAGACAAGCACATTATCTACATCTTAGTAGGTGACTCTGGTGACAGAGGTCCTTGCCAAGAGTGATTCCTAATCTGCAAACTAGAAAGCATAAAAGGGTAATTTTCAAAATAAAATAAAATAAAATAAAAACTGTTATATAGATCTAAAATGTCCATGTGTTAAGGATTTTAACTCTTTACTAAGGGAATTGTTCAGATGTTACAACCAGTTCAAAGGAGAACCCAAAGGACACATGCATTTATAGACCAGACATAGTGAAAGCAGTGTGCAAATGGGGGCAAAACCAACTCTTGCTCAGTGGAGGAGAGAAGTTAGTTGTATCACCACTGGATGGAATTTGCTTGTCTCTAGACAACAATGATGTTTCATTGTTATCAGCTATCTATAACTTACAGATTTGTAACATAGCTACCCTAGAGTCAGAATCACAGAGCCCTAAAAGGTGTGATCTAGATAATGCACTGTTTTCCACTGAAGCACCAACTTTTCCCTCTGGAAAACTTCTAGGGCAATAAGTGAAATAAAATGTTCTCTTTCTGAATTGAAGGAATGGGGCTTTCTCTAAGAAATTCAGAAAGAAAAGGATATTAAATATGATCTCAGCTGTACTTTGGATGCATACCTAAATATGTTCAAATCCTGTCCTGAAGTATATCCCTAAGCATAAGCCCTGACACCAGGTCTGAAGAAAACTTAGTGGACAGAGTGACTTAAAGTGCTTTCCTTCTCTCTAGTTATTTCCTTTTTTATTTTATTTTATTATTTTATTTTATTTTATTTTATTTTAATTTTGCTGTTGTTGTTTTTATTTTCTTCCACCTTAGAAAGAAAAGAGTGACTGCTTTCATACATAGAACAATGGTTGAAATGATCAGTCAGTGAGTCAGGGAAGTGGGTGGGAGAGGTGACAGGCTGCTACCAGCATCTCCAAATACTCTTAACTGCACAGAACAGGCATAATTCTGCCCTAAGAACTAATCAAGCTTCTCCATCTAGTCTCAGTCTTAATTTTAGAAACATGTGTTCCAATCTGGTTTAGAAGACATTTCCCTCCCAGCATATTGTTCCTTCTTGCTTCTCCCAAAGCCCACTTCTGCACCTAGGAGGCCCTATGGGGATCAGGAGAAATCTTAATTTAGTAAACACCACACCAACCCAAGGAGAACACTGCAGTTTTACACAAAGGAGTTAATGCTTCTCTGATCGAATTTATACCTTACTTTTGCATAACCAACATGTCTGTTAAAAGATCTCTCAAAGCCAGATAGCATCTCTATCCTTAAAATGAGACTTCAGCTACCTGGGAACAACCCACTGTCTCTTCTGGACCTTCCTATTATTGCAAATTCTGTAGCTAGACAGTCAACATGCTAAACTCCCTTAGACAAGGACAGGAGGTGTCTCATACTCTGAGACTATTTGATTCGAACAGAAAACAGCAAATTATGGCCTATGGGCCAAATCCACCCACTGACAATTTTTGTATGGCCTACAATCTGATGGTTAAGAAAAAATATCAGAACAATAGTATTTCATAACATGTGAAAATAAAATTCGAATTTTGGTGTTCATCAATAAAGTTTTATTGGAACACAGTCATGTTCATTTGTTTCTGTATTGTTTGTGGCTTCTTTCACCATACAGGGGCAGAGTGGTATAGCTCTGGTAAAGATCCTCTGGCCCACAAACCCTAAAATACTTAGTATCTGATTCTTTACAGTGAAAGTTTGCTGACCCCTGGTTTAGAATCGTCTCTACCACTTTATTATCCCAGTGACTTCGGACAAGTTACTTAGCCTCCCGATGCCTCAGTTTCTTCATTTGTAAAGGAAAGTCTCTCATTGTTTTCTTATGAGGACAAAGGAGCTAAATATATATAAAGTGCTTCACAGAGTATCTGGCATGTGGTAAACTCTGTATGAACATTAGCTACTATCATTATTATCATTTCTACTTTTAATTTTACTACTGCTGGTATTTCTGTTATTATTCATAGCTCCATTATTGGAGTGCCTTCTTTGTGTGAGATACTGGGCTAATAATTTTACATGGACTTCTCTAATTTACATGGGATTTCTGTCCTCTCCATTTTTATGAGAGGAAAAAAGGTCTGATGAACTTGAATAACATGCCAAAGTCATTCAACAAATAAATAGAAAAAACAAGATTTAAATACAGGCCTGACTTCAAAATTCAAGTCTATCCTACCATACCAGTGCTTTTTCCTTTTTATAATGGAATTCTTAATTTTCCCTCAACCAAACTTTACTCAACATCCTGATTTCTTTGATGGCTGAAAATGTTTCCTCCACTGCTTAATTCAGCCTATGTCTTTGCCTATCCCTTGCTCCTCAGTTGGCTCCTGAATCAGTCCCAGGGGATGGTGGGTCTCTGTAAGGCAGACTAACAATGCTGTACAGGCTGCCATGCTGTGTCTCCCTCAATAGCACAGAAATCTTGGATCTTCTTGAAGGACCATTGCTTGGGGGTGATAAGACATGAGGATGAGAGGGCTTTCCAATATTTTATCTGTAGATTCCTTAAACTCAATGCAATAATAGCATAGTGTGAAGACTCAGATTCCAGAGCCAGAGTGCCTATATTCAAATAACAGCTCTGCCTCTTTCTTGCTCTGTGACATTGAACAAATCATTTGACTTTTATGTGCTTTGATTTCCCCATGTATAGACTTAGCTCTAACATTTGTGCTGCCTGGAAAAAGAGTACAAATGGAAGCCTATATACCATATGCCCATTTAAGGCCATAAATCAAGGTAGCACATTGTTATATGTTCTATTAACTTAGGAAGATAAAATGAGTGTTTAGAATTCTCAGGACATCATATCAGAACATGATGACACTGAGACAGCCTGTAACACACACTTCTTTCTTCCACCACACTCTTCCTTTACAATGAGGGTAAAATGTTTACATGATGGTTCCATGAGTGTGAGTTTTTTCTGTGACTGCCATAAGCAGCTATCTCTTGGCCATCCCTAAACCATCCAGTTAGGCATGTCCTCTGGCCCCATTTCTGTCCAAGAGGAGGGGCACAACTGGAGAAGGGCCAGAGCAGGGCCCACTAAAGCACAGAGCCCAAGACAGAGACCTCTCTTGCCCTGGCCCAAGAATGGAACTATTTATCAGTTATTGAAGATAATAATGGAGTATCCACTGCTGTGTGAATCAATAAGTTAGCATGTTTAAAGTGCTTAGAACAATGCTGAATGAATGGTAAGAACTATACATATAACTGTTTGTTATTACCATTAATTTTATCCCCACCGTTAGTGAGTAGAAATCTGTGCTTTTGCAAACAACTAATGAAGAATGTGACTGACCTGAGATGGATCTAGGAGGAAACACCAATTTGAAAAGAAATCACAAAAGATGGAAGGACTTTATATAGATTCTTGGCCAAATCTTTTTTTCAAAATAATTAAAAACAAAAACAAAAAACATGGGAGATGTTGTATGAACAAGGACTCAATACTATAGAACAGGTAATATGTGCTAGGGCAGTTGAGAATCTAGAGATTAACCTCAGTGTCAGGGAACTGATGGCAATCAGACAAATTGCAAATCATACATCTCCAACCAAGTAACTACAAACTCTGGTACATTATGCCATTGTATATTGGTATTCCTAATGAAAGGAGGCCATGTCCTGATCTTGTTCTCTACTACCAGTTATATTAAGCACATATTTATAAGCAAACTGCTGAACGTTAGAATTGTATGTAAAATAAGTGACTAGAGAAAATAAGTGGCCAAACAAAAAAAGTAATGCTAATACAGCCAATACAGAATTTTTTTTGAGTTAAATAATAGTGACAAAGATAACTTCCACTTACCAAGTATTTTATATACTTACAAATCAGTACCATAATACCCATTTTATATATGAAGAAACTAGGGCTCAGAAAGGTTAAATGACTCTTCCAAGACCACACACACAGTTTGGAGCGGCAGAACTGGCATTTGAATCCAGAATTATCTTGTGCCAAGTCAACATTTGGACCTCAAAACCTGCAGTCTCTTAATATGCAATGCACTTGAAAAGAGTATATTGTTTTATGTGCACAATCATGCCTAACAACTGTCATCCAATGCAATCATCCCCATGTTCCAGCAAACTTCAAATCAGGTTTATGCTTCTCTCATGTGGTTTCTTCCCTTTTGGTTTGGTCCCTGGATTGTCAAAATCTTCACTAATATATTCATCATGGTCCCTAGCTTAAGCTGTTCTACTAAATTTTTATTCAAGTGGCACTTTAATAAATACCAAGGATGCCTATTGACAAGCATTAAAAAAAAAAATCCCTAGTACAAACCACATTGCTGACTATGCATTCTATAGGGTTTCTTTGCCACAGTCCTGGCAGACCAAGTTGGCTATTTTAATTCTAGTTCTGGGAAAAGATGGCCAGAACCATGCCCTGGACTTGACACTTTTCACCCAGACCCTTTTCTCCTCTGCAAAGAAGTATCCTCTTTTATTCCATGTCTGCAGTGTCCCTGCCACCTGGCCACTCACAGAAAAGGAACAGATTCTAGAACATCACTTCCCAAGGTGAGGTATATCCATTTCATTCTCTAAATGAGGAAACTGCTGGTGCAGAAAATCACTAAACAAAAAAGCATCTCCTTCAAGTGCCCTCATGAAAGGACACATTCCCTGGCAGTGGAATGAGGAAGCAAGCAACCATTACAAAGGGGCACCGTCACAAGGAAAAATCTGCTCTTTCCAGAGTTCCTTTCCAGTCTCCCAGTTCTGTTAGCCGTTGGGGGCTATGCCACGCCAACACAGAGGCACTGACAGCAAAGATCCCAGGCTTTATTGCAGGGTCTCGAAAGCAGTGCCAAGAAAAGCTCTCACTTTTAGCAACCACAGCCTCTGAGATCCAAAATCAGTGCTTAACCAAAGCCAAAGCCACCTCAGCTGCTTCACAAGCACATCCCATTCTACACTGGCATGATCTCCCAGATAGGGTACTTCTAAATACAGTACTTGGTTTTCAAGAAGGAAGCTTTGTTATAATGGAAAAAATATTCTAACTTGATGTAATATTTGCTTTCAATTCCTAACTTTTGTCTCTTACTATCTTCATAAACTCCACCAAACAGTCTGTTTCCTCATTGACATAAGAGAATAATAGTATTTGCTTCTTGTTCTTATGAGAATCAAATGGGATATTGTATATGAAATATCTGTGAAACTAATAACATTATCCAGGGTTGTCCTGGTATAGTCTAGTTACTTCTGTTCTGGAGTCTTCTTCATTTTCAGTTGGCCTTTCAGTTTAGAAAGGAAGCAATTACCAAAAGTTGCAAAGGTCATGAATCTCTTTCTTTTCTCCCAATCTTCTTGCAGTGTTTCAATATAAAGTGGTTGTCACCAACCCTTTCTTAAACAGCCAAGATCTTCACATTTGGGGTTGTGTTAGGTGACAATGAGAAATGAGCAGGCTTGTTAAAGAGAAAGGGGAAGCTCCTTTCACATCTGGCTTCTGTGATTAAAATTATACTTTCCCTTGACTCTTCAGTGTTGTCAAGGAGTTAAGCTGTCATCCATCCCCTGTTTACTCCAGATTCCTTTTTAGGACTGTTGGCATTATGATTACCAACCGACAAGTGAGTCTGAATATTGAGGCTGATAATGATTGGCATCCTTAAACATGGTAAACATGAAGACTTTTCATCCAGAAGACACTGATTTCGTTTCTGGCAGTGATGAGGGATGGGCCATGTCAAAACCAAATGAAATCTACAGTTCTGTGAAAAAACAGACTTCACAGGAAGGAGAACCTGTGGCTGAATCTGATGTAATCAGTCTCCCAGAGTCTGCCTTCTCTCCTTTTCCTCTTCCTTTGTCTTTTTCTTTAGACACTGCCCTTTACCCATTTTCCTCCCTTGTCTCACATTCCATAACAAAAGATATATACAGTCAACACATAGCATCTGAACGGACTGACTTTTACAGTGTCTCCTTAGGACTTGTCATTACAGTGTCTGCTGATCTAGCTGTGTGACCCTGAAAAGTGTACTTGACCACTCTCCAATGAGGAATTGGCAATGTCACAGTCTTTCCCTGCCCAGTTCTTTAGTTTTAGCAAACTAAGAACTGATTATAAAGATGGAACTAGAATCTTGTGTCTTCCAAACAGGAAATAGATGATCAAATCTAATTAGCTTTCAGCCCAACAGAGGCAATGGAACTACACAGATGGGCAAGGATGAATGATTTTGAAGAGGAAGAGAAAATAGCTTGAACTCAGGAAATCTCTTTGCTATTTGTTTGTTTGTTTGTTTCCAAATCTGCAGATTCTGCAAACACTAAGTATATTTTATGCCAGGCACTTCCTCCCCTATTTAAATTCATTGACACATATGTAATAAGCTGGCTCACCAAGTTACTTGTCAAAGGTTGTATAAAAATATTGTTAGGAGGTGCCTGGGAAGCTCAGCCGGTTAAGTGTCTGCCTTAGGCTCAGGTCATGATCTTAGAGTCCTGGGATCAAGCCCCACACCAGGCTCCCTGCTCAGTGGGGAGTCTGCTTCTCCTTCTCACTCTCACTCTGTGTGCCCTCTCTCTCTCTCTCAAATAAATAAATAAATCTTCAAAAATATATATATTGTTAGGAAGGGCCTTAGGCATCATCAGATCCAACCCTTTTGTTTGACAAGTGAGTAAAATGAGGTCTAGAGATATAAATTAACCTGCAAAATGCCTCATGGTCCATGATAGAGATGAGCCTAGAAATTATGGTATGGAGCTCTAATTCATAATTCTTCCCACCATAGTTAAGGCTACCAGGCAAACCTCATATAAATAAGCCAAACATTTTGGTAGGACTCAGAGTATTATATCTTTTCCAAAGAATGAATAGAACATGGCCTCCACATTCGTGTGTAGCCCTGCAACTTGGCAAGTATCTCCTCCTGTCCCAGAAACCTTGTGCTATTATCAACAGGATAAATGGGCAGCTACTTAATTAAACCAACACTGGAAGAAAGAAACTTAAAGTCTGACTATAGATGCCCTCTTGTTGCATAGCAGATATTCTCCAGGAATCTCATGGATAAAACAGTCTTTAAGGAAGGGCCAGCTGAGCTAAAGTGGAGACTAAAAGCTTGCATAAAATTTGCAGCTTGCAATCCACAGCTGAGTCTTTGAATTTTAAATTCTGTGGTGTGACAATGACATAAAACAAATTTGTTTGTTTCCTTCTTTCTTAAGAGCCTAATAAAGACATTGTACAGAATCCATTATCAAATCTTGGCTAGAGTCTTTAATTTGAGTTCTGGTGTCCTAAAAGTTCAACCACCACCAAATGCCCATCCCAGCTGGTAGGTTGACCTGAATGACAAATCACAGAGCTGGCAGCATTGGCAAAATGACAACAGCTACACACACACACACATACACACGATATATCCATGTGTGTATTCTTGTGTGTGTATGTATATATATTCAAGCCCACCCCCATTCTCTTTCATAATAAGAATCTTTTATCTGCTGAAGAGCTGCAGATCTGAACTACTACAGTAGCCCTGTTAACAGCCAACTCTGTGACAAGGGCCTACTCAAAAGAGAGGAAAGTCAATAAAAGTAAAGTGTAAGTGTACTGTTAATGACAGGTTCTTGCAGGCACTTTCCCCTAAATTATACCATTCCTATTCAAATACCATCTCAAGAGTCTCAGACAGTGTCAAGTGCAATCATTGTTATTGCAGTTGCCAAGGTAATCAATTGAAATCATAATGAAGGGAACAGAAGGAAATCAATAGAGTCTGAAATTACAAATAAAGAGAAGCTATCGTTTAAGAGCATTTGGCTGAAATCTTCCATATTAATGGAGTCAGAAATGGCTGTGTCATTCAGAAGCAGTGTAGTGCATAATTCAGCTGAATGCTTTAGAACACCTAAAAGCGATTGCAATAATTAGGGCTGCCTACCAAGAATCTGTCCACCTTAGAAGGCATATTGCTGAGTTGTTTATTATAGTTCCAGTGTGTTTTCATATCTGAATATTTTCAATCATTTCCCAGAGCACCCTTAGGCAGGAGGCAGGATTAACTTGCTCAGAGACATTAAGAGCAGGTTGTTGGTCCAGTTTGATTATGAGACTGGGAAGTAAGAGGGACTAATCATGCATTTTATTTTAGAAGTATTTCCTTTTTAAAAAATTCTATTTATTTGTGTAGAGTGATACAGGTAGTAGCAAGACATAAGTGTGAAAATAGATTATAGGAAAATTGATTATTGCCTAGTCTTTAATCACATGCCTGAAAAAGTTCATTGGGCTCTGTTAGAGTGACATAAAATCTTTCAATTTCACTGTTATTTGTAAAGTCAAAATGAGTATTCCAGAATTGCTGAATACTCATAATCAACTGTACCCTAAGGGGAGAACAGGAGCCAAATGACAGTAAAGATTGAAAAGCTATCCAGTTCTTTTATCAGGAAATTAGTCCATAAAAAGGATAAGGAATTATGAAAAAATCATGTAGGCTTTCTCATACTGGCTTATCATTGGGAACTGAAAATGACAGGTTTATGGATTTCAGCAGAAATATGTTTATTATGTTATTCAATATTCTATGACAGGCTTCCCATATTCACTCCACTGCTTTGCAGGCCTTGACTTACAGGCTATCTGTCTAAGAAATCCTGAACTTTTGATCTCAATCTATAGATGGCAGGAATACATAAAAAGTTTACATCTGTTTGGCACTGATATTATGAGAACCTTGGAATTACATGCATATATAATTTATACATATTTAACTCTACCCTTTCAGTCAAAATAGAAAGAGAAAGGAATACAACAATTAACCTAGAGTGAGTTCTTCTTGCCATTCTACACAGTGAATCTATACCCAAAATTGGGCATGAAATGGGAAGTTAAAAGGTATTTTTCCCACACTAATCTTGGTTCCCACTTGCCTCTCAGAGAGTGAACATTGTGATTCTGGTGTTTAAACATATGTATTCATTTATTCGTTTACCTATTTATCACTAATTTATTTTTGTACAACATGTTCTCTATATGTAAACCGACTCCTTCACATGATGCTCAACCAAAGGATTATCAAATTTCTGCAGATAAGTCAGTAAACTCTTCATTCCATGTTGATTAGGAATCATTTTTCTAGCTTTAAATATTAGCCAGGCACAGAAGAAAGTTGGATTGTCAGGTCTGGGAGCACAGTCTTGATGGAACCAGTTAATTATGTGCATTTTACTGATCCTTTGTCAGTTGTCAAACACTGAAGGATCAAGCTGATATTATATGGAACTTACTGAGAAAACTGTCCCTTTCTCCACCAGGGCAAATTCCTACAATACTTTCAAAGATAATTTTAACTGTATACAGTGTTGGCTGGTTTTAGAGCCCAAACCTCATCCAAGATATAAACTCTTCAGAAAATAAATTTTCTGCCAGGTCTTAGCACTAATTCAATTCACAGCAATGGAAACATATTTTCCAGAGCCTACAGATCAGTCACATTGGCATCTTTTGGGAGCTTCTTAGAAATGCAGACTCTCAGGACTCATTCCAGATCTACCATATCAGTATTTGCATTTTAACAAAATACCCAAGTGGTTTATATGCATGTTGATGTTTGAGATTCCCTGTGCTAGACATCACATGAAAGGAAAATGCTTGGCATAATAGGTCCTCTTAAAGTGTTACCTTATTAACTAAGAAGAAAGCAAAAGAGAGAAAGAAAACATATGCACATATGTGTAGGTGTACTAGTTGGGGCAGAGTACATTGCTCCATATACTAGCATATTATAATCATCAACTTAGCTTTGGCATTATAGTTATTAGTAATCATAAATAGATTCAGAATGTATTCATATTTTATAATATTGAATCATCTCTCCTCCTACCTCCAGGCCATGAGAAAGCATGTAAACAAATAATTAAAAGGCAACATGATAACTGCTATAATAGAGATATAAATAAAATGCTGGAGAAGATGAGAAAATTGAACAATTCATTCTGACTGGAGGGATTGAGAAAAGGCTTCCTTAAGCAGATAGTGGTTGAATTTGATCTTAAGGAGACAGGCATCTCAGACAACAAGAATGCAAGAGGTATTGAAAAGCTTTACCATTTTGGAGTTGCCAAGAACTTGAGTGTGCCTAGTGCCTAGAGTGTATACCATTTTGAGATCTCTTTAGTTTAGGGAAAGAAAGGGAGAAAGAAAGGGACAGATGGGAAGAAATTAGGCTGGAAAGATGGAAGGGGTGGAGGGAGCTCTCTAGTGTTGAGGCATCACTACAAGACCTGAGACTGATGTATTAGTGCTTTCAAGCCCAAAATTCAAGTTTTTTAAAGCTGATATAATATGGTCAGATTTTTAATGGTTTTATCAAAACCACTTACCAAAAAAAAAAAAAAAAACAATAACACAAAAAATCACACTCACATATTAAGACTATGTTGCTGAAAACTAAATGGCTGTTCCATTCAATAAAACTGAAAACCTGGTTTTCAGAATACAAAACAAGTTGAAATGTTTGATATCATTTTTTTTTGCAAAATATTATGCAGTATATAATGCCCAAATATATGTTTTATCTTCCCATTGTCAGGGGTGGCTGTTCCTTTGTTTTCAAGTATACAAATAACCTCAGCTTTAACCCTCGAATTCTACCATCTATGGATATTCAGATCTTTCCCAAGATACACATGCATTATATGGGGGATTTTGTCTTTATATACTTCTCTGTGTCTGGGCTTTTGCTCTCTCATGTGCTAAGGGCTGTACCATGTGAATCTAGACAAGAAATTCAGTTCCTCCACCCATTCTTAAGGGGAAAAAAAAGCTGCTTAAAGCATTCTTAGATGTTCAAAAGTTCAAGAGAGAATACAATACCACATACCACACAGTTTTACACTCTCCACAATTCTTCTTCTCTCTCCCTTCTCATCACCATGACCCATCCCAAAGTCTCAAGAGAAGTGTAAATACCTCCCCCACTATTATAGAAGGCAGCTTCCTCCCCCCACAGGAACTCACCTTCTACTCCAAGCACTTACTATAGCAGTTTTCAAAACTAGAAATTATCCTCTCCCTTAAAGAAGTTGTGATAGCACCTGTTAAGAGAAAAAATGTTTACTTTGTTGTACATGTACAATTCAGACACATAATGTGTGTATGTATACAGATACAAACACATCCACACTTACTTATATGTATACACACACAAACATATATATGTATATCTGTACATATATACTGTATATAAGTATACGGGGTGTGTGTGTATGCATAAATATACATGTAAGGACAGAAGGTTGGAAGAATTTGTAAAACAATGTTAATCATAATTATATCTGGGTTTTGGGATTATGAGTAATTTTACCTTCTTACTCCCCCAGATGCTTTTGTTACATACAGGCATATGTAATTTAAAAATTTGTAGTAAAAGGGAATGTGTTCAATAGCTAATTTTATTTGAAGGATTAGTTTCATTTGAATAATGAGCAAAAGCTGACATGAAAGGGCTTACGAACTGAATAGGGGCTGAAGGATGTGAGACAATCCATGAAAACTACGGTTTGGAGAAGTTATGCCTTGAAAGGAAGGGGTAATTAGGTTAGTAGTTCTAGAAGAGTATTTACTAAATTAATTCCAGAGATGGTGCTTAGGCAAATACATCTAGCAAATACTGTCATCAAGAAAATTTTTGAACTATGTTTAACCTAGCATTTCCAAATGTATTTGACCTAGAATACAGTTTTTGCATCAAATACTATACCTTGAAAGACTTTGTTCTATAGGGCACATTTTGGGGAATGCTGCCTTAAGGAATAGTGGAGTTAGTGAAAGTTCCTATTTGCTAGATGTGAATATGCTTGTGGGCTGAGGGAAAGGAGATAGTGGAGATGAGATTGAAGATTTAAGACAAAAGAAAAATCTTTTTTTTTTTTTTTTTAACCAAAGTTCCAGAGAAAACGGAAAGGGAGGAAATCTAAGAACTTCCTACTCAAAAGAAAGGTTTTTAAACCAATAATTTCAGCAACACATGTTGAAATTTCATTTTAACAAAGTTTCCCAAGAAATGTGTTTGCCCATTAACATTTAGGAAACTTTGCTTTAAGAAGAAGAAGTAAGATCAGAGACCTGAAAAACGTGGGAAAATGTTTGCAACAGCTGCTGTGGGGATGTGGTAGGGTCCATTTCATATTGATTCATTTGGTTGTTATTTAAGTTTCTCCAGTGAAGCTCAGAACCTGGGAGTAGAGAAACAGAATTATGATTGTCTCCCAGGGTGGGGGATTGAGAAAGAGAGGACATAAATGAAGAGCAAGGGAACAGGAAGTTCTAAAGCAGTCAATGCAATAATGTTGAAAACGCTGAATTGGAGTTCATTAGAGGATCCAAGAAAGCCAAAAGGAAGCTGAGGCATGAATGAATCAGGAAAAACCTCAGAGGCGTGAAGTTGATAAGGAAGTTGGGTTGGAAGCATGGACTTCTGGAATGCCAAGAGTGAAAGTGGAGTGCCTTTGGAGTGATAAGTTTATTCAACTTTGTGTAGTTGAAATGGAATGGAAATGCAAATTTCAGAAACTAAAAGTCATAAGCTGAGAAATTTAGAAGTTAAGGCTTCAATTTTCTCATCAACATGTAAGTTGAAGCAGTCAGAAATGGTGGCAGGGACTGAGTGGGAAGAAGAAAGTTGTTGATTAGATGTTCAATCCAGCCAAACTCCATCTCAAAGCAGAGCCAGACAGAAGTAACTTCACTTGTTTGTTCTCTCCATCTGTCAGGAAGATGAGGCCAAGAAAAGGACAGACCTTGGTGAAGGGGAGAGATGATGAGAAAAGAATGGGAGCAGAGGAAGGGAAGAGATGATAGGGAAAGTCCAAGGGAGAGAGTTTTTCCTGCTGTCCACAGAATTGTCATGCACAGCACTAGATGGATCTGAATCTCCTCCTCTCTGTGGTCCCAGATGGGGTTGGAATATGCCAATCTAACCCCCAATTAAGGACAATTTCTTCTTTGTATCTGCTTTCTAGGTAAAAGAAACATGTATTAGAAGTCTCCCAGGAGATTTCCCCTTCAGTCTTACTCTTTAAAATTGTTACTTCCTGGATCAATCCACACTCTCAATTCCATCCCTATTAAAATACCATTGGCATTTTTCAAGGAGCTGGAACAAATAATCCTAAAATTTGTATGGAACCAGAAAAGTCCCTGAATCACCAAGGGAATGTTGAAAAAAGAAAAACAGAGCTGGGGGAATCATGTTGCCTGACTTCAAGCTATATTGTAAAGCTGTGATCACCAAGACAGCATGGTACTGGCACAAAAACAGACACACAGATCAATGGAAGAGAATAGAGACTTTAGAAATGGACCCTCAACTCTATGGTCAACTAATCTTTGACAAATCAGAAAAAATATCCAATGGACAAAAGACAGTCTCTTCAACAAATGGTGTTAGGAAAATTGGACAGCTATATACAGAAGAATGAAACCAGACCATTCTCTTACACCATACACAAAGATAAACTCAAAATGGCTGAAAGACCTCAATGTGAGACAGGAATCCATCAAAACCCTAGAGGAGAACATAGGCAGTAACCTCTTTGACATCGGACACAGCAACTTCTTTCAAGACACTCCAAAGGCAAGGGAAACAAAAGCAAAAATGAACTTTTGGGACTTTATCAAGATAAAAAGCTTCTGCACAACAAAGGAAACAGTCCACAAAACAAAGAGGCAACCCACAGAATGGGAAAGATATTTGCAAATGATACTACAGACAAAGGGCTGATATCCAAGATCTATAAAGAACTTCTCAAACTCAAAACCCCAAAAATTAAATAACCCAATCAAAAAATGGGCAGAAGACATGAACAGACACTTCTCCAAAGAAGACGTACAAATGGCTAACAGACACATGAAAAAATGCTCAACATAACTAGCCATTGGGGAAATCCAATCAAAACCACATTGAGATACCACCTTACACCAGTTAGAATGGCAAAAATTAACAAAACAGGAAACAACAAATGTTGGCAAGGATGTAGAGAAAGGAGAACCCCCTTACACTGTTGGTGGGGATGCAAGCTGGTACAGCCACTCTGGAAAACAGTACAGAGGTTCCTCAAGATGTTAAAAATAGAGCTGCCCTATGACCCAGCAATTTCACTACTAGGTATTTACCCCCAAGATACAGATATAGTGAAAAGAAGGGACACATGCACCCCAATGTTCATAGCACCAATATTTACAATAGCCAAACTGTGGAAGGAGCTGAGATGCCCTTCAACAGATGAGTGGATAAAGAAGATGTGGCACATATATACAATAGAATATTATTCAGCCATCAGAAAGGATGAATACCCACCATTTGCAACGACATGGATGGAACTGGAGGGGATTATGCTAAGTGAAATAAGTCAAGCAGAGAAAGACAATTATCATATGGTTTCACTCATATGTGGAACATAAGCAATAGCATAGAGGACCATGGGGGAAGGGAGGGAAAACTGAAGGGGGAGAAATCAGAGAGGGAGAGGAACCATGAGAGACTATGGACCCTGGGTTTCAGAGGGGAGGGGGATTGGGGGGGGATAGGGTAACAGGCTGATGGGCATTAAGGAGGGCGTGTGCTGTGATGAGCTCTGGGTGTTATACGCAACTAATGAATCACTGAACACTATATCAAAAACTAATGATGTACTCTACAGTGGTTAACTGAACATAATAAAAAAAATTAATTAATTAAAAATAAAAAGAATTGTTACTTCCTAAACAGATTACTGGCCAAGGGAAGGAGATTGCTTGGACCAGTTTACATGAATCTCTGGGGTGGACTAGATCCTGGGGAAGCAGCAAACATGGTCACTGTTTCCAAGGCACCCATGCTGCCACTGGTTTCCAGGGGATCACTGCTCAGCTCTGCCATCCTGGTTTCTGCCCTCTTCCCCTAACCACTCTCAGCCTGTGGTACAGATACTCTTAATTCATAAAATATTAATGACCAGCCAGCTTTTGCCAGTGTCATCCAGCTGAAGACGTAATCCAATTCCAGGTGACAGATCCAAGTTGTCTAGACAGCAATATCCCTTAAGAGGAAAGGCAACTATAGCTAGAGAGAAAAATAAAATTAAAATTAAAAAAAGATTCCCATTTTTTTATGAAGTTTGAAATGCCAAGAGCACTAGACTAAGGGACTGGGGACAGGACTAATAAATTGGAAAAGGTGGTTCTGTGCAGATGTGCACAAGCCATTTTATATATCTGAGCCTCAGTTCATTTATCTGAAAAGTCATCATTCTTAAGTCTATTTCACCTCATGCTATGACGATCATAAATGATAATGCATGGAATGAATGTTGGAAAGCAAACATAGAGTATTTTTTTACTATTATTATGTTATGTTAATCACCATACATTACATCATTAGTTTTTGATGTAGTGTTCCATGATTCATTGTTTGCATATAACACCCAGTGCTCCATGCAGAATGTGTCCTCTTTAATACCCATCACCAGGCTAACCCATCCCCCCACCCCCCTCCCCTCTAGAACCCTCAGTTTGTTTTTCAGAGTCCATCGTCTCTCATGGTTCACCTCTCCCTCCGATTTCACACCCTTCATTCTTCCCCTCCTGCTATCTTCTTCTTTTTTTTTTTTAACATATAATGTATTATTTGTTTCAGAGGTACAGATCTGTGATTCAACAGTCTTGCAAAATTCACAGCGCTCACCATAGCACATACCTCCCCACTGTCTATCACCTAGCCACTCCATCCCTCCCAACCCCCACCACTCCAGCAACCCTCAGTGTGTTAGCTGAGATTAAGAATTCCTCATATCGGGGGCGGAGCAAGATAGCGGAGGAGTAGGAGACCTGGATTTCGTCTCCTCTCAGGAATTCAGCTGGATAGGGATCAAACCATTCTGAACACCTACAAACTCAACAGGAGATTGAAGAAAAGAAGAGCAACAACTCTCTCATCAGAAAAGCGACCACTTTCTGGAAGGTAGGACGTGCGGAGAAGTGAATCCGAGGCGATATTCGGGAGGATAGAC
>NC_138382.1:27729913-27754354 GCF_054177405.1 Leptonychotes weddellii | reverse complement strand
AAGATTTTATAAAAGGAATTGATAAGATAAGAAGTTGGTTGAAAAAAGAAAGCAGAGGATTTAAAAAAAAAAAGAGGGGAGAGAATGTGATCAGGCAGGGGACTAGAACAAAGCTATACACTAGAGATTTAGGGTATATTTGTTCTGTTAGGAGAAACTGTATCTCAAAATTTTAAAAGGAGAACAACTTATATATATATATATATATATATATATATATATATATATATATATATATATATATGCCAAAAATAAGGGTAACTACTATGAAGGGATAGAACATGACTCTAAAAATGAAAAATAAAAAATATTTTTAAAAAAAGGGATTGATAAGAAGTTGATTGAAAAAGGGAAAAAAAAGACAGTTAAAAAAATTAACTTTGAAAGACTAACGAATCATGGTAAAAAAGCCATGAATTCTATGTGCAGTATTCCCCTAGCTCTGGAGTTCTGCCTGTCTCATTGATCGGTATACTTGGTCTTGGCTGGCTGCTCTTGCTGATCTTCTGGGGGAGGGGCCTGTTGCCATGTTTCCCGAATGTCTTTGCCAGAGTCGGAATTGCCCTGCCCTTGCCCTCCGTGCTAAGTAATCTGCTCGGGTTTGCTCTCAGGAGCTTTTGTTCCCTGCAAGCTTTCCTTACAGCTTTGGAGGATGAGAGTGAAAATGGCGGCCTCCCAATCTCTGCCCAGGAGGAGCCGAGAACTCGGGGCCACACTCCTCAGTGCGCCCCAGAGAAAAGCAGTGAATCACTCCCATCTCCCCGGTCTCTAGCCGCACTCCGTGCTCACCCGGCCTGTGACCGAGTGTTTCTATCTCTGGCACATGACACCATTTGGAGTCTCCAAACCCAACAGATCCCTGCAGTGCACTCCTGCGCTGCTCCTCCTGGGGGAGGAAGGTGAGTCTCCCTGGATCTGCCACTTGTTGGGTCCCTGCTGGAAGAGCAGTGGCCTGACTGTGCCGCGGATCATGGTTTGTGGCAACCCCGAGCTGAGAGCCTGCTCCTTGGTTCCGTATCTGCAGCCAGCTTCCCTGCTCTGATACCTGGGAGCTCTGTCACACTCAGGCACCCCCGGTCTTTCTGTGACCCCGAGGGTTCTGGGACCACACTATCCCAGAGAGGGTTCCACCCCCTGCTTAGCCACTAGAGTGACGTCCCTCAGTGGAGCCAACTTCTAAAAGTTCCAATTTTGTCTCCGCTGCTCTATCACTTGCCATATGCGGCTGACAGAGGCCCCCTCCCCCGCCATCTATTCTCTCAAATATCGCCTCAGATTCACTCTCCACACGTCTTACCTTCCAGAAAGTGGTCGCTTTTTCTGTTCAGAGAGTTGTTGCTATTCTTTTCTTCGATCTCCTGTTGAGTTCGTAGGTGTTCAAAATGGTTTGATCCCTATCCAGCTGAATTCCTGGGACCAGACATCATCCAGCTCTCCTACTCCTCCACCATCTTGCTGCACCCCTCCTATAGAGTGTTATTATTACTACTCCTGGGGACCTTCTCTTTTTCTCCAGCGCAAAGAACAGTGCCCGGCTCTAGATGTTGAATATGTTCATTGAATGAATGATTGACTGTTTTCACCTTTCCAGGAAAAGGTATTTGAATTTACCCTGACAAAGCATATTTTACAGTGTCTATCTGCATAAGTAGCAGGTGTCTAGTGGCCTTTCCAAAGCTCTACAATTCGTCTTAGTCCATTTATGAAAATTTACCTCCACTCTGGTCAAAATGAAGAAAAATAGCAGGTTTACATTATTTTGAATAATGAAATATTATATTGGAAAAATACATCAGAAATTTTATAAAAAGTTAGACATGCCCTTTGTTTACTTTTTGAAAACAAAATATATTTATTCTTTTGGTTATAGAAAGTAGTATTCATTATAAAAAGAAGATAAAAAAAGTATAAACTTACAAGTTTAAATCCCATATAATCCCATTACTCAGATGTAACCACTAATAAAATCTTGGCACCTTTAAGGCTGTTGACTTTGAATATATATTAGTTTGTATTCTATCCTACCCATATACACGTATACACACTTGTGTAATTAAAATAGAGTCATACTACATATGCTATTTATCAATGGGCTCTTTCACTAATCAATTGGATTATGTATATATGTTCAAATCAGTAAATATAGATCTGCATTATCATATTTTATGATGATCTGGTAGTTCTTTATGAGGATAACAGATGATTATTTTAGCCAGTACTTTGTAAACAGACTACTCATTTTTCTCCATAGAGTTTTAAGAAGTGTGTTTTGGAAAAAAAGATGAGCTTCAGAAATCCTGCTTCTTCCCACCTGAATGACAATGTGTGATGTTGTGGAGATTAGATGTTTGGGAAGCAGAAAGAAGAGCGGCATCTGACCAAATGACATCTGTGTAATGGCAATTATTCCACAGCCATTATCTGAAGTGCTACTGTGGGTCTGAAGAGCCACAGAGAACCAAACACACATAAGGCAGCCGGCCATCAGCGCATCAAGCAAAACATGCTTATTAGAACACTACAGAAATTAAGTCATTTCAGAGGGAAAAAAGATCCCCTACTTTCCCTGATTTTGGCACCTTCTCTTTTAACACAAAACTCATCACAGGTAATTTTCAGACATGATGCTTTACTCAATGGCACCATAATTTTAGCTACAGGGCAGGAGATTGAATGAGGAGGTTCTCTAATCTATTACATTCTTTTTGCCCCTGAACTTGGAGTGTGAGTTACCAGTTCCAGAGTGTGTAAGAACAGATATGCCTGAATAGTTCAATGGCTCTGGCCCTCTCAATCATTTTCATACCAGAGGAGGCTCTTCTTTTGTCAGTAAAGGTCTCAAGGAAGACATCCATGCACCAAGTCACACAATAGGTACCTGGTCTCTTACCTACAACTCTCCGAAGACCTAATGTGCACATTGTCATTTCTTGGGCTCTCTTCTGTTTTTTTTTTTTCCTACCTAATTATATTCTCTGACTTCTTCCATACCTCCTTCACCAGAAGATGGCCAGCATCCTGTTCTCTTTACTCTCTTACCTACCAAAACTTTCCTTTAAATGAGGCCCTATTAATTTATACACAGTGCTCTTTAACTATTGCAATGATAATGCTAATATACCCCAAACTCAGTAGCTTCCTTAAAAACCATTTATTCTGAGTCTGTGGCTCAATTGATCGATGCTAGGCTAGGCACAGCTCTGCTTTAAGCTGCACATTGGGTTCAAGTCTGCTCCACATGTCTCTCTTCTTCTTCAGATACCCAGGCATGTTCTTTTCAGGATGAAAGGCAGGAGCATGACAGGACAAGTGGGAATATTCCATGTCTTTGATGGTCTTGGCCTGGAGCTGGCACACTAGCACTTCTTCCACATTTCATTGGCCAAAAAAAGTTTTATGGCTCAATTTAGCATCAAGGCCATGGGGGGAAAAGGAGGCAGAACCGCAGGGTCACATGGCAAAGTGTATAAATGTATAATTCTAACACAGGGAGGGCATGAAGAATAGAACAATAATCTAATCTGCCACACATCCTGAGGCTGCTAACAGACTGTTGGCCTTTCTTGGGGAATTTTTTTTAACAGAGGGAACCAGCTTTAAGCCAAATTTCAATGAAATTCTAAATGTGCAGTTACAGGAAGCAACACAGTTGAGAGGAGAATAGTATGGAGTCCCTTTAAAGGGAAAATTAGGCAACTCCTTACCTACTTGTAAAGTAGAACCAAAATGATAGTGAGTCCGTTAATGGATGAAAAGTCATTTCATTGGGAACCTGAAAGTATCCCTAGAAATAATCTTGGGTTTGGTATTATAATGGAGACTTATGTTTAAATCCTACTATTGTTAGGGCATGACTTAATATTCCTAAACCTTAGTACCATTACCTGTAAGATGAGAAATTAGTCATCACTCCCTCTTATAGTTGTAGAGGGGACAAAACAAAATACTGTATATAAATTGCTTTGTTTCTAATGAAGTGCCTGACACATAATAGGCATACCTGAACCTTTCCTTTCATTGATATTTCATCTTTCAGAAAAGAAATGCCATGTTTACTATACTCTGAAGGTGTAGTACACTACATTTGCTAAATAATTGATCCAAAAGCACACAGCAGGGTTTCCTTTACTTACTTTTTGCATCTCCTTTCGTTCTGATGTCATTTCCATAGACGATGGCTCTAACACAGCCCTCTAACCTGTATAAACATAGCTGTTGGTAGATGGCCTTTAGGTACATGCTAGACCTTGAGGGCTAGAGAATGGGTTGAGAATGCAGTGACATCTTATCATATTCCTGGCAACTAAACCGTGACTCAATCCATGCACACTTTTTCCTTCATTTCCAAAACTGCTATTCATGGCAAATGCTTAAAGTGGGAAGCTACAGCAGGTTCCTCCTCCAAGCAGTAACCCACTCACCATTGCCTTCACTGTCACTAAGTTATCATAAATTATTCTACATCAATTCAATCTTTAATCTGGATGCAAAATTTAATGCAACCTTTATAGATTAAATGAGAGGTTCTTTGTAAGAATGCCTAGCATAATGCTTACCATGGAATAAGAGTTCAAAAAAAAAAAATCCTTTTAATTCTGGAAAAAACCTGAATGTTTATTAAAATTGTAAAAGTGATAGCCTACACATGTATGATTAATTGCAGTATAGAAATCTGTAGATTATCTCATTTTCAATAATGTTGATACTCATGCCCTTTAAATTGGGCAAACAGAGAGGTAGACAACTTCCCCAGGTCACAGAGCTAAAGAAAGGTGGAGTCAGGCCTTGAACACAGGTCTTCCCACTCTAAATCCAATAATCTCCTTCAATCTCAGTCACTTCTTTTCAGAAGTCAAGTTGTTGATTGGGTCTTGATAGACCACAAAACTACAGAATGGCACAAGATGATTCATGCTCTCTTAACACCTGTTCTAGGAAGGATCAACTCTTACAAAAGCAATGTACTTTTTAATTTATCCACATAGCTCATTGAGCAGTTATGAGAGTGTGACACCAATAGGAAGAGACAAGCTTGGGGTGCCTGGGTGGCTCAGTTGGTTAAGCGACTGCCTTCGGCTCAGGTCATGATCCTGGAGTCCCGGGATTGAGTCCCGCATCGGGCTCCCTGCTCGGCAGGGAGCCTGCTTCTCCCTCCGACCCTCCCCCCTCTCATGTGCTCTCTCTCTCTCATTCTCTCTGTCTCAAATAAATAAATAAAATCTTTAAAAAAAAAAAAAGAGACAAGCTTGACTGTATGTTGAATTTGATAAAAATTGTTTTAGAAAACCTTGCAGAAGTTTGGGGATCTGGGTAATACCAACTATGATTTATCTATTTTAGTTTTTAAATATATGCATTTTCTAGAAATTATTATTTTTATGTTAGTATGCATGTAATTTATGCAATGGATGGACTTCTAAGACTTGTGTAGAATAATTTTATAACATGAATTATTAGATGCATACACTGGGGTTGCTTACTCCTTCATGGAAATGATGGATCTTAGAGCTAGCAAAAGTCCTCAAAACTTTCCCCAAAGCCCCATTTTACAGATGAACAGTAGGACCCTGTTAAAAAGTGCTCCAGGTATAGGTAGTTAATAACAGATTAGGAACCAAGTGTTCTGCATTCCAGCCAAATGTTTGATTTTTTGTTTCCATTATGCTACTAAGAAAAATAAATGAACAAAAATCTTTATGGTATGTCATTTTGCAAAGAAAGTGTTATTTCTGTATGTATTTGATCTTAATATATCTCATTCTGATTCTTGAGGTACATATTGAATTGCTTTTAAGTAGAATGCATATACATGTATATACAAATGCATACATCCGTATTTATTTTGTTTCCACAGTAGCTTTTTGTTTGCTTCAAATCATTAGATCCTCTGCAGCATGGGCTTATTTTTTTTCTAATCCCCAACAGTCCCCGAAACATTTATGATATTGTCATATGCATACTGGGTACTTGATAAATATTTGAGGTTGCTGATGGAACTGCCCCTGCTGATAAACTACTGTTGGAAAAGCCTGAGGTCTATATCAGAGAGAAGCTTTTCTCTTCTAAACTATCGATTGACTCTTGCATGACATTTAATAAAACCTTTCCATTACCAGTTGCATAACAGCAATTAAAACCCTCATCAAATCTATCTTAACTGCTTAGAGTCTTCCACTGGGGAGCATTTTCCTTGGCAAACATCTGCAATAAAAGGCTATTTAATCTTCATAACTGAAACAGTCAGTTATGCTAATTCGTCTCTTTTATTGTCAGTTTACATTGGAACCACACACAGCTCTGGTCCTTTGGAAAGGTACAGAAAAGAGCACAGCTCCTCTAGCAAAAATAGCTAGTATTGAGGTCCCTGTCACTGGAAGTGGCCACACCTAGCCCAAATGATTTTTTGTTATTTATGCTGTAGAAGGTATTTCTCATTAAGAATGAGATGGACTAATGAAGATCTATAATGCCTTTCAATTAGAGGTCCTTTATTTGTAGGCTTTCCTAGCCTAAGCTCTCAAACACTGAGAAAGTCATTCCATATTAAAATTCTAGAACCAGGTTTCAGAGATGGGTAAAAGTCTTCATTTATATCTCATTTTCCTGTTTCAAATTCTTTAAATTTGTTCTACTTCAAACTAAGACGGGGAAGTACTCATTTTTGAGCCTTTAAGTAAAAATAAGGCAAGACATAAAACTGTATATTCAATGTTAAAAATACCAGTAATAGTAGTAGTTTATATGTACGGAACACAGGCATGAGCCAGGCACCGTGTCAGGGGCTATGGTTGCCTTGTTGCCTGACCACACATTGATCATACGTGTGTCAGTGAGTTTTCATCAGCATATCTTCCTGGAATAAGATACACTTAAGTGGGGTTTTTAAATATGAATAGGAGCTGGGCTAATTTAACTGGTGATTGGCTTGTTATAAATATGTGTGATAAAATTTAGATTACTGAGTAGTATTTCCATTTAACAGAGTAGAAAAGAGAGGCTTGGGGAAGTTCAAAAAGTCATCCAAGGGGGCGCCTGGGTGGCTCAGTTGGTTAAGCGACTGCCTTCGGCTCAGGTCATGGTCCTGGAGTCCTGGGATCGAGTCCCGCATCGGGCTCCCTGCTCGGCGGGGAGCCTGCTTCTCCCTCTGACCCTCCCCCCTCTCATGTGCTCTCTGTCTCTCTCATTCTCTCTGTCTCAAATAAATAAATAAAATCTTTAAAAAAAAAAAAAAGTCATCCAAGATCCACAGCTAGTAGTATTTAGGTTAGTATGCAAACCAAGTATATCTCACTCCAAAACCCACAGGAAGCATTAAAGACAAAGAGGGGAAAGGAACACATTAAAACAATGATAATGGTTATATCTTTACACTGTTTGTTTTTATACTTTCTCAAATTTATTCAAGCCCTCAAGCTATCATGTTTGACTGAGTTTGGAATTCTCATTTAAAAGTCATTTCCCTTCAGAACTGTAAATGGATTTCTCCATTGTCTCCTGGTTTCTTTTAGAGTGGATGTTGAGAAGTCCAACACTATTCTCATTTTCATTCCTGTTTTATGAAATCTCATTCCTTCCTCTCCTCCCCTCCTCTCCCTCCACCACCTCTGACCTCCTCCTTTTTCTTGTCTTTCTCTCTCAACTTGTATGATGTTTTCTTCATCTCCAGTGTTGTCAAAGTTGATGATGTGGTGGCCTTCAATCTGGAAATTTATTTATGTCTTCAATTCAATTTTCTTAAATCATTTCTTTGATTTCTTCCCTCCTTTTTCTCTGTTCTTTCTTTTTATAATTTCTTAATATTCAAATTGTATCTTCTAGACAGTTTTCCCAACTGTTCATCTCTTGTCTTTTCATTCTAGTTTCTGGGAGATGTTTTTCTTAGCTTTAACTTCTAACTCTTCTATTGATTTTTCCATTTCATTATTTTATTTTTAATTTCCAAGAACTTCTTTTCATATTTTTGAGTATGGCATTTTCATTGCAGCCTTTTACTTTTTTAAGGTTTACATTCACTTCCCTTACCTTTTTAAAACTATTAGCAATTGTTTATTTGCTTTATTTCATTTTTATATTTTGTTCTCCTTGCATAGTCTCTGTTTTATTTGGTATTTTTTTTCTCTTTGCTTGTTTTGGCTCCTTTTGCTCTTACTAAAAGTTTTCCTGACCTATATGGTGATCCCTGGCTTACTGTTCATATTTAAGAGTTGCTATTATAAAGATTTCTGGGAGGTGCTTTGGAGGCTCAGTCGATTAAGTGGCCAACTCTTGATTTTGGCTCAGGTCATGATTTCAGTGTCATGAGATCAAGCCCTGTGTGGGAGTTTGGTTGGGAGCCTGCTTGAGCTTCTCTCTGTCTGCTCCTCGCCCCCCAAAAATAAATAAATAAATCTTTAAAAAGGGGGGATTTCTACATGTACGAGTCTTCACCATGGGGTGATCTGGCTATGCTGTTACATTTATTTATTTATTTTAAACATTTATTTATTTACTTTAGAGAGGGCACACATGAGTGGGGGGGGGCGGTTAGAGGGAGAGAGAGAATGCTGAAAGCAGACTCTGCATTGAGCATAGAGCCCTGAGTGTGGCTTAATCCCAGAACCCTGAGATTGGACCTGAGCCAAAACCAAGAGGCTGCCCCTTAACCAACTGCACCATCCGGGGGGCCCCTGGCTGTATTGTTTTATAAGAGAACTTCTGGGGTTTATATTGCAGGTCTTTTCTCTTTTGCTATTCAGATTCCCCAGCAACTGATATTTTCAATATCAGTCACTGAGCACCAACTGGGCAAAATGTTTGGTTGTTCCTAATATTTATTATATAAACATTTATATAATCTCCTAGTTTTAATACATGGCTCCTAACCTCAACTTTGCTGAGTCTTTTTGTCCAAAGATCTCTGTTTTCCTCTCTCCAGGGAATAAACTTCCCATCTTATGTGTGGATAGGGAATAGTAACCTCTTTATTCAAAGTTGGGGAAGAGATCTGAAGGTTTAATTACTCTTTGAATAGACTTTTGATCAGTCTTTGTTTGTTAACCCATCTCTGTCTCACACTTTCACTAATTTAACTAATGTATTGCTTATTCCTGAGCTTTGGGTGATTTCTGTGATATAATTTGTTTCTCTGCTTTCCTTATTGTTGCCTTAGGACTTAGTTTTCCTAGGACTATAAGTTAATTATCATGCACACATCATCTTCCTTTATAGCTACACAATTGTGTTTCTATGTCTTCTTTTTCTTTCTTTGTCTTTATGGGCTAATGTCTTAATTTTTTTTCCAGTAGTTCCATATTGCTGGAGTTTGGGAGGAGAAAAAGATCTAAATAGCAATTTCTAATGTATCTGGCTAAAATTATAGATGAAAATTCTCAAAACTTCAAGAAATATATAACCCATGCTGTTTAAATATTTCTAAAAGTTATATTTCCCAAATTAGCCAACTAACAAAAATCTTTAAAGATTTTGTTAAAATGCATATTCCTGGGTTTCACCTCAGGTTTACTGAATTGCAATCCTCAGGGAAAATGCAAGGGAATTTGTATTGACTTTTTTTTTAAGATTTTATTTATTTATGGGAGAGTGAAAGAGACAGAGAACACAAGTGGTGGAGGGGCAGAGGGAGAGGGAGAAGGAGACTCCCCACTGAGCAGAGAGCTCAATGCAGGGGGTGGGGGGTGATCCAAGGACTCCAGGATCATGACCCTAGATGAAGGCAGATGCTTAATCCACTGAGCCACCCAGGCATCCCAAGGGAATTTGCATTGTTAACAAACGCACAAAAAGATGACTCTGATCAGACAACTTTGTGGAATACCATTTCAAGATATGTGAAAAGAACATTTTCACAAATAATGTTAGCATTGCCCTCATACCAAGAATAAATAAATATTTGCGCACACACAGACACACAGAAACTATGTCATTCTCAATTATAAACAAAGATTCAAAAACTATAAATATTAGCAAATTAAATGTAACATTATAATAAAAGGATAATGAATTATTACCAAGTTACGAATCTTCTAAAGACATTTCAGGATTAGGAAAGTATTTTGTTCACCACAAATCACAACATTAACCTTTTAAAGAAGAAAATCTAGGTGACTATCTCAGTAAATGCTGAAAAGCATCAAATAATAATTAATATGCATTTCAGATAATAAGCAAACAACATCCTTCTAGGAATAATTAGAAAGGTCCTTGGCCAGATTAAGTGTTACCTACCAGAAACTAGTAAATGTTTTACTAAATGAGCTAATATTAGAACCATTTCAATAAAAGGCAAGAAAAAGGCAAGGATGTCACTATCATCTGTCCTATCAGATATAGTCTTGTAAGCCTTCCTCAATGCAATAAGAAAAAATAATAGAGTTAAAAATAATGCAACAAAAGCAACCAGTGTCTGATTTTCTACTTAGAAAATCCAAGAGAATGATCTGAAACATAATGAGAATTTAAGTGTCTGCATATAAAATTAACATTTAAAAATTCAGTAGAATTCTTTTTTCTTTTTTTTATTATGTTAATGACCATACATTACATCATTAGTTTTTGATGTAGTGTTCCATGATTCATTGTTTGCGTATAACACCCAGTGCTCCATTCAGTACATGCCCTTTTTAATACCCATCACCAGGCTAACCCATCCCCCCACCCTCTCCCCTCTAGAACCCTCAGTTTGTTTTTCAGAGTCCATAGTCTCTCATGGTTTGTCTCCCGCTCTGATTCCACCCCCCCTTGATTTTTCCCTTCCTGCTATCTTCTTCTTTTTCTTTTTTTTTAACATATAATGTGTTATTTGTTTCAGAGGGTTGCTGGAGTGGTCGGGGGTGGGAGGGATGGGGTGGCTGGGTGATAGACATTGGGGAGGATATGTGCTATGGTGAGCGCTGTGAATTGTGCAAGACTGTTGAATCATAGACCTGTACCTCTGAAAAAAATTCAATAGAATTCTTATGTACTTATAATAATTAACTAGAAAATAGACAACAAATTAATGAACAAATGAAAAATTAGAAATAGAATATGATAAAAGTAACATTTCAAATCAGTAGAGACATGGTGGAATATTCATAAAGTTACCTGGAAAATATAGTCCTTTAATTTAGGAAAATCACATCCAACAAAACAGAAAAATGTGCTAAGTATGTGACCAGGAAATTCTTGATAGAAGATGCATAAGTGACTAATAAGTATATTTAAAAATTAAACGTGAGTAAGCATATTTAAAAAGCATATTTAAAAATTAAATTTCCCTCATTGGGAAAAACAAATTAAAATAGCAATCAAATATTGTGTCAGGGCACCTGGGTGGCTCAGTCATTAAGCATCTGCCTTCAGCTCAGGTCATGATCCCAGAGTCCTGGGATCGAGCCCCTCATTGGGCTCCCTGCTCAGCGGGAAGCCTGCTCCTCCCTCTCCCACACCCCCTGCTTGTGTTGCCTCTCTCGCTGTCTCTCTCTGTGTCAAATAAATAAATAAAATCTTTAAAAAAAATTTTTTTGTGTTATTCAGGTGAGCAAAAGTTTTTTTAAACTGATACTATCCTGTGTTGGTGAGAATGGTGTGAACAACCCTCTCACAATATTTTTGTGGTAGTGCAGAAATTTAACATCCACTTGGAGGAATTCGGCACCATCTTTCAAAATTTAAAATACATGAGGATGCCTGGGTGGTTCAGTCGGTTAAGCATCTGCCTTCCGCTCAGGTCATGATCCCGGAGTCCCTGGATCAAGTCCCGCATCGGGCTCCCTGCTTCGCGGGAAGTCTGCTTCTCCCTCTGACCCTTGCCTCTCTCATGCTTTCTCTCTCTCTCTTTCTCTTAAATTAATTAATTAATTAATTAATAAACTCTTTAAAAAACGATGATGGGAATTAAAGAGAGCACATGCTATGATGAGCACTTTGTTATATTCAATTAATGAATCATTGAACATTATATCAAAAACTAATGATGTACCATACCTTGGCTAATTGAATTTAAATAAAAAAATAATAAAAGAATAAAAACTAAAAAAAATTTTTAAATACATAAAGACATTTACCCAGATGTTCTATTTCTAAGAGGATCTCACATAGAAACACTTTTATATAAGCACAGATATCCATATCCCAAAATATTAATTGAATAATTATTTTTAATGGCAAAAATATGTTGAAAATAGCCTAGACATTATTCAGAAAGGAAACTTGAAATTGTCATGTGCACCCTATGAAACACCAGGTAATTCCTTAGAGAAACGATGTGTGTAACATGGAAAAAATCTCTAAGACATCCTAAGTAAGAAAAGCAAATCACAAGGAAATATGAAAAGGTATCATTTATGTGAAATTTAGAACAGAACTAAAAGTTTATATATGAAACGATTAGCAGAGGTTACCTCCACTAAATGAGGAGTAAGAGTTGGAAAGAGATATTTACCTCTGCATTCTTTATGTTTTACAACAAGATAAATTACCCTTTATATTATTTCAGAAATAGTTTAACTAGAAAAACAGCCCTAGTTTCCCAAATTCATTAGATGCTGTTATGAGAGTTTTCTCTTAAAATATTAATGTCTATAATTGTTTATCTAAATAGGAATGTAGCATTTGAATTCTAACCTCACTTCCTACTGACTTAACAGAATAGCAGGAAAATCACCTTTCATGTCTTGTCTTCTCAGGTCAACCAACTTGACCCTCTTTTCTATACTATCTGTCCTTAATTATATTCTCATATCCTGAGAGATCTCTACCCCAATTTTCTCTCTTAACCAATTAAAGCTTTTACCAAGCAGAGATAATTATCATTTACATCCATGTGACCTGTATGCTGTGTCTCTGAAGGTTTCCAGACAAACTGTGGTAAAGAAAGAGACTTCTACTCTATAATGGGAAAGAGGCAGAGGGCAACAGTCCTCCCTGAAGAAGTGGGCTTCCTAGGCCTTGCTCTTTGGCATCAGCTTTGAAACACTGAGTCTGCTTTACTTCTTATGACTTAATTATAAATTTAGGTGCATGTTCATTAGCCTTTCCTGTTCCTTTTATTTTTTTATCCTTACCACTTTAGCTTTTAAATATGGAACCTGAACAACATCATAGACAAGATCTGGGTACTGCTTGTGGCAAAACATAAAAAAGAAGGATTTGGGGGAGTCAAACAAAAGAGTAAAGTTATGTTACAAGTGTTTGGATATAAGTAAAAAAAAAAATACATCAAGTAGGTATTCACACTTTAAATAACGTGCTGAGTGTTTTGCTAACGCAAGCCCTTCATAGCAGATCAATACAGTTTACACCACTCACTCACCGCAAGCAGTAAATGCCTTTTACCTCACCTGTTTCTAACCATTTAACATGGTTAAAAAGATGGCTAGAAACATCAATTGGGGTGATTTCTCTTAAACTGAAAATTGGCCAATTAGTCTTGGCATTCACTGCATGGAAAAAAGACCTAGAGAAAGAAAAGGAGAGAGGAAATGGCACAATGAATGTAAATGCATTAGTTTTGCAAGTTCATGAAAGTTAAGTTCAACTTCAGGGTTCAACAAAACATGCTGGAGAATGGAAAACAATGTGCTCTTGTACTGTACTGCTAACTTGTTTCAAACATATGCACTATGGATTGCCTAACATATTGATTATGCTGTAAGTATATCAAGTTAAACAATAAATCTGAACCCAGTCCTGGACATTTGTCATGTCAAGTCTCCTAGGCAGCAGTGGAAATTGGTGATCAATGCCATTTTAAAAGGAACAGATATTCATTATTAATAAACATGGCAAGGCTGAAATGAGGTAATTAAGTAGAAATAAATTAAGTTCTACTCTACTCCAAGGGAAAAACCTGCCAGGATTGATTGCTGCTTTCATTTAATTAATGTTTTAGTGCAATTCGGAAATAGTAAAAAGATTGAGAAGTGGCACATGCTATATAAGGTTCTATAAAGGGAACAGGGATATTTTAGGATAAAAAAAATTGCTTCTTTCTCAGGCCTCACATTGCCTACATTAATTGTTTGATTCTGGTAATATAATGTTTGTTTGAGTGGATTTTATTCTCTGGGGCCCCAAATCCATTTCTGCTATGTAATTTGGCTAAAGGAAGGAATAAAACTTTAACTTTTGGCCTGGATGAATTATGGCTAAGTTGATGCCTCTTTTAGCTTGTAAATGTGTTCGGTTTTCCTGAGGCCCTGTGGGAAATGTGCCCAATGGGCAACTTGGCATCATCACTGGCTACTTCTAATTCACTACTGCATTGCAGTGGAGGAGTCATAAACTACATTTCCTGGAATCCCCTTCCCCTAATTGTTACAGGTTCCCGTTGGCCAATATGAAGTACTTATATAAGAATTGGAAGGTGTTAGAAAAGAAGAAGCCAGTATTCTGTAGGCAAATTTCTGAGGTTAAAGCAGATTTCCAGCCAATCCCTAAAGGCCACCCATAGCAAATATCTCAGAGATTCTTTATTTTAAATTTTTGAATTTAAATTCAATTTAGTTAACATTATTATTAGTTTCAGGGGTAGAATTTAGTGATTCATCAATTGAATATAACACCCAGTGCTCATTACATCAAGTGCCCTCCTTAATGCCCATCACCCAATTACCCAATCCCGCCACCCACCTTCCCCTCCAGCAACCCTCAGTATGTTCTCTATAGTTAAGGGTCTCTTATGGTTGGTCTCCTTTCTTTTTATCTTATTTTATTTTTCCTTCCCTTCCCCTATATTCATCTGTTTTGTTCCTTAAATATCACATATGAGTGAAATTATATGATATTTGTCTTTCTCTGACTGACTTATTTTGCTCAGCATAATGCACCCTAGTTCCATCCATGTTGTTGCAAATGGCAAGATTTCGTTATTTTTGATGGCTGAGTAATATTTCATTGTGTGTGTGTGTGTGTGTGTGTGTGTGTGTGTGTGTGTATATATATATATCACTTCTTTTTTATCCATTCATCTGTCGATAGATATCTGGGCTTTTTCTATATTTTGGCTATTGTGGACATTACTGTTATAAACATTGGGGTGCATGTGCCCCTTCAAGTCACTATTTTTGTATCCTTTGGATAAATACCTAGTGGTGCAATTGCTGGGTTGTAGGGTAGTTTTATTTTTAACTTTTTAAGGAAACTCTCTACTGTCCTCCAGAGTGGCTGCACCAGTTTGCATTTCCACCAACAGTATTAGAGTGTTCCCCTTTCTCCACATCCTCACCAACATCTGTGGTTTCTTGAGTTGCTAATTTTAGCCATTCTGACTAATGTGAGGTGGTATCTCATTGTGGTTTTAATTTCTATTTCCCTGATGCTGAGTGATGTTTATGTGCCTGATAGCCATTTGTATGTCTTCTTTGGAGAAATGTCTTTTCATGTCTTCTGCCCATTTCTTGACTTTTTGGGGGGTGTTCAGTTTGATAAGTTCTTCATAGATTTTGGATACTAACCCATTATCTACTATATCATTTGCAGATATCTTCTCCCATTCCATAGGTTGCCTTTTAGTTTTGTTGACTGTTCCCTCTGCTGTGCAAAAGCTTTTTATCCTAATGGAGTCCCAATAGTTCATTTTTTCTTTTGTTTCCCTTGCCTCTGGAAACATGTTTAGCAAGAAGCTCCTGCAGCCAAGGTTAAAGAGGTTGCTGTCTGTGTTCTCCTCTAGGATTTTGATGGATTCCTGTTTCATGTTTAGGTCTTTCATCCATTTTGAATTTATTTTTGTGTATGGTGTAAGAAAGTGATCTAGTTTCATTCTTTTGCATGTGGCTGTCCAATTTTCCCAACATCGTTTGTTGAAGAGACTGTCTTTTTTCCATTGGACGTTCTTTCCTGCTTTGTCGAAGATTAGTTGACCATAGAGTTGAGGGTCCATTTCTGGGCTCTCGATTCTGTTCCACTGATCTATGTGTTTGTTTTTGTGCCAGTAACATACTGTTTTGATGATCACAGCTCTTTAAGACAGCTTGAAGTCTGGAATTGGGATGCCTCCAGCTTTGGTTTTCTTTCTCAACATTACCTTGGCTATTTGGGGTCTTTTCTGGTTCCATACATCTCAGAGATTCTTAATATCTGCAATGGCTTCTAGGTGAGCTATTGAGAATCTTCTGCTTCAGGACTAAGATACTCTCTAGTACTTCCTGACATTTACTCTTCTGTGTTCCCTCGATTAAAATAGCGTAATTTCCTTTGTTAAAATCTTTCACACTTGGAATACATAAAGTTGCTTATATATTCCTTTCTTTGTCAGAATTATCTTTGAATCATTGGAATTATTTTTTTCCAATTTTGATATATAACTCATCCAGATCTGAACACTCTTTTGCATGTAAAGCTAGAATTTCAAATACTAGAATCTTTCTAAATATTTTGCCTTGGTCACTCTGAACATGATATGACATGTATAATGATTTATAAAGATCACATGATATCAACAAACATGAATATCTTTGCTTCGTATCAGAGTTGCCTCTATCTTGACAGGCAGGGTAAAGGGCAGAGAGCTGTAAGAGGTATGACATCATCCCCAGGGGAGGGCGAAGGCAGGGGAATATTCAGGAAGAAGACTAGTAGACTGAGGATATGAAGGGTGTGTTTGCCATGCAACAAAGATTCTAGGAGTGGCAGAGGAACAATAAGAGAGAAGAGGAACAGTGAACATGTGGATCAGAGGAAAGGAGCAGGATAAAAGAATGGGGGTAAGAGGTGGCAACAGGGAAGTGAGATATGAAATAGTTAGCTGGCACAAATATTATCACTAAAAATCAGTATAGTTGACATTCTTCTGTTAAAACAGTCTGACTAAATGAGATAGTAGTCAGATTTTATTCATTTATTCAAGAAACATTTACTAAGCATTTTCTATATCCAGTAACTGTGTTAGATGGAAGGTTTATAAAGATAACATAGTTATTCTTTGTGAAAATGTTCTCCAAAGAGTAAGGGATTATAAAGAAAAGCTAATGTAATTCCAACTGGATTGTACAAATTCAATCAAATTTAAAAATCATCTCCTGTTCTAAGGGAAAAATTTAAAATCTTTTAGCATCCACATAGTTGGGATGTTCTTAAATTCTTACATATCCTTGCTGATCATCTATGCTGCTCACTACATGAATATTGAATGTCTTAATTAACACTCTTGGTTGCAAGCAACAGACCACTCAATTTAGTTTAAGAATAAAAAAGGGATTATAGGTTATCTACTGAGTGCTGCAAGTTGGATTACCCAGAAGGAGATGGAGTTTGAGATGGAATTTGACATTTGGAAATTGATTAGGAATCCAAGCCTGTGGAAGCAGGAATGGTCAGAGTGAGGTGGACCTGGCAAAACCTTGGTCAAACTTATAAGGAGTTTATAGCCTATCTGGATTTTCCTGTAGTAGACCTAAAGAGACTTTATCTCTTGCACAGTGATCAGAAATGGATATGGGCAAGCTTTGGAATAAGGCAGCTCTTTGCAGCCCAGGCAAATCCTGAGGGAACCAACAGCATTCTCAGAAGTTAGGGCACCAAGTCCTTTCTTGAAGAGGGTTATAGGTGGCACACCTTTACGTACACCACAATAAGTTATCTTATGTTGTCCAAGAAAAAGGAGAATAATCAGGTCTTCTGGAAGGTTGAAGAACTAGGGCAAATTTGGACTAAGAAATAACATTTTGTAGACTTTGTTTCTGCAACTCTTTTTAACTTTATTGACCTTCCAATCTCTAATCCTTTTGTCTTCCAACTCCAGTTCCCAAAAAGATAATTTAATTGTCACATCTCTGTTCAGATAATCAACCCTGGCCCAGTCCTTTTCAGTCAAGCTCCTGCAGTGTGAACATGGCTTCTAGGAAACTCTAAGTAGATAAGTGACAGTGTTGGTGGTGAATTAGTTCTTAGGAAAGAGGGAATGGCTCATGGACTGGGAAGACACCTCAAAAGGCAATCATGTAATCAGTCAGTAGCCATTACAAGTATTCTGTGATTAAGTCTCTTAAGGATCACTTATGTCTGGGGACTAGAATCAATGAATGCCCTCGGATTTTTGCTGAAAGGAAAATATTTGCAGAACTTGCTCTTGCCCAAGCTTATCAAATGTGTTGATAATATCTCTCACCCAAAAGTATTGAGAATGGTTAGTTTAGAATTTCTGTTAACCAGCAGATATTTCCTGGTATAGATTCTAGGAGAACATGCTAAGATTCCAGGCATGACAATACATTTCCATGGTAAATCACTGTGAGCAGCCTCTAGGAAACAATATAAGGTTTCCACGATGAAGATCTAAGTAAGGCTGGAGAGAGGGAGAGAATGTAAGCTATGAACTTAGAGTATTATATTCTTTCATTATTGCTTCAGACATTCATCACAGAAATATAAGATGTGATTACTCCAAAAACAAAGGAAGAGCTACAAGTCTACTTAGAGATACTCAGTTTCTAATATGTTTTATGACATGAAAGGCTACAGTTACATGAAAAATTTCCTGGCCTACCTGGATTGAGACAAGAGGCTGTTCAGCAGAAATAGAAAAGGGTAAATGTTAAGTAGTCCTTGAAGTCTGAGTCTGTACCAGTACCTTATAGTGAATAGAAATCACTGCTTTTTATTTAAAAAAAATGGATATTTCACTTTCTAGTGTTGAGGCTATGCTTTCCCATGAAAGTTTAGATGGCAGAAATACAGCAATTATTTACTTCTCAAAAACGATGTCATTCATAGCATGAGAAAACACAAAAAGCCCATCCATCAGTCAAAAAGTATCACCTCTAAGTAGTAATGTAGATTAAATATGCTGATGGTTCCTTCATTATAAAACAACTAGAGTTGGACAAAGTAAAATTTTTAATGAATTGCTAGAGCTAAATAAAAAAAATTACCAGTTGACTAAAAAAGAAAGTTAAACAGAGCTAGTGGCATTCTTTTCAATCATGTACAAAAGAAAAACAAAAGTGAGATTACCCTAAAGGCAACTGCAAATATCAGCACTGCAATCAGGGGTAAATTTAGGGACATGATACAGAGAAGACTATGCCTTTGGCCAGCAATCAATGGAGGGATGAATCTGAGATTCCTGTCTTAAACCTGGATATAAAGGGGCTAACATGGTTCCATAGTCTTAATAGCTGCGACTGACAGGGTTAACCATCAACATAAGCCTAGAGTTCTACAAGACAACTGGCACTTGGCCGTACCAGTAAGTGATGAACGCACCTTAACTTTTGTTTCTCGTCTTTTCTGCACCCAGAGGAATAAAAGCAAACTTTATGTCTATCACTTTACAAAGCTTCAGAAACAAGGCAGAATGCAAATGCAGTGAGTGTAAGCCATGAAGTACCTATGATAAGAGGGTTGTTTATATTTTTTAAGAACAAGAAAGAGTTAAGAAAGTGAGAGAGAATGTGAATTCTAAGTTTTAATCATTTCAGCCTCTTCCCTTTTGCCACTATCTCCAGGGTATGGTACCTGCTTACTGCAGTTGCCACCCTCATGACACCTTATTATTCCATTTTTATCTTTTCAAAATTTCAATACTTAATTACCAATTATCTTAGATGAAATAACTGGTGTGGTTTCTATCTCCTGACTAGATCCTGATAGATACATATGTGGAACTCCTTATTTTTTAAATCTACCATTTTCATCCTTATTTTAGTGTTAGGAAAACGTGGCCAAGCACCCTAAAGAACAAGCAACTTGGGAGAAGAAATGATAGAGTGGGGAACATAGAAGGAAGAGAATGGAGTCCCAGGCTCGTCTGCTCTCTGGGCTATGAGGTATGAAAGAACAAGATATCATTGACCTCAGCCCCTGCTTTCCCAGCAACCTGAAATAACAATTGCAATCTTGATTTTAATGAGCTCACCACTAAAAATCAGTCAGCAGTTGAGATCAAATGTTGAAAATGGGAAAAAAAAATACAAGCTATCACCACTCACATAAAAATTCTGTCTTTTTTAAAGCTGATGTTCCCATTTTCCAACTATTTAAAAATGAGACTGCAGTGAGCAGGAGCAATTGCTTTATATTCAGTGCACTTAGATGAATGTTTGATATAAAGGGAAATTAACTTCATATAGTCTTTTTCTGTGCACCATATTAAACATGAGGTTTTCAGTTCTGCACCATATAGTAAAAGAAATGCACACAGAGAACATTAGGACTGAAGCAATGACTATTCCATTTCTGAGAACTGGTCAGGAAGACGTGGCTCCATTCTGCTCTATATAGAGAAAGAGCTGTGTGTTTATGGGAAGGAGCTGGTATAGGACAGGGTGTCAATTCAGTCTCCCTTGAAAAAGCCCAAAGTATTGAGCTAGCCATTGCTGCAGTATAGTACAAATGCTAGGTAAGGCAGACTGCACACCCAGATAAGAGGTTACAAGGATATTTGACATATTTTCAGGGCCTAATTGATGGCATAGCTAGGAGTGCTGTGGGGTAATTTTTGTGCTGAAGTAGGCTTTCCAAGTTGAAGAAAGATTTTTTTTTTTTTAATATATCGCTAGTAGGTTTGTTTCACTGATAAAGGTTTCTTTCTCCTGTGTTTTTGTCTTCGTGTTCTGACAATTTCTGGGTAAAACTTAGAATGCATCCAACTTGGGAAAAGAAAAGAGTTTTTAGTTCATAGCTGAGAAGAGAAAAAGAGAAAAAAGTAACTCTAATAATAAGAAAAATAAATATGTGTTGCTATGGATGCCATTGAGATGCTAAGAAATATTATTTAAATAAAATGCATTTTGAACATTAAAAATATGAAGCAGAAAATGCAAATCTTAGTGCACTACTCATTGCTGTCCAAATAGTTTTTAAGGAACTTCTGGGTGAGAGTCCAAGCTGTCCTAGCAGAAGGTCAATATTGGCCTCAATCTATTCACCCCACAGGCATAGTAATGATGATAGCGCTTGTCCTGGCACCAGTGATACATTTCTGACTCAGGAGAAAATCACTTGTACCTTAATGTGCAAATATAACCGTCTTTCCAAATAGTGAATATACAGGGAAGGAAAGAAAGGTATCCAACCATTTGATTTATAGAGAAGGAAAAGAAGGTCATATTTGCTTTGATATAAATATCTATAGTGAATGAAAGAGAAAGAAAAAATAACTTAATAGACATTTTAAGTTTGCAGATTTATGATGGCCATATTTTTCCACATGACGGTCTGCTATGGTCTAAATGTTTATGTCCCCTTAAAATTCACATGTTGAAATCCCAATATGATGGTTTTAGAAGATGGAGTTTTGGAGAGGTGATTAGGTCATGAGGATGGAGCCCTCATGTAATGGGATTAGTGCTCTTATCAGAAAAATCTCACAAAGTTCCTTAGCCCCTTCTGCCATCTGAAGATATAAAAAGTCTACAACCAAAAGAGAGCACTCATGCAACCATGCTGGCACTCTGATCTCAGATTTCCAGCCTCCAGAACTGTGAGAAATAAATTTCTGTTGTTCATATGATACCCGGTCTGTGACATTTTGTTATAGCAGCCCAAATAGACATGGTCTCTCTCAATTTTTGTTCTTTTCAATAATTTTGACCAAGCTTAATAGAAGGTTGTTAAGTGTTTTCTGGTTTAAGATATTAGAAAATAATTGAAATTAATGTAATACATCAGTGTCTTGGGTAAGGATACTCATTGATGCTAAGATGATGTTAATAATCTATTAATAACAGTCTCTTAGTAACCTAATAGTGTAATAAATCATCCATCTTTCATTCATCTCTTTGACATATAGTGAGCACCTACTATATGCCAGACTGTGCTTGGTGTGCTGGGGATGTAGAAATAAAAGACTGCCTTGAAGAATTTTAGTTTGCAATTAAAAAAATAATTCACACAATGGTATAAAGTGATAATTGTTGTGATAGAGGAAAGCATAGCATGCTGTAAGAACCCAAAAGCATTACATTTGGATATTAGGATGGGTGGAGGGAGAGGTGAGTTAATAATGAAAGAGTTTCTAGGGAAAAAAAAAAGGTTTGAACAAAGGACAGAAAATGGGAGATGAGACAGAGAAGTAAGTAATCAGTAAGCAGGATTAAGAAGTAACTTTGTTTTGCTCTGTCTGGTTTCCTGGTTCTACACTTTGCTGAAATTGATTCCATTCATAGCTTCCTTACACTCCTCTTCTCTTTCTGACTCCTCCCTGAACTAAGACTTCAATTTTTAGTTCGCTCGAGAGCAACGCCCATACCCTGTGTGATGCTTATAAGGGAAGATCACAACAAGATATATTACAGGAGCTTCTTGGGTTCCTTTGAAGAAAGTTACATTAAAAATAGAGGCATAACAGACAAGATTGTGTGTGTTCAGGATGGTATGGCTGTAGACAATGACAATTATCATATGGTTTTACTCATATGTGGAATATAATAAACAGCGTAAAGGATCATAGGGTAAGGGAAGGAAAACTGAAAGGGAAGTCATCAGAGAGGGAGAAAAACCATGAGAGACTCTTAACTATAGGGAACAAACTGAGGGTTGCTAGAGGGGAGGGGGGCGGGGGGATCGGGAATTGGGTTATGGACTTTAAGTAGGGCACGTGACGTAATGAGCAATGGGTGTTATATGCAACTGATAAATTATTGAACACTACATCTGAAACTAATGATGTACTATATGTCGGCTAATTGAATTTAAATTAAAAATCAAAAAAATAAATAAAAATAGAGGCATATCCTTAGACACAGTGATTCCACTCTATATCTTGTATAAATTAGGATGTATAAACTTTACAAATATAGATGATATAGATTACGGATACACATGGACACACACACAACACATATATTTGGTATATGCTTACTGAAGAAGATTATCATCTTGGCTTCTCTGCATCTTCCCCATCCCACCCTCCATTGGAGTAATCCTTTTTCAGAAAGGTTTTTTGATTTTCAGTGGTACAGGATATAGAGGTTGAGAGGAATGAAAAGAACAAGAAACACTTGAGTTAGGAGAGAGGAAATCCTTCGGAGGGGAGTTTTGAAGAACTTTTATTTTTATCAAAGAAAAGAAGCTATGCATATCTGTTTATGTAGATTTAAAGATATGTCTACTAATAGAAATATATGTAATTTCTTTAGAATATATAGATGCATTCATAAAATACTTTCATACATACATGGAAAAAATCCTGGAAGGATACCTTCCATGCTGCTAACCTTTATCTGAGGAATGAAATTGGATTGGGGTCGGGGGTGAATTTTCACATTCTTTTGAAATAGGCATGTGTTAAGTTTGTAATTTAATAAGACCAATGAAGATTTTTAAGAGAAAAGACAGATTCACACTATTAAAAAAAAAAATCCATGGCATTCGTTTTGCCTCTACAAAAAAATCTTAGATACCTAGAGCTGAAAGGGAGCCCAAGAGACCACCCAGTCCAGACAGGGCTATGTCTAGCTCATCTAGCAGATGGTTGCATTTTCTTTTCTTTATGTTCCCCAGGAATGGAGAGATTCCCATGGTAGTCTATTCTTGGGTTCAATTATCCTTCCTCTCTTGAAATTTCTGCTTCTGAAGAAATAAATTCCCACAGTTAAAGACATTGTTAATAAAGTATTATTTTTGTTATTATTCTGAAGCATATGGATTGAATGATGAAGAGTAAAAAATTCAAATACCTGATATGTATTTGAAACAGAAATTATCTGTTGAAGGACTTCCCAGTGACCCAGTATAAGTCATAGCATCTGAAACATTAGCAAGTCCTAGCAGGATGAATCTGAGTAAAGTAGACAGTTTTCTAACTATGACTTAAAGATAGAAGTTTCCAGAGTATTGACTTAGTTCTATCATATTCTGGATGCCTGAGTACTCTAGCATCACCATCTTACAATGGGATTAAAACCAGCCACTAATTCTAATCTAGAAAAAATTCACAGATAAATTAAAAAAAAAATCAGAATCCTACAAAGCTGGAAAGAAAGCAGAACACTAATCAAATTTCCTAAATGTATTCCTTAAGATTAGCTACCAGGGTCTTTTTCTACTTCATTATGTATCTAGAAGATATTCTGAGGCATTTTCTGCTCAGAATATAAATACTCCAAGAAAGTCATTTTTAGTGCATGTGTTGCTATGTCCAAGGAAGAAATGATAGTTTAAGATGAAGGGAGATCTTTTTTTTTTTTTAATTCTTACATTAATCCCCATACATTACATCATTAGTTTTAGATGTAGTGTTCCGTGATTCATTGTGCATAACACCCAGTGCTCCATACAGAATGTGCCCTCCTCAATACCCATCACCAGGCTAACCCATCCTCCCACCCCCCTCCCCTCTAGAACCCTCAGTTTGTTTTTCAGAGTCCATCGTCTCTCACGGTTCGTCTACCCCTCCGATTTCCCCCCCTTCATTCTTCCCCTCCTGCTACCTTCTTCTTCTTCTTCTTCTTCATTTTTTTTTTTTTCTTAACATATATTGCATTATTTGTTTCACAGGTACAGATCTGAGATTCAACAGTC
>NC_138382.1:27699245-27729413 GCF_054177405.1 Leptonychotes weddellii | reverse complement strand
TTTTTTTTTTTTAACATATAATGTATTATTTGTTTCAGAGGTACAGGTCTGTGATTCAACAGTCTTACACAATTTGGACCTACTCTTTTTTAATGACTGATTCCCTCTTCTTTCCAAGGTGGTTAGGTTCTTCTTTCTAATAACCTATGATGCCCTGAACTTATCTCACTTTATCCATTATTGCACTTATATTAGAATTGCCTTTATCCTGGCTCCCATTCATGCCCAAAGCACATGAGAGTGAGGGCAGAAATTGCCTGTTGCACAGCATTGAATTCCCATTTCTGGCACATAGAGGAGCTCTCTAAATGAACATGGAAGAAGGAAGGAAAAAAGGAAGGAAGGAAGGAAGGTATCAGAAAAATATGAGGAAGAATAATGCCTAATATAGGCCTGAACACAATAAAGCATTTCCTCCTTTTTTTGCATAAATATATGCATTTTCCATCACTATATAAGTGGCAGAAACATACTGGATTTAGGCAGGCTCAAACTGTCTCAAATTACATTTTACTACAATGAAAAGAATGTGGTGTCTGGAGTTGATTATATCTGTGTTCAGATTCTGCCTTGGCCAGATATTATTAGTTAATTAACTCAGATTCTGTTTTCTCATCCATAATGTATAGATAAACAGTAATTGTATAAGAAGATTGATAAAAGATTGAATCATATAATATGTTAAATAATATGTGATAAATGATCTATACATGGTAGTTCTTATTATTAGGCACTTCTTAATAGTTTCTAAACAAGATGAATAACTTAAACACCTTGTGAAGAAGTAAAAGGCCACAGTTGATAATAATATCCTTCTGAGCAATAAAGAAACCTTACCAGTGAAAACAGAAATTTTCATGAATGAGTAAATTTTTTTCTTTCTCTCACAATTGCTCCATGCAGCCACCTAATAAGACAGATAATTTAAAAAAGAAAATATTTCTCAATTAGGCACTAACCACCTGAAACTTACAAGTTGGAAATATTCAGAATACAACTCTGTACTTGAGAGGCAAAGCTTTAAGAAAATGACAAATGAATCTCCAATAGTCAGAATTTGGGTTAAATTTAGTATTTCATATATAGAAGTTGTGAATTAGTTCCATTGACCGAAACAGGAATCATAAAATGATGAAGAGCTACTATGGGTTCAACAACTCCCCTTAAGGGTTGGCAACTAATTGATTATATCAGCATCACCAAATATTTGAAAAATAATAAGGTATTTATTCTGTCTACCAGCAATATGGAATTGCAGATTCTATAATATCTAAGAATTTCTTAGACTCCTCTACTGATTAATTGGGAACCACTAATATGCATTAGATAAATAGTGGAAGAATTCAGGACATATTTTAACTGTAAATGTCTATGCTTCGTACATGCTTCAAATTTTTTACACAGGGGAACTTTTATTAGATAATCTGGAGGAGAACAAAATAGTAATAAGACCATTTGAGTATTTTTCCTCTCTGAACTGGTCTTGTTCTTTGTCTACTCTGTATATTAGCCAGTATTCTAAATTTTTATGATTTGCTCCATATAATTTTACATATATATTCATATATTTTTCATACGTTTGTGTATAATAACATCTTATTCATTATGGGCTCTTTGTGGGCAATGTCTTTTACTTCCCTTCTGTCCCTAGCACCTTTGGTAGAAAGTGGGAATAATAAATAATTGTTAGTTAATAGGCTAGTTGGCTTTTTAATGTTGTTAAAGGTCCTATGAGAGCTTTAGATCAAAATGCAGTTCTACTTTGGAATAAAGGTGAGTGGTGGGTAAAGACAGAGAGACTTTATTCACAAGCTGTGGTTGAGCTTTGAGGTGAGGGAGCGAGTGAATAGGTGTAGGGCCTTGGGTCCACGTGGCCTGCACTTAGCCCAGTATCTCTGTCCTCTGTGCTGACAGCTGCCAGATTAGTCTCCCTCTGGTAATGATCCCCAAGTTAGCTTTAGTTAATGAACTGAAAGGAGCTGCAGGTACTTCTGGCCATTAACTGCCTTTTTTTGTGGCTCTGTGAGCTTGCAAGCTTTCTTTTATCCCAGAATCTGATGGCAGCTTTCTAAGGGGCCTGCTGTGAGGCAGATTGCAGTGAGACAAATCTGTGTGAGGCAGGTTCTCATCTGAGAGCCCTTGCCAGAGCCACGAAGCTCATGCTTTAAGTTTTAATTAAAGACAAACCGAACCATTTTTGGGAAAAGTTTAGGCACTCCTGGCCGGGAAGACAGCCATATACTCTGTGTAGCTGGGGTTATTGTGGGCTCGTCTCCAACTGCAAAGTGGGATGCTAAGGACAATACAACTACCAGGCATTAGAAAATGAGATGTCACTCTGCTCCTCAAAGAAATTTAATAGCATAAAATGGACAAAGGAATAGAAAAAAACATAGAGAAGTGTAGGTCTATTTTCTATACAGATACAGACAAGTACAAAAACGAAACCTTCAGAAGGGAAAAAAATTTACCATAAAAATACCAGTTGAGAGTTTTACTTTTAAACAAAACTTAGTGTATTGCCTTAAGAGGCAAGTTGGAATTCATGAACATAAAATAAGAAGAGCATTGTGGAGGTCTTACTCTCCCAAACTATATACTTTTCAAAATTAACTCTCATAAATTGGTTTTAGATTCTCCTGTGGTATTTATGTTCTTGCAACACTTGTATCCATGAGGCCCAAAACACCTGGAGTCCAGGCTGTTTTACCGGCATGACTCACTTCTTTGAGTCTAAACTATTTCCCCAAACCTGGAGAACTCTGGTCTCCAGACAATCTACTGGACTGATACCCACTTACAAGCAAATCAGAAATAATGTGAAATTTATGTAGAAAGAAAAAGAGAAGTCAAGCATGATATCCCACAGTAACCAAATATTATTCCCTTGAAATCTCACTATGTCTCCCAAGTCTTTCTCAATATTTCTAGATGCAAATTCTTTTCAGAGTAGGCCCTTATAATCATCCTAAATGCATTTATTTTCTGCTTTCTGTACCCTGCAGCTCATAGCTTTTGGTCCATTGCCACAACTGACTTAGCCTCTTTTTGTTGATGGGCTGTTTTCTGAGCTAAGGTCTTCTCCTAGCTGGAGTTGTATTCCTTCATTAGCATCCTCAGGCCTTTGTGGGCACTTAAGGAACTCATAGAAGTGATATGGTTAGAGGCCACAGGTCTTTCAGAAGAGTTCACAGATTTTTCAATAAAGCACACGGTCAGGAGTTTCCCTCCTGCAGGTTGTTCTACCCAGTCATAGCTCAAATGCCTTTGAATGACAAAAGGTGACTCTAAGTAGAATTGCTATGTTTCCTGGCAGAATACCAGGAGTACCTCCAAGCTCCTGCTTCCTTCTTTAGTCTCTAAGAAGGTCTTCATCACTTCCATGTGCAGATAGAGTGATAGAGCTGTCCTTGACTCCAGTGTACTTCCTAGATCCCAATAAAAGGATTGGCCATCTTTTTTCCAAGAAACTACTTGCCTTTGGCAAGGCACTCCTGATATTCTGCTGCACAAGCACACAAATACATAATTAGGTCCCATGTCAGAAGGTATGAATCCTACCCTCACTACATATTCACTGTATACCTTGGGTAAGAATGTAGGGTGCTAGAGACTGGCTAGTTGTTCACTAAACTTTTTCATTTTCTCTTGTTCTCACTAGACTATATTTCCCACCCTTCCTTATATTTAGATATAGTCATATGACTATATTCTGGCCAATGGAATTTGGAAAAAGTGATGTGTACCATATGTAATTCTGCATTCTCTTTCCCTATTAACCAGCTGGCGAGTTCTCCAAGTTACTTCTATCCTGAACCCTCAAGTTGCTGTCTGAAGGATTACCTGACCAGGAACACCATGTTGGGCTATTGTTTAAAAAAAAAAAAGAAAAGAAAAGAAATAATATTATGCTATGTCAAGACACTGAAATTTGGAAGTTAAGTGTTAGCAGATAACCCCTCTGAGATTCTCTGAGTCTCAGTTCCTCATCAGTAATATAAAGATAATGCTTTCTATGGTGGTCACAAAGATTAACAGTAGGTTTAAGAGGCATCTGGTACATAGGTGTTAAAAGGATGGAGGCAATCATAAAACTGCAGAGTTATAAATCCCTTAGGACTCTCAGTGGTGATGTTGACCTACACTCTCCTTTCAGGGATGTTAAATCAGGGAGATGGGACATGAGGGCCAGCACTTATCTTTGAGAATGTGCATAATGACTAAGCCCCACATACCTCTGAGTATCTGTCCCACTTCTAAGCTTCCCCTGCTAGTAAGACAGAGGAAAGGCAATGATAAAACATGCATCTGCTATGACCTTGGGGATCAGACTCTATCCAGACAATCTCCAGTGGAGAGAAGGATCTGAGCACTCAGACATGTAGATGAGTATAGGAAAGATATAGGATCAGAATTTAGAGTTGGGTTTTTGATAGCTACAGTAGTTGTAGGAATATAGGGAATTTGAGATTTTTCCCATGTTAGAAGGTACATGGGATTCATTTGCTTGAACCTCAGAGGTTGTGTGGTTCATTAAGATTTGGCAGGTTGGGGAACTATTTAGGTCACTAGAGTCCACCAGTTACCAGAGTCTCACCATCAGAGATTATCCTCCTCTTTTCACAGTTATGCAGTCAATATCTAGTGCCTATGGCATAGTGAGCCTTCAATATATATTAACTGAATGAATGAGTAAAAATGGTATAATGTCTGTGAATCATGGTAGAGGATTCCTAGAAGTTCACCCCAAGAGAATAGAGGATGGAAAGATCCAAACTGAGACAAGGGCAATGACATTTTATAACCAGAATTATGTGCTCTTTGCTAATGAAGGGGTAAACAGTACAGCTGAATTAATCCAAATTATAAAAAACAACTTATTTCAAAATGTAGGTCTTTATATTGAGGCAGAACTGCTTCTAAACCAGTCTGGACACAGTTTTATGCTCTACTTAAAATATTTTCAAGGAAGACAATTCAACATGCTCCCTCAATAAGTGACTCTAATGTCTGACCAACTTATCTCATTATCTACTTTCCCTTGAAGCTGTTTCTCCTTGTTCTGTCCTTCGTGGTAATAGCGAATAGCTAATAATCACCATCTACACATCCAAAGACCTTTTGAGGTAAATTATAGAAGACACAATTCCCACTTCCAAGGAGCATAAAATCTACCAAAGGAAAAGAACAAATGTATTAGCTATGCTTGAGTGAAAGAGAGCTATTTGGGGTAAGGCAGTTTAAGTGACTTTATATATAGGAGTAGACTATGGTGCACTCTGGAAAGTTCATTGTTTGTCAGTAAACCAACACTATGTCTTAGGGTCTTACAGGAGAGAGGATCCTACAAGTGTTCCAGTTAATAACTGACAAAGACAGGAAATGTGTACAATTTTAAGGCCTAATTTTTAAAAGGAAAATCCTTTATTTAAGCCACTGTTATTTGGTCTCTGTTAGAGCAGCTAAAGCTATATTCAAACTTATTCATATATATATGAATGTATAAATGTTTTCATCTCATATTCATATATATGTGTGTGAACATATGAAATTAAGTAAAGAAAGGAATGAATGGCTTAGATCAAGAAATATGCATGTAGAAAAATATCTAGCAATAAGTTTTGCACACAGCTGATACTTTTTTTTTCAGCTCTTACTTTTATTAAGTTTCTCTTGAGGTTGCCATTTTCAACTCACAAAAATGATATTGGGTGGGTGGAGCTGCTGGTTTTGTTTCTAGGCCTGCAGGTATGAGCTATGGCCACTAGTTCTAATTTGGTAGCAGCAAAGTCAGGAAATCTGCTACAATGAGGCATCATGAAGTTCTCATTAGGCTTACAGCAGAGGCAGTGGGTAGTCATGATCTAGGATTAGCCAAGGACCCAGAGGTCATTTCCTCAATGTAAAACAGGTCAGTCCCAGAGAGCTGAATCCAGAAACTGGTAACAGAGATCAAGTTGTGATAGAAAGCCAAAACCAAGCAAAAGAAAACCAAACCAAATCAAAACAAAACAAAACAAAAACACCGTCCCACACACTTCAACAGAAAGGTTAGTTGGCATCACAATTCAGAAAGACCAGCTGTATAGCAGGGATGCTGAAACCATCAAACTTTCCAAACAAGAAGAGACAGAACCCAGAAAGAGCTTGGTGACAGCTAGAGTCTCAATCTAAGCAAGACTGAGTTTGATATTGAAATTAGCTGCTTTGGGCAAGAAACTTAGTCCTAAATTTCATGTTTGGTCAGGAGGCAAGTCTGGCTAGCACTGGGGTGAGGAGAAACATATGCCTGTAGGAAGAAATATTGAAACAGATGAGGAACAGAGTTGACAGTACTCCAGACCCAGCCAGAACAGACACACTATCTTGCCATGTTCATTAGTTTCAATCTTTCCTCATCTAGATAAGATCTAATAAGGGATTTGAGTTTTCCATCGTCTTTTCCTTTTACTGGATCACTGCTGGAACTATTAATGAATGTGAAATAGCCACAGGGCAGGCAGCCTTAGAGAAGAAGAGAGGAAACAGATGGCAAGACTAATCCACAAACTGGATAAGGCCATTAAGAATCCACTCATCATCGCTATTAAACATTGAAGAGGTGGTTTTTCTGCACGTTAACTTGACAGTATAATATGAGTCAGAGTCTTTCTAGGGCTTAGTTTCAATATCTGTAGAATGTGGAGTTGGACTAGCTCAGCGGTTATTAAAACTGCTCTGAGGAGCCCTAGGATTCTAATCTAGTCCTTCAGGTCATCCGAAGCAACAAGAAGAAATCTCCAGGTCTCTATTTGAACTAAAGCCATGCTGCATTTATATGCTTTATGCAGAGACACTACAGTCAAATATCTTCTGGGGGAAAAATGGTCCCACTGCTAAAATAAAGTTTGTGAATCACTGGGCAATGCAAATCTGAAGGACATCCCCGGCTCTAACAATCTGGGACTCTGTGCTGAACAAACATCACACCTCTTATCTATAGCTTCTTGTCTGTCCAGGAAATGCTGATAAGGTTAAGGGGGAAGAAAATATTCTCAGCCCACTGAGAAGCAATACTGTATCTTATAGCCAGTGTTCATCACAAAAAACATAAATCTGCTACCTAAATTCCCACTTCCCAAGTAGATAGGATACAAATAATACATTAACATTAAAAAAAAAAACATTTTAAACATTTAGAGATGTAATCCATCTCTAAATTATGCAAAAATAGACCATGTTTATATTTTTCACTGATACCTCATTGTCAGAGTTATAATTTAGAATAAAGTAAGCAGCAGTGGGTAGTCCACCTGGACAGAGAGCAATGGATATTCTAGGAAGTTAGTGCAAACTTGCATTTTGGAAAAAAATGCAGAAAGACCATTGAGAATGTCTATGTCCTTAGGACGCTGGGGTGGCTCAGTCGGTTAAGCGTCTGGCTTTGGCTCAATCACGATCCCAGGATCCTGAGATGGAGTCTTGCATTGGGCTCAGCAGAGAGCCTACTTTTCCCTCTGCCTGCTCCTCCCCCTGCTTGTGCTCTTTCTCTCTCTCTCTCTGACAAATACATATATAAAACCTTAAAGAAAAAGTGTCTATGTCCTGCTCCACCTTCACCTCTCAATCCCTCCTTTGTGCACCCCCCCATTTTTGGTATCAGATAGTTGGTTAGTTTAAATATTTAAAAAGATTTTTCACTGAACTCTGGCGCAGGCTTGTGCTTATAACGCACTTCAATATAAAGAAGGTTTTTTTTTTTAACTTTTTTGTTTATTCCATTCATTCATTTTATATATATCTGGCACCTACAATGTGTCAGGTGTCAGGTTCTCCCTCTCTCTCTCCCCCTCTCTCTTTCATATGAATGACTAAGAACACCACTCCTTTCTGTATAGGAGAGCCCAATATGTGAAAATATTCTGGATTCTATAAATAAGTTCATATTAAAAAAATCACATTCCATATTGACAGAAATAGAGAGTTCAACCATGCATAGATTCTGCCTTTCAACGGTAAATACAATAACATTTGGTATATCCTTCCAGACTGCTGTATCTATCTATTAAGATATCTATATGGATATATTATTTAAAATGAGATTCTATTGCATGTTGCTTTTTTGTAATCTGATTTTTTCATGTAAGGGGTAAACGGTAGATACTACTAAAATATGTAACTGAATCCAATGAGGGCAATTTTATCAGTGACACCCAAGCCAAAAAGGGCTGCCAAAACCAGATGCCTGGCTTGAGACCCAAGTCAAAATGAGTTGAGGAGATATAGCAGAGATAGCAGAGAGCAGAGACACACTCCTAAGGTAAGATCAAGTGGCAATGTTCCACTGTTGGGGCAGGCTTTTGGAGAGCATAGGCTAGGCCTTCCTCCATATCCACATTTGTCCCTCTTAAAGCTGCCATACTTTTTGCACCTTGACACTCTTATTTGGGGCAATCTGTGGATTCACTCCATTTAGTCAGAAATTGCAAACTCATAGCCAATAGGCTAGATTTGTCTCAGAGGTAGTTTTAACTAGCTTTTCAGATTAAAAAAAAAAAACGGGCTTACTGACCATTCTTAGAAAGGTCAGAAGCATGTGGGCTACTATCCTGCAATTCTTCATGACACTAACTGGCTAAAGCCTTAGGGCAAGGGTTCCCACACTTCGTTGCATATTAAAGTTACCTGCGGAGGTTTTGAGACACTTGAGGTTCAGGTTATTTGATGAGCCCAACCTAACTAAATCAGAATGTTTGGGAGTCAGAGCCAGTATCAGTAATTTTTCGATGCCCAGGTAAGTCCAATGTCCAGCAAACTCTGAGAACCACTACCTGAGGGAATTTTGAACTTACTATTTTCCCTGCCTGAATGATCTGTTCTTTCCTTCCAAATAGCCACATGGGTTGACGGCTCACATCCCACTGGTAATTCATCCCATGTCACTTTCCACCCTGATTGCAAAATCCTCTCCCCCAGTATCTGGGTATAACTTTACTATACGTTGCTTAATTCCTCAGCACTTGTCTTCATTCAACTTATTATGTATTCACTTATTTGTTACCTATCTCTTACTACTGAAGTATAAAACTCAAATAAGGCAGGGAATTTTGTCTGTTCACTGTTGTATTCGCAGCATTTAGAGCAGGTATACAGCTGGTGTAATTTGTTGCCTAGGGCAGAATGATGCTGAAAAGCAGTTGCTTTCTTTAGCTGGGGCATGCGTCTTGTTTACCACAGCCTGCTTCACTCCTCCAAGTCTTCCGTCTGATGAATGAATCTGTGACTCTGGATTTAACTATCACCCTTCAGTTCAAATGGAAATACAAGTCAAAGGAAAAACTAAGCTAAGCTGGTTTAAGATGAGATGCTAGAACATTAAGGAAAATATACATGGGTAAAGAAGAATTTTCAAAGTCATGATGTATTTGAGTGTTTCTTTATTTCTGAGTTAAAAGATGAATCATGACATTATCACGCTCTCTGCTCTCAGCTCAGTTTGGTACTCGACAAACAACAAATGTGTTGTAATCCGTTTAATAAGTTTTTTCTTTTCTCAGCGAGGGTCTGAGCCAGTTGTTCTATAGCAGAGCATTGATCAAAAGTGGCAAACGTCATTATCCCTGGCAGATTACCAGGAGTTCTGCAATTAACAGCAACATGAATAAAACTATTTTATGGACTTTAAAGTAAATGTAGCTTGATGAAGGGAAAACATATTCATTTTGCCACAAATTAACCTAGTGTTGCAGCTCTTCACATTGAATACATTTCTAAGGTTACTGAGAACTGCTGGGGACAGAAAAGCAAATGGAAACAAGAAATAAAATAAACTGTCACCTTGCAAGCTCGACTTCTATGAATTCATTAGCAAACAGTATTTATTCAGTAACCTCATGCACAGAGCCCTGTGCTGGGTGCTCAGGGGTGTAAGTAAAGAAAGAGAGAATATTTGTCCTTCAGCACTTACATAATACAGGAAATGAGTCCATACAACAATTTAGACTTAAGAGAATAGGAGGATAAAAACTGGATTAAATTATAAAGAAAATAACTTCCAACTGACTCACAAAGATCATTGTATAAAATATTTTGAATTTTGAAAATCTGATCCTCTTCTGAGTTTATGTAAATAAAATAAATATTAATAAAATATTTATACTTGCATGGCAGTATCTGGAAAAGAAGAACACATCATCCATATCTGAGATCATATAATCTATATGTCCTTTTATGTATGTAGTATACAATTTTACCTAAAGGTAAATAAACGCACATCCATACATGTGCCATTTAGTTATCTATTTGCTTCTGGGATGTATCCCTTGACCTCTCTTTCTAAGCTTTATACAGGAAGATGTTCTCTGTGAATTGCAGTTCTTACTTTCCCTAAACAACCAGCTCCCAGATACAGAGAGAAGAAGGCCTTGGCAGAAAACGAGAAGCTAAAACAAAGGGAGTATCCAGGATATTTCTTCTTCTCTGTTTTGGGTGCCTCCACAGCGGTGGCTTAATGTCCTCTCTATGCCAGCTCCAAATGGGCTGTCTATTCCTTGGCAGGGCAGCTCCCCAGCATAGTCTAACTCCAAGTAGGCAGTCTAGATCCTTTGCCCTTTTTCCTTCACTCTTACAACTAGCAATGACTTCTTGCTATTGATAACATTTTCTTTGATCATATGACACCTGTGCAATTAGTTCCTTAATTTAAAATCCCTCTACTGACTTAATGAATTTTCTGGCTGTTTTCCTCAGTGATCCTGACACATATATATGGAGGAGTTTGTATACATTTATTATAAAGTTATCCTGGCCCTCCCCAAATTGGCATTTAGTGGGAATGGAGAATTATACACTGTTCTACCTCTCATGTGGGAGTGGAGAAATGTTAAACTAGGATTCAAGATGAAATGGAGAAAACCACATAAGCCCTCTTAGAAAAAGATAGATTCAGAGATACATCTAGAAGTTGGTTTTCTAGGTTTTTTTTTTTTGAGTTAAAAAAAAAGATGAGCCATTCTAAACCTCTCTCTATTCTTCAAACTTTCCCCACCATATAATTGGTCCTTACATTCTATCTATTCTACCTCTCAAGTGTTTCTTGAATCTGATCCTTTATTTATTTCCTCTGATACTCCATTGGTTCAAGTAGACTCACTTTTCTCCCCAATGTGATTTCTTCAATCTATTATCCACAAGACTGTCAGTGAGTGCTTTCTAAAAGTTAACTCTGCTCACATAAATACCTTATTTAAAATCCCCTAATGAAGTCCATTTTCTATACAATAAAATTTAAATTCTTTGTATATCATATATAGTTCTTCAAGATTTGGCCCCTACCCATTTCTTATCCTATTTCTCTCTTCACACATCTCTCTTTTCTATCACTTCAGCTGTCCTAAACTACTTCCTCAAATAAGCCATGCAATTTCTTCCTCTGCATGTATGCAAGGTTGTGACAGGACTATACGCAATGTCCTCTCCTTCTTCTTGGCCTTTTTTGTTCTTCAAAACTCAGTTGGCCTATCAACCTTGCTATGAAGTTTTTCCTGGCCTTCATAAGCAGGATGAAACACTCTTTGGGCTTGTAGAGTACCTTGACTTTTAACCATTGCTCTTACTTACTATTGTTGTTATTGATTCACATATGTTCTTCCCTAACTTGAGTCTAGTCTCTATTTACCATCTGTCCCCATCATTGAGCCCAATGGGTGGTACTCAGCAGAGCATTGCTAGATCTTTATTAACTGACTGTATTACAGGGTTGACTTAGTAGCATCTACTTTGGTGTGTATCTCTCCAGAACTTCTGCAAGGCTCCCCTCAAAGAGGGAAAGAGAGTTCTCCAGCCCATTGATTCAGATATTTCTCATGTTAATCTCTCTGGAACACATTGTGGCCCTGGTTGTGAGCCCATTCTAGGTCACTCTTAGCCACCTGCTCATTTTCCTGGTTTTTTTTTTTTTTCTTATAGAAGTTCAAAAGATGAAGAGAGATATCTACTGTGCTACAGAAAGTTGTAAGAAAGGAAGACAGTGCTGTGGTGAGGGGTTTGTATATGGATGTGTGTGTGTGTATGTGTGTATCTGTTGCTCTATAATTTACTTTTTATGTATATTCATTATGTATATGTGTCATTTCATAGCCAAATGCCATAAACATATGTATAAAAACACACAAGTATTATTGATTGAATGAATGATCTCTCTCACCACATCTTTCCGTATACTCAGAACTGAAGCCATACCAGATAACAGCTCATTCTTAGAAAAGCAATAGGCTTTTAAACCTCCAATCCTTACCTCCATGTTGTTGCCTCAGCCTAGAATATTCTTTCCCCCATTCCCTATCTACTCATCAATCAGAGCTGAAATCAAATGCCATCACTTCTGTTGAGTGTCTTTCTGATCTGTCAGAGAAAATAAACAGCTTTTTTCCCCTTCCCCATAGCTTGCTGTCACAGTCTTTATTTGGCATTTACTTTGGTCTGCCTTGTATGTTAATATTAGGCTTTTTTGAATGTCTGTCTCTTCTATTTGTGATTTTCTTGAGGGCAGGACACCTATTTTCCTTATCTTCTCAGAACTTGTCATGCTCATTGGCACATAAAATATATCTAACAAATATTTGAAGAATTAAATTAAATTGAAATAAATTAATTGATCAAAGCATTCACATATGGATTATTTTTGAACCCATAAACACATTAGATTGTGTGAAGATACTGAGAAGTTGATTGGACTCGCAGTAATCCATGAGGTGTCAAAACTTGAACATGTTACCTTCAACACTTGAATGTGGCACCTTCAAACTTCTGTTTCCATCACCTCTATGCTGTTCACCCTCAGCCTCATGTAACAGTGTTAGGTCTCAAGTTCTCAAGGCCTTATTAAGGTGTCTAATAATAAAAGCTTAATATCTAATTCTCCCAAGAGCAGTTGCATTTTAATTGGAACTTCTTGAAGGACATTTAGCCAAAAAAAGGAACCAAAGAACAAATTGTGGTAGAACTTCAAACCCCTTGGTGTTTGGTAGGAAAAAGATAATGAGTCAGTTATAAGCTTTCATAGTCTCTGTCAGAGCACAAAATACCAACAGTTGTTTCTTTTCTTTTTATCTGAGATGACTGTATTTGGACTTGGGTATAAATAAAACAGATTTCTAAAAACAAAATTTTAAGGAGACTATGCAATAGTTAGAATTTAAACCTGGCCAAAAATCACTAGCTTTTTCTCCTGAATAGAAACCAGTCCTTAGAATAATATAAGCATTTAAAGTAGACTTCTATTATTTTAACCCTGCACAATTGATGGGGAAATGAAAGGAAGCCAGGAGGTACCCTCAACATGGAAAAAAAAAACCTATCAGGTGAACATTATTAGTTTCTTCTGACTTTGGTCCATTACACAGCTGTTTTGCTGGTCTCCCAATGGAGCACTAAAACTGAAGGCATGAGTAGGGAATTGCTGATATTTATCAAGAAGAAGTAAGTTAAAATGGAAAGAAGGAAAAGTCAAAGAAGTAAAACATGCCTAGCTTTCACCAGACATCTTTCTTCCAGGGAATATAACACACTTTAAAAACCTCATCTCATTAACTTCTATTGGATTTTTTTCTTTGGTGTTTTTATAAATACCTGTAGCTTTAAATAGACATGTGTGTCAGGATGTATTAGTAACCTTATTGAGCAATTAGTGTTATAGACTCAATTCTCTAGTACTCATCTTAGAAAACAGCCATTGGCCAAGTCAAGGCTAAGAGAAGATTGTGGAAAGCAGATAGAAAAAGTAGATGAACCAAGCAGGGGAGAGTCTCAATTATTCTGCTTCTATGGGTTGTCAGGTAAGATTAAATCCTCTGATCTTTTATGTTCAGCAAACAGTTTCTTCTTAGATGCTTGCTTTATAATGTTGCCTTGTTAGGTTTTTCCTTTGTATCCTATGTATACAAATTGGGGAGATCAGACAGAACATTTACAAGTCTATTATCACAATCATCATCTGATTCAGGCAAAATGATGAAGAATAAAAATTCATTTTGGTGGTATCCAATCTTCCCATCAAGCTTTGCCTCCCACCCCCAGGTCCCTTCCAAAGACTTGGGTGGCATGTTTTCCTACTATCACAGGTGACCTGAAGAAAAGACTAGAAACATTGCCAGTATCATCCCCTCTTAAAGCAATGAGGCTAGAAGTCTCTGAAGGAAGAAATGAATGTATTAGGGTAAGATTTCAGAGAAAAGAAAGGAGGCAGACAGATATTTTAGAAGCCACATAATCCATGGCCAAGTCTGCCAGTGAGTGAGACAGTCTAGCTGCCTAGAATGGATCAATCAAAATACAAATTTGGGAAACCATTACAACTCACAAACCACAGTGTGTATGACACCAAAAACATTTGCTTTGGCACTGGTTCTGTGTTCAGCAAACCTCAGAGCTTTTGTCCTTTGATGTATTTGCATCCAAAGCTTAGGGGGGGAAAAAAACCCACTCCCACAAAGTTTGTTAGCAATATAAGTGAACTCTGCCTAAAACAACAACAATAAATGAAGAAAACAAAACAAAATCACAAGTAATCATTCACACTGCTAAAGGGAAAAATAAAAGAATGAAAAAGACTATCCCCATGTGACTAAGCATCAAATCCAGCATCTCTGAACATGAGACAAACATTTATCCATCACTGTCTTCTAAGCAAAGAGTTGAATGGCCTGGATAAGATTTAGATTTCATGATCAGTACTTGGTTTACATAACAGAAGAAAAAAGCTTTCCTAAATTCAAAAGAAGTTCCTTCTACTTTCCTTTGATTTCTTATTTAACAATATAAAACATATTTATATTGCTGACTAGAATTTCTGGATGTTGTTGGTAATTTTTTTTTAACTCTCAATGAGTTAAAATCTCTTGGTGGGGAGCAAGCCTTCATCCAATATTGTGCCTCCACAACAGTTCAAAAAGAGTTTGAAAATGGTCAAAATTGAGAAAAAGTGCTTTCCAAGTTACTGCGATGGCTCAAGTACTCAATTTTAGTCTTAACTGAACCCACCATTTTTTTCTTTTTTGATGAAAAAAAAAAGGAATTGTTTGTTGTCTGAGTTCTTGTGTTTGCTGTCTGACTAACTTATGAGTAAAAGAATTGACTAGTGCAAGTGAGAAAAACATAAGTGAGCATAAAATTGTTGCCTAGCAAACCTCAGACAGGCTGAAAGAGGCACAATTTTCATTCTACCCAATAGCTGCATGGAAGTAATGTGTGAGAGAGAAGGGTACCAAGCAAATAAATAACTAAAAATAAATAAATGAGAAAGAACTAAGGTTAAAGAGGCTTCCAGGTTGCATGTATCCTGAAATATATCCTTAAGATACCTAAAGACAAGGAAGTCTACAAATACCCTTTCTATTGAGGCTGCAGTGGGCATATCACAGAAGACTTTTCACAGCTGACATTAAGAAGGCATGTTTGCAATGAAGTAGTGTGCTATGGGTTCATGATATAGCTGGCAGGAGCAGGGCTTACAGTTAGTTAATCCTCTCTCTATAAAGCATGAAGATGATGCACACTTAAACTGAATATCTAGCCAAATGAAGACAAGTAGAATGAGAATTTTTTATTTTAATTAGCAGGTCATCTCTGATATAAGAAAAATGCAATAGGATGTGGAGCAGTGTTGGCAATGAAAGCAGAGATCCGGATACAGAAAATAGGTATAATATACTCTGAATACTTATTATGGTATCAAATACCAAGTATCAGAACTGGTGACTAAGGCACACAGCTGAAAACTTAGAACACAGCTTAGAACCACTAAATTGTATATAGTATAAGTTCAGAGACCATCCCCTTCGTGGGGCCAGTCTTTTGACAATTTGCTGACAGATGTCAGTTCAGACCTGCCACCCCCCACCCCCCTTTCTCCTACTTTGGTAGATATAAGAAGGGGGCTGAGAGAGAATTATGGAGCTCCCTTGCAAGTACAAAGAAGACAGTGCAATATTCATGAAGAAAGAATATTCCTTTCCCTAACTTCCTTGTAGGGGATGGAACCACGTGAGAAAGGCCCCAGGAAAATCGCCCACACAAATGCAAGGACACTCATGTTTAATCAGCAGCCTGCATACCCATTTAGCCTCTGGAGCTTGCTTATCATAAGCCTGCTTTCCATCAGAGCACAAGAGAGATGGTATGGCTGTGAGGTGGCTATGTGTAAAGGGGGGCCAGGATCAACTGTCTTTAGTTCTAGATGCTCCAGAGGTACAGAAACTGGGATTCTGCAATGCTTGCAGCCTCCAGGATGGGGAGGTCACTGAAGGCGCATATGATGAGGGAAATATCACATAAAATGGCAGAGGCACAGACAATTGAGAAACGAAGCATAATGACATTTGATGGAAATTAGTTGGCAGGTATGGACAAACTTCTTAAGGGGCTACCAATACCCAGGGGAACTTCTAAGAAGTAAGGCAGCTGCAGGGATGATTGGTGATGTCTCCTTTCCATACAAAGCCATGGATGGGCAGCTAGATCAGGGTTATGGACAAAGAAAACTGTACCATAACCATGGGCAGCATATCAGTTAGAAATGTGTTTGGCTGCAAGTAATACAAAGCCTACATTTCAATGGCCTTAACAAATAGAGATTTGTGTTTCTCATTTAACAAGATATCCAGTGCGAAGTTGCTGCTGGCCTTGGTTCCTTATCTCCGTGGTTCTGAAATTCTCTCAGCTTCCCCCTCATGGCTGCAAGGTGGCTGTTGCAACTTCAGGCATCCAGTCCACATTTAAGGAAGGAAGAAGTCTAGGGTGGAGAGAAGACCACCAAATTTGTTACTTTTATTAGGAAAATTAAAGTGTTCTCAGAAGTCCCATCACAGGGGCACCTAGGTGGCTCAGTTGGTTAAGCATCTGCCTTGGCTCAGGTCATGATTTCAGGGTCCTGGGATCCAGCCCCGCATCAGGCTCCCTGCTCAGCGGGGAGCCTGCTTCTCCCTCCCCTCCTCGGTTGCTCCTGCTTGTGCTCTCTCATTCACTCTCTTTCCCAAATAAATAAATAAAATCTTTTTTAAAAAGTCTCATCACAAACTTATATCTCATCAACCAGAATTGGATCACTTTGGTACTCCAGCTGCAAGGGAGGCAGGGAAGTTTTTAGATTCTTCAACCTTTATAGTGCAGGAGTAGCTTTCCAATAGTTTCTGACACTGGTAGTCATGTTGAAGGAGGCCCTGCCTCCCAGCTCCCTCATTCTGCACACCTGCCCCAAGCAGGGCCTGCAGAGGAGGGAGAGGTCAAAGTGAGTAGATAGAGGTGGGAGTTCAAGGTCAACCCCAGCACCTTATACACCCACGAAGACCCCAGAGGCATGTATTTGTCCTGTGCAGATGGGAAGACGGGGATGGGGGAGAAAAATATAAAGGTAGTTAAACTGCATATAATAAAGTATGAAATAATGAACTATGAAATATAGTATGGAATAGTACGTTATAATAAAGTATAGAAAGTATGAAAACAAAGAAGACACAATCTTAAAAATCCAAAAGGAGGTTCTTCTACTAATTGAAAGAGGCAAAAAAAGAAATAGAATTGAGTGAGAGGTTGTCAAGGGAATTTTCTACCAGCTGAAAGGAGACTGTGACTGAGGATAGTTAGTAGCCGTTATTAACAGAATGAAATCATTTTATTCCTACGCAGTAATGAATTCAGACTCCTCACTAAATTAGTTACGCCAAAGTTAACTGTTTATTTATTAGAGGATCCCAGTGGGTAGATTCAAGCATTTTTAGCTAAACCTCTTTTGTTTTATAAAGTTCTGAACTGAAAAGAGCCCCTTAAGAAGACATACCTCATTAAAATAAATACAATTAATTTTTGTGAGATCCTCAGATGGGTTGCTATGTAACCAAGTACATACTTCACAAAGTTGTATCTTTATATCTTGAATAGAACCTATCTGGGAATAATATTTGTTCTATTTGGGAATAAGATGTGGCTTACATGTAATAGATTAATCATTATTGACAATTCCGCTGTTTCCCAAGCTAATATTGGGAGATCTCCCCCCTTGCTCCGACAAACACACATACTAGTCCAACATACTATTTAACTGTATAGTATTCTATCATTTCAAACCGTGATCCTAGCACATCCTTGTGCATCCTTCCTCAAAGAAGTAGATATACTTTTTCAGGTCTAAAATCAAACCCAGTAAGAAATCATTTTCCAACTTTTTAATGTGCTCCATTTTATTAAAGGAAGCCATTGGAACACCGTGTTTGTTATTGTAGTCCATAAAAACTTTAGACACTTCTAATATTCTAAAGGAGAAAAAACTGATTTGATCTAGTAAAGATTTCTGATATCTCACTCCACAAACATTTATAGAGTTTCAGCTATGTGCAGTCACCATTTATATGCTGAGAGCACACAAAGGAAGTAGATATTCCTTGTTCTTGAGAAACTCAAAATTCATTGGTGGATATACTAGTAGCAGCATAAGCTAATAACCATAACATATTGTGATAATTACCATGACAAAAAATTAACGTAAGGTTGAGGAAATGCAGTGGAGGAAATAACTATATTTATGTAAAATTTATTATTAATTTATGAAGGAAAAATTAATTAAATGAGTTATCAAGGTCTCAAAGTCAGCTAAATTCTTGCCTGTGTTTGAGAGAGCAGCATGTCCTTCCAGGCATGAAAGGGAGAATTTCTCACCCAACTCAAGAAAAGATTCACAACCTAAGTTCTGGCTGCCTCTGCAGAAACCTGCAGAGAAGTTTTCTTATACTGCATCAGGTATAGCAGAAGGAAACAGCTGGAAACTGAGGGACAAATATCAGCAGCTCCTGTGTGATTAAAAAGAGTTGCCAAGTGCAGTAGGTACGTCCCTCCTCCCAGCAGTAGCTTTATTTCATGGTTGTGTGCTAAGTCTCAAAATAATAAATAGTAACAGTTAATCATTTATTGAGTATCCACATGTCACTTATATAAGCCTGGCATTGTAAAATGGAATTTGCATATGTTATTTCTGAATTTCTTTACAGTTCCCATATAAAGTAGACCCATTTTATGGGTGAGGAAACCATGAATTAGAAAATTATCCGTAAGTGGAGGACACAGGAGTTGAGTTCAGTTTTTTTTTCTGACTTCAGTGCCTATGCATTTCCCACTGTGCATGGAAAAGAATAGATCATTATTGATGCCTCAATTTAAGAACAAGGGGATGCATTCCTCCCTGTACTTCTTTTTAGCCATCCTTTAGAAATGAACACAAGATGGCCCCTCCTGTCTTGAAGTATGGATTTGGACCTCCTTGGCCAAGGGCAAAATAAGTGTCAGAGTTCAAAAACTATTTTACATTAGCAAATTCTCTTCTTTCCTTTGTTGTCAATTGATATTTTTTCCTTCTCAAGTCTGATCTTGTTTTTGCTAGTAAATATTGTTTCTATCTCCACCCTCACTAGCAAACACAGCTGGTTTTGGCTGTCAGAGATTAAAAAACCTTATGCAAAGATTTAAACTACATGAAAACAATAAAATGAAAAGGCAAAAGAATGTTTAAATGGAAGATAACATCTTAAAATACAGGTTTGGCTTTGTTTCCATTTTTTAGAAGCCAATGCGAGTTGAGGAAGAATTGATATTTTTATTGTGGTTCTTGTCATGTGGTTCTTCTGAACAGAAATGTCCCAAATGAATGATAAAGTCAATATTTAATTCCTGTGTTTTCCATTATCTTACAACAAAGAAACCTGTCTTCAGGTCCTCAGTTGGCTATATATTGACCCCAATATAATTGACCCTTTGAGTGCACTCTGAAGTATAATATGAAAGGTTAGACTATGTAGTCAAGCTCTAATTCTAACACTCTATTTTTACATTTATAAATCATGGAATCACTATTTCTTAAGTACAATGATTCTGTTTCCTCTAAATTCATGCTTCTTGTAGCCTTTTTGTATGCATTGGGACTTAAAGTTATGTATCCATAGTGAACGGAGCCATATGATATACATAACATGTTTTTAGGAGGTTGATGTAACTCAACAATTATGGGGTAAGACAAATTTTAAAAGATCTATATTAATGTATAATTGACATACAATTGACTTCACATATTTTAAGTGTACAATTTCTTAAGTTTTGGCAAAGGTATTCACCTGTGGAACCATCACCGTAATAAGATAGTGAACAAAAATTTTCTCATGTCCCTTGTAATCCCTCCCTTCCCCTTCTCTACTCCCATCCCCACTGAATTGTTTTTGTCATGACAGATTTGTTTGCATATCAGAATTTTACATAAATATAACCACACAGTATACACAATTTTGTCTGTCTTCTTTTACTTAATATAATAATTTTGAGGTCCAGCCATGTTGCCACATGTGTCAGTGGATCATTCCTTTTTATTGCTAAGTGATATTCCACTATATGGAGATACCACCATGTATTTGTCTATTTTTCTATGAATAGGCACTTGGGTTGTTTCTGGGGCTTGGCATTTGCCACACTTAGCTTCAAGTGATGCCCACTTCCTCTAGCAGTGAGGTTGTTGATTCTCATGGATTTGTCAGTCATAATAGAACTGTGATGGCTGTGGAGCTGGAAGTGGTGGTGGTAGCTGAGGAATGAGAGCAGCCTTACACCACAGATTCCCATTGTCCTTGCCTGGGATTTAGTAGCTTTACTCAAATAAATGCTCCTTAGTTTGTTGCATGCCTGAAGTCCTGAAATGGTTGTTTTTAAAAATATTTTCTAGTTTCTTTGTTTGAGAAAAAGAGAGAGCAAACAAGGGGAGGGAGAAGGGCAAGCAGACTCCACACCAAGTGTGGAGCCCCACCATGCTGGGCTCAATCCCAGGACCCTGAGTTCACAACCTGAGCTGAAATCAAGGATGGATGCTCAACTGACTAAGCCACCCGGGTGACCCTACTATCTTTTCTAGTTTCATCAACGTTTTTTGGAGAGATGATTTACCAAGTTATTCACTCTGCCATTCCAGAAATCTCCTGATTTTTATTTTGGTATAATTTTTCTGATAAATTACATGAAATACAGGATAGTTTCTACTTTTCGGAAAAGTTCCATTTAATAAAGGAAATAAAATTTGTGCACATATAACTAAAATACAAGACAAATACAAAGGCACTGCATAAATAAGCAACCACCTAGTACTTTAGGTATTCAGAGGAAGGAAATAGCATTCCCTTTAGGAAGGATAAGGAAACCCATCAAAGCAGGGGGTGGCATTTGAATGAGCCTTAAAGGGTTGATAGGATTTCAATAGGTATTAAAAGACCGAGTATAGCAGTTGCATGAGTAGTTATGCTGACCTGGAAATTTTGAAATTTCTTTCTGTTTGTAAAATTTTGCATGAATACATTTTCATTGTAAAACTATTCAAATAATACAGTTGGTCACATTCAAGCATCTCTGTTCCCTGGACCCCATCCCATTTCTTTTCCCACCAATACTTCTAGGCCTTTTCATACTGATTTCTGAAAATCTGAATGGAGTGAGTTCATCCACAGTTACATGAAGAACAACAACAAAAAAGGAATATTTCTAGGGTTAGGTCTGCATTGACACAGATGGATTTTTGTAAAGATCAATGACTCAACTGGGGGCACCTGGCTAATATCAACACCAACAACAAATAATTGACTATCTGAATAAGTATATAAAACCTACTCAGTAGCTAGAGCAGTTGGTTTATTTGTTAGTCAAGCTAATCTAGGTTATGCTATCCACAATTCCAAAGGTTTAATGTAAAAAGAACTGATTTCTCATCCACATTTCCAGCTTTCCTGAAGTGGAGGATAACTTCCCTTCCAGCTGCACAGCCTTGGGACAGAGAAAGAGTAGAAGATTGTATAAGACATCCCACAGTTAGGAATGTACAGAATTTATGCCTACATTCCATTGGACAGAATTCAGTAGCAGGTGGGTTCAAGGTGCAAATTAGTCTTCTTGTGTGCCTCAGTTTGTGTGGAAAGTTTAAAATAGGTTAGTGAATTCATATCATTTTCTTTGCCTCAAGTTTCCTCAACTGTGAGGTGAGGTGTATGTCAATTAGATGATGATTACAGCCTTCCCAATTCCATCCTTTTATGAATATTACATTCAATGAAATAATCTGACTTCACTTTAGCATTCAAATAAATTGAGTTTATCTTTAACTTCATTAAATCTTGTTTTTTATCTACTTGTCATTATATTGTGTTTCATATCAATATAAGAGATTAATGGATGTGAGGGTGATCTGGCTGCAATATCTGTCACTCCATTGAGTGCAAGTTGTTTAGGCTGACCTGGCTAGCTAAACGGAGTCCCCTTCCTCCTTTGTCACTCTGTGTGTTCCTTTGGAACATGTGAGCTAGCTTGGTTGAATAGGAGGACCTTCCCTGATAGAGGAGAAACTTACATGAGTAGCAGTACTTCTCTGTAGAACCTCCAAACAAGCTCTCTGTGTCCATTTGTAGAATATAAGGTAGTCAAGCTTCCAAGACTCCAGACACATTCAAATGAGATGTTGCATGTGGTAGTCTGCGCTAAAAAAAGTTGTGACTCTCGAGTAATTTTTTTTCTTGTAAAATTCCTCCCAAATTTCAAAAAGTAATAGGATATGTAGAAGAAATAAAATCATTAGTTAACTTCTAGGCAATGTGTTACAACTGAAAGTTAAGATTTCTGAATTTAAGTCCTGACTTGTTGTTGATAATGGATGATGTTGAACCAGTCACTTACATCATTTAGCCTCTCTGAACCTCCATTATTTCCATTTTCATTTATTAATAATTAGGACCACACTTAAAGTTGGGAAGATAACAGAGTAGGAGGACTCTAAGTTCACCTCATCCTACAGATAGAGTTAGAAAACACTCACATCAGTGTAAAGAACCCAGAAAATGCCCAAAGACTGGCAGAACAAATTCCACAAAGTGTAGAGAAGGAGCCACATTAAAGAGTGTAGGAGTGTGGAGACACAGTGGAAAACTAACCAGACCTCAGTGTCTGTGGTGGGGAGAGAGCTACAGTCACAGAGAAGGGAGGGAAAGAGATCATCATAAAGGGAAGCTCCCACAGGGAAGATGAATCCCCATAACATTTGCCTTTGAAAACTAGAGGGGCTGAATTTTGTGAGTTCTTACAACCAGCAGGACTTAAATCCTGAACTTTAAAAATCAGTGGGCTCAGCCCTGGGAGAACCTGGAGGGCAATAAGAAGTAGAGTCCTCATCCTTAAAGAGACAGAATGACAAACAACCTGTGGAGACAAGTTTAGAAGCAGCAGTTTGAGAAATGCCTGGGATATATGGGAGGGAGAGTTATTCACTCAACTCAGGTCATGTTCCAGAGGGGCAAGATTCACAGGGAGACACCTCCAGGAACAAAGGAGCTTGCAGGTGTCATTTCCCTTCTCTGCCCCCTAACATAAACACAGGGCCACCTGCAGGGACTAGCTTAGTACAGACACTCACTACCTAACTTGCTTGCACAAAGCCCCCTTCCCCCATCCTACCACCGCTTTGGCAGATATGCTCTTTCCAGTCATGCTTGCCGCAGTCCCCTCCACCAGAGGACCAGCACAAACCTCGCCAAAACCTTGTCTCCCTACCCATAGACTTTGTGTGCCTTGGTACCAGATCAGTGGGAATCTTATTAAAATTGTACACCCTACCTCTGCTGGCCCAGTCCTGGCAGCAGCTGCCCATCACTTCTCAGTAGCACACAGACCTTGCAAGCACTGCCCTGCCCCACTCCAATACACTCTTGGCCGAGCCCATTCAAACTGAAGTCACAAGACTAGCAGTGTGCAAGCAGCCCTTATAGGGAGCCAGCACCACTCCAACATGACTCCTGCCCTGGGGAAATGGAAACACACACACACACACACACACATACCAGTCAGATGGTGGTCCCAGTAGTGGGCTGGGGGCAGACGGTCTGATTGCAGTCCCTTCCCACCAATGACAGCTTCTCAGAGGACAACAGAGGGAAAGCACCTGTAGGTTTGTTTGTTTGTTTTCCTACAGTATCTCTGGCAAACACATGATCTGACTAAACTCAAACCCAAGGTGGCCCTGGATTGATCTATGAACACACAAGAACCAAACACAGCACAAAATGGGCAAAGAGAGCCACTGTAGATGACTGAACTGAAGGGAAAAAGTGTCCAAGATGCAACAACAGGGTGCAGCAAACACACATAGGAAACACCCTGTGAAGCACCAGGTTCTGGCAAATAGGAAACATTGCACTGAAGGGCACTACAGGACCTCTTCTTCATAAGGCCATTACTTCTAAGAGCAAGGGACATAGCTGACTTCCCTAACACAGAAATACGGACATAAAGAGTCAGACAAAATGAGGAGACAGAGGAATATGTTCCAAATGAAAGAACAGGACACAATCACAGCAAGAGATCTAAGTGAAAAAGATAAGTAATATGCCTGATAGAGAATTTAAAGTGACAATCATAAAGATCACTGGACTTGAAAAAATAGTGGAAGACATCGGTGAGACCCCAAAAGAGATAAAAAAAAGAACCAAAGATGAAGAACACAGTACTTGAAATTGAGTTTATTTTTAACTTCATTAAATTATATTGAATCAATAAATTATGTTGAATTGAATCAAGCTGAGCAACTGAGAGGAAAAAAAATATGCAAAATGAGAATAAGGGAAATCAGAGACTTCTCAAGCAAAATAACATTTGTATTATAGGGATCCCAGAAGAGACAGAAATTTTATTTGAATACATAATATCTGGAAACCTCCCTAATCTGGGGAAGGAAACAGAAAGCCAGATCCAGGAGGCATAGGGATCCCCCACCAAAATCAACCCAAGGAGGTCCACACCAAAACACATAGTAACTAAAATGGCAAAAGTAGGGATAAAGACAAAATTTAGAAACAGCAAGAGTAAAGAAGACAGTTACATAAAAGGGAAACCCCATAAGGTTATCAGATGATTTTCAGCAGATAAGAAGGGAGTGGCATGATATATTTAAAGTGCTGAAAAGAAAAAATCTGCAGCCAAGAATATTCTATCCAGCAAGGCTATCTTTCAAAACAGAAGGAGAGATAAAGATTTCCCAGAAAACAAAAACTAAAGGAACTCATGACCACTAAACCAACCCTAAAAGAAATGTTAAAAGGGACTCTTTGAATGGAAAATAAACACCATAAACAGGAGTACAAAAAGTAGGAAGCAAAGAAGCAGTAAAATTAAGTATATTTGCAAAAATCAGTCAAGGGACTCACAAAATAAAAGAATGTAAAATATGACACCATATATCTAAAACATGAGGGGAGAGAGAAAAAATGAGTTCAAATTTAAATGACCATCAACTTTATATAGATTTCTATATGCAGAAAATGTTACATACAAACCAAATGGTAAACACAAATCAGAAACCAGTAATAAATAAGGAAAATTAAGGAGAAAGGAATCCAAGTATACCATTAAAGAAAGCCAGCAAACCGTGAAAGAAGAGAGCAAGAGAAGAAAAGACCAGAGAAGAACTACAAAAACAACCACAGAACAGGTAACAAAATGGCAATAAATGCATACCTATCATTAACTACTTTAAATGTAAATGGCTAAATGCTCCAATCAAAAGACAATCAAAAGGGTGATAAAATGGATTAAAAAAAATACCCATCTGTATGCTGCTTACAAGAGAATCATTTCACATATAAATACACTTGCAGATTGAAAGTGAGAAGATGGAGAAATATTTACCATGCAAACGGATGTGAAAAGAAACTCAGGGTAGCAATACTTATACTGAACAAAAAGATTTTAAAACAAAGACTGTAACAAGTGGCAAAGAAGGACACTATATTGAAATAAAAGGGAAATCCAACAAGAAGATATAACAATTGCAAATATTTATGCACCCAACATGGGAACACCCAAACAGTTAATAACAAACATAAAGGAATTAATCAATCATAACACAATCGTAGTAATGGACTTTAACACCCCATTTACATCAATGAACAAAACATCTGAACAGAAAATCAACAAGGAAACAGTGGCTTTGAATGACACACTGGGCCAGATGGATCAGAACATTCCACCCTAAAACAGCAGAATACACATATTTTTCAAGTGTATGTGGAGCATTCTCCAGAATCAATCACATATTAAACCACAAAACAAGTCTCAACACATTTTTAAAAATCAAAGTCATACCATGCATCTTTTCTAATGACAATGCTATGAAACCAGAAATCAACCACAAGAAAACATCCAGAAAAGGTACAAGTACATGAGGGCAAAATAACATGCTATTAACTGATGAATGAGTCAACCAAAAAATCAAACAAGAAATCAAGAATTACATGGACAAACATGAAAATGAAAACACAACAGTCCAAAATCATTGTGATGCAGAAACTAAAAAACAAACAATAAAACAGATCAATGAAACCTGGAGCTTGTGCTTTAAAAACATCAACAAAATCGATAAAACTCTAGCCAGACTCATTAAAAAAAAAGGACTCAAACAAAACTTACAATTGATAGAGAAGAAATAACAACCAGCACTACAAAAATACAAACAAATGTAAGAAAATATTATGAAAAACTATGCGCCAACAAATTGGACAACCTAGAAGAAATCGATAAGTTCCCAGAAACACATAACCAACCAACCAACCAACAAACAAAGCTCAAACAAATAAATGAACAAAAAATCTACCAAAACTAAAGTAGGAAGAAAGAGAAAATTTGAGCAGTGATTACCAGCAAAGAAACTGAATCAGTAATCAAAAAACACCCAACAAACAAAAGTCCAGGACCAGACAGTTTTACAGGTGAATTCTACCAAACATTTAAAGAAGAGTTAATACCTACTCTTCTCAAATTCTAAAAAATAGAAGAGGAAGAAAAACTTACAAATTCATTCTCTGAGGCCAGTATTACCCTGATACCAAAACCAGATAAAGACAGCACAACAAAATAGAATTACAGACCAATATCTCTGATGAATATACATGCAAAAATCCTCAACAAAATATTAGCAAATCAAATCCAATGATACATTTAAAAAAGCATTCACCATAATCAAGTGGGATTTGTTCCTGGGATGCTATGGTGGTTCCATAATTGCCAATTAACACGATAAACTGCATCAATAAGAGAAAGGATAAAAACCATATGATTATTGCAATAGCTTCAGGAAAAGCATTTGACAAAGTACAGCATCCATTCATGATAAAAACCCTCAACAAATATGTTTAAGAGGAACATGTCTCAACATAATAAAGGCCATCTATGAAAAACCCATAGCTAATCATACTCAAAGGGGAAAAACTGAGACCTTTTTCCCTCAGGTCGGGAGCAAGACAAAGATGTCTACTCTCACCATTTTTATTCAACATAGTACTGGTGTCCTAACCAGAGCAATCAGACAACAAAAAGAAATTAAAGGCTTCCACATTGGTAAGGAAGAAGTGAAACTTTCATTATTTGAAGATGACATGATGTTATATATAGAAAATGCTAAAGATTTCATTAACACACTACTAGAATGGATAAAGGAATTCAGTAAGGTCACAGAATACAAAATCAATGTACAGAATCTGTTGTATTTCTATATACTAATAAAGAAGCAACAGAAGAGAAACTAAGAAACAATCCCATTTACAATTGCACCCAAAACAATAAAATACCTAGAAACTAAGAAACAATCTTATTTACAATTCCACCCAATACAATAAAATACCTTCCCAAAGAGGTGAAAAACCTATATTCTAAAAACTATAAAACACTGATGAAAGAAATTGAATAGAACACAAAAAAATGGAGAGACATTCCATGCTCATGGATTGGAAGAACAAATATTATTAAAATATCTATACTAACCAAAGCAATCTACAGATTTAATGTGATGCTTATCAAAATACCAACAGCACGGGGTGGAGCAAGATGCCAGAGGAGTAGGAGACCTGGATTTTGTCTGGTCCCAGGAATTCAGCTGGATAGGGATCAAACCATTCTGAACACCTACGAACTCAACAGGAGATCGAAGAAAAGAATAGCAACAGCTCTCTGAACAGAAAAGAGACCACTTTCTGGAAGGTAGGATGTGCGGAGAAGTGAATCTGAGGGAATATTCGGGAGGATAGACAGTGGGGGAGGGGGCCTCCGTTGGTCGCTTCTGGCAAGTGATAGAGCAGCTGAGCACAAAGCCGGAACTTTTAGAAGTCAGCTCCGCTGAGGGACGTTGCTCCAGTGGCTAAGCAGGGGGTGGAACCCTCATGGGACAGTGTGGTCTCAGGACCCTCGGGGTCACAGAAAGACCGAGGGTGCCTGAGTGTGGCAGAGCTCCCAGGTATCAGAGCAGGGAAGTCAGCTGCAGAGACGGGGTGGAGGAGCGAGGTCTCAGCTCAGGGTTGCCAGAAACTGTGACTGCAGCACAGTCGGGCCATTGCTCTTCCAGCAGGGACACAACAAGTGACAGATCCGGGGGGACTCCTCTTCCTCCCCTGGGAGGAGTGCGCGGGAGCACACTGCAGGGATCTGCTGGGTTTAGAGACTCCAAACGGTGTCGGGTGCCAGAGATAGAAACACTCGGTCACAGGCCAGGTGAGCACGGAGTGCGGCCGGAGACCGGGCAGACGGGAGTGATTGACTGCTTTTCTCTGGGGGTGCACTGAGGAGTGGGGCCCCAAGTTCTCACCTCCTCCGGGTCAGAGGTTGGGAGGCTGCCATTTCACTCTCAACCTCCAAAGCTGTACGGAAAGCTCACAGGGAACAAAAACTCCCGAGAGGAAACCCGAACAGATTACTTAGCCCAGACCTGGCAAGGGTGGGGCAATTCCACCTCCGTCAAAGACATTTGGGAACCATGGCAACAGGCCCCTCCCCCAGGAGATCAGCAAGAGCAGCCAGCCAAGACCAAGTTTACCGATCAATGAGAACGGCAGAACTCAAGCGCTAGGGTAATACTGCACATAGAATTCATGGCTTTTTTACCATGATTCTTTAGGTTTTCAAAGTTAATTTTTTTACCTGTTTTTTTTTTTCTTTGAATATTTCTTTTTTCCTTTTTCAGCCAACAACTTATCAATCCCTTTTTTAAAAAACATTTTTTTTTAAAGATTTTATTTATTTATTTGAGAGAGAGAGAATGAGAGAGAGCACATGAGAGGGGGGAGGGTCAGAGGGAGAAGCAGACTCCCTGCTGAGCAGGGAGCCCGATGCGGGACTCGATCCAGGGACTCCAGGATCATGACCTGAGCCAAAGGCAGACACTTAACAACTGAGCCACCCAGGCACCCAAAAAACATTTTTTATTTTACATTTTTAGAGTCATATTCTATCCCTTCAGTGTAGTTACCCTTATTTTTGGTATATATATATAAGTTCTTCACTCCTTAAAATTTTGACATAAAGTTTCTTCTAGCACATCAAAATATACCCTAAATCTCTAGTGTATGGCTTTGCTCTAGTCTCCTGCCTGAATACATTCTCTCCCTTTTTTTTTTTAAATCCTCTTCTTTCTTTTTTCAATCAACTTCTTATATTATCAATTCCTTTTATAAAATCTTTTATAATTTTCATCTTTTTTTTTTTTAAGATTTTTATTTATTTATTCATGAGAGACAGAGAGAGAGAGAGGCAGAGGGAGAAGCAGGCTCCCAAGGAGCAGAGAGCCCGATGCGGGACTCGATCCCAGGACTCTGGGATCATGACCTGAGCTGAAGGCAGACGCTCAACCATCCGAGCCACCCAGGCGCCCCATAATTTTCATCTTTACAGTCATATTCCATCCCTTCATCGTATTAACCCATATTTTTGCATATATATATAAGTTTTTCTTTCTTTAAAATTTTGGGAGGCGCTTTCTTCTAACAGACCAAAATATGCCCAAATCTAGTGAGTGGCACTGATCTATGCACCAGCCTGATCATATTTGATCATATTCTGCTTTTTGTTTTGTTTTGTTTTGTTTTTGTTGGTTTTTATCTTTTTCTTTTCCTTTTTTTCTTCTTTTTTTTTTCTTTTTTCTTTTTTCTTTCTTTCCCTTTCGTCTGCCCTGGTTTCAGGTCTTTTCTGATTTGTTTAGTATATTTTCTAGGGACATTGTTATCCTGTTAACATTTTGTTCTCTCATTCATCTAGTCTCCTCTGGACAAAATGACAAGACGGAAAAAATCACCTCAACAAAAAGAACAAGAA
>NC_138382.1:27665611-27698745 GCF_054177405.1 Leptonychotes weddellii | reverse complement strand
CAATCCCCACCAAAATACCATCCACTTTTTTCAAAGAAATGGAATGAATAATCCTAAAATTTGTATGGAACCAGAAAAGACCCTGAATAGCCAGAGGAATGTTGAAAAAGTAAAGCAAAGCTGGCGGCATCACAATTCCGGACTTCCAGCTCTATTACAATGCTGTCATCATCAAGAGAGTATGGTCCTGGCACAAAAACAGACACATAGATCAGTGGATCAGAATAGAGAGCCCAGAAATGGACCCTCAACTCTATGGTCAACTCATCTTCAACAAAGCAGGAAAGAATGTCCAATGGTAAAAAATAAATAAATAAAATATCACAAATTAAAAAAAAAATACTAACAGCATTTTTTCACAGAACTAGAACAAACAATCCTAAAATTTGTATGGAACCACAAAAGACCCATATAGCCCAACCAATATTGAAAAAGAAAAGCAAAATTGAAGGGGTCACAATTCCAGGCCTCAGGTTATATTATAAAGTTATAATAATCAATATAGTATGATACTGGCACAAAAATAGACACATAGATCAACAGAACAGAGTAGAAAGTTCAGAAATAAACCCACAATTAATCTTTTGACAATTATTCTTTGACATGAATATGTAGTGGGAAAATATCAGTCTCTTCTACAAATGGTGTTAGGAAAACTGGATGGCACATAGAAAGAATAAAACTGGACCACTTTCTTATACCATATAGAAAAATAAACTCAAAGTCGGTTAAGAACCTAAATGTGAAACCTAAACCATAAAAATCCTAAATGAGAGCATAGGCAGTAATTTCTCTGGTATTGATGGTAACATCTTTCTGGATTATGTCTCTGGAAGCAAGGGAAACCAAAGCAAAAATAAACTATTTGGACTATATCAAAATAAAAAGCTTCCACACAGGAAACAACCAACAAAACTAATGGGAGACGATGTTTGCAAATGACATATCTGATAAAGGGTTAGTATCCAAAATACATAAAGAATTTATAAACTCAACAGCAAAAAAACAACCCAATTAAAAAATGGACAGAAGACATGAACAGACATTTCCCCAAAGACATGCAAATGGTCAAGAGACACATGAAAAGATGCTGAACGTCACTCTTCATAGGGAAATGAAAATCATAACCACAATGAAATATCACCTCACCTCTTTCATAATGGCTAAAACAAAAACCACAAGAAACAACAAGTGTTGGCAAGGATGTAGAAAAAAAGGAACCCTTGGGCACTATTGGTGGGAAAGCAAACTGTTGAGACCATATGGAGATTCCTCAAAAAATTAAAAATAGAACTAGCCTAGCCTACAATCCAATAATCATACTACTGGATATTCACCCAAAGAATGTGGAAACACTAAATTGAAGGGATGTATGCATCCCTATGTTTATTGCAACATTATTTACAATAGCCAAATTATGGAAGCAACCCAAATGCCCATCAATAGATGAATGGATAATCAAGAAATGTTATACATATACAATGGAATATTATTCAACCATAAAACAGGATGAATTCTTGCCATTTGCAACCACATGGGTGGAGCTAGAGAATATAATACTAAACAAAATAAGCCTGTCAGAGAAAGGTAAATATCACATGATGTCACTCCTATGTGAAATTTAAGTAACAAAACAAAGGAACAAAAAAAAAAGAGAGAGAGAGAGACAAACCAAAAATCAGACTCTTTACTATAGAGAACAAAGTGATGGTTACCAGAGGGGAGGTGGGTGAGAGGATTTGTGAAATAGGTGAAAAGATTAAGAGTACACTTACCATGATGAGCACTGAGTAATGTATGGAACTGTTGAATCACTGTATTATATCCCTGAAGCCAATATAACACTGTATGCCAACTACACTGGAATTAAAATTTTAAAAATATGAAAGAATAATCATAATTAAGACCAACTCACTTGGATATTATGAGCATCAAAAGACAAAGTGCATGGGAAGTTGCTCTGTAAACTATAAAGACCTGCACAATTTAAAAAATAAACAAGGAGAGAAAACACAAGAAAGAAAGCAAGCAAGAGACAGCACAGGGCTAGAAGTGTAGTGTTCATGAGAAACTGGCACTCGGAAGGGAATGGGTTGGGTTTTGAGCCTCTGCAGCAATCCCAGATGGAAAATAGGTTGAGCTGCAAGCCTGGAGACGTAAGAAGAAGCTGGGGAGCAGGGTCAAGTGGGGAAAAGAAAGAATGGGAAGAAAAAAAGATAAGGCATCGTGAGTTAAAAGGAATGAGTTTAGAGGGCATTTTTTTTAAATATTTTTTTTGAAATTTTGGAACAAATTTAGATTTATAGAAAAGTTGCAAAGATAGCACACAGATTTCTTCTCTACCCCTCACTCAGTTTTCCCCACTGTTAACATCTTATGTAACCATAGTATATTTGCCAGAAGTGTGACATATAGCACAGCATACAGAACACAGTGTCTCATAGAAATTACACTATACTGATTCATACATACCACTAGCACTAGTGAGAAACTAACATCGGTACATTATTATTAACTAAACACCAGAACTTTATTTGAAACCATAATCTTTTGATAGCTGTCAATTCATTTTACTGAACTCAGATGAACTTAAACTGATCCCTGTCTTCATGTGTTCTCCCTTTCCTAGTTAATTTCTGGCTTACTGATTCAGTTTCCAAAAATGTATGGTGAAGTAGAGTCATCACAGGAGTCTTTGCTGGACCTCAGGACAACACATATCTGTGTCTTGATGAACAGATAGTCTGGATATAGCTCTTCTGTTACCCTTCCTAGGTGGAAGGGTGAGACGGTTCAGCCAGCTGGGTCAGTAAAGAAAGTGCCATTGCTTTATTTTTAACTTAGTCACAAACAACCAGACAAAGAGCAATTACTTTTAACAATATGAAGCATATTGCAAAAGGCCCTAGGGAGAGGAGGCATTTAAAGTTTCTCACATTCTATAATATTAGTAGAAGCATCTTAAGAGAAAGCTTAGCATAGCAGCCTTCCCAGGATAACCTGAAGATCATTCTTGAAGTTTCATCTATTTACAGTAGTCTTCAAACAGATTTCTAAGGAGAGTTTAGATCTGGTGTATGTTGGGTAGTCATAATGACTCTTGGTATTTAGTGCATCTGGAGTAAGACATGGGAAGCATCTACAATGCTCAGGTATCTCTCTTACAATTAAGAATTATCCAGCTTAGCCCTCAAGCAAAGAATGATGAATACTGCCAAGAAAAAAACTAATCTTTGGGATATCCATAAGGCAGTTGCTGAGGATTCATTAACAGCTTTCCTAGGAATTAGCATCTCCTTTTTAGTCAGGGCTAGCACTTCAGGGGAATACCAATTGTCAGAAATGCAATGCCATGTGTGTATACTTTTCTTCAACATGGAGGAAGAAAGGAGGCAAATTTCTGGGAACTGTAAATCACAACAAAATAAATAAGAATAGTCACAAATATATATACACATTCTATGAATGGCTTCCTTTCTTTTGTGTCAGTGCTGTAGCAGGAATAATTATACTCTAGCATTTGCCAAGTTTCTTAATGCAATAACAGTTGCAAGTCATTCTCTTAAATTAATAGAATTCTGAGAGCAAATATCATTAAATATCGTGAAAATGCTTGTCATTATTTTACATGTTTTCTCTCTGTATCTGCGTATCTCAAAAGCACCCTAAAAGCTCTGCCAGGGGCAGGAGTTCAGCACTTCAACACGTGTCTTTTTAAAAATGTTGGAAAATTCACGAATTAATTTGCCAGCTAAACTACATAATCGGATCCTGATTTATTCTGAGTCCAGTTAATAGGTTGCTTTTTTTCTTTTCTTTTTTGAAGGAGGCAAAAAGACTTGCCCTGAGTCCAAGAAGAATGTAGAATGTAGAGTTTGCTTAGGTAGAAATTTTAGTCCTCATTGGCTTAAATTCATGGTATATGAGGTTATGGAATCCACCAGAAATGGTCATTGAAAGTCTCATTTAAAAATGCATTCATTTCCTTTCCCCCTATAAGCTTTGCAAATGCAACTGTGCTTGCAACTTCAAGAAATCTAGCTGCTTATCTCTACCAGTATATCATTCAGTTACCCTAGACAGCAAACACAATATTTATCTCAGTCTCATTACTGCTCATACCTTATCCAACTTCATTTTGGCTTTGGTATTTGTTAGCTATGAAGGGCAGGGATAGGTCTGGTATCCCTTCTATTCCCATGAGACATACTAACTGTGCTATAGGAGGTAGGCACAATTTAGAAGCTTCATAGAATTTCAACAAAAAGAGGAATTCATGCAGTGAAATAGAAGTTAGGCTCTGCTGAAATCTTTGCACATTCTCAGAATGATTTCACATGCACTTAATAAATTGATAAGTATTCCAACTACAGAGTAATCCAAATTTTAATTCAGGATATTAAGTACCACTGAAATAAAACCATCTTTTAGTTTAGCCTATGGAATCCAAACCAGTTCCTAGACCATTGACTTTTCACTAAAAGATATCATACCTACTTTGACAACAAATAAGTACTTATGCCAAGATCTGTTTTATTTACCAAGGATAAATACTTAAGAGATGTCCTTTAAAGATTCCAATTTTATGTCATAGGAAGTAGCAACTAGTAGTTTTTTATGATACACAAACAGAATGCTATGTATCCACTGTAAGAGCAGAGACAATGGCCAAGTCACAAGGAGATGAAGCATTAGTATTATTTTAATATCTTAACTGGGCTTATTGTTATCTTGTAATATGATACTGTGTTGGCAACTGGGAATATCTTGGAATCAAGGGCTCTCTGTGCTAAAAAGAAACTTAGAGACCAACTGGATGATTTACTTTGCTTTATAAATATGGAAGTTGAGGTCCAGTGAGGCAAGTGACTCAATCAAATTCTAGGAGACCTCCATCATAACTTTGCCACTTTTAAGAAAGACCTTTCTGGGGCGCCTGGGTGGCTCAGTCGTTAAGTGTCTGCCTTCGGCTCAGGTCATGATCCCAGGGTCCTGGGATCGAGCCCCGCATCGGGCTCCCTGCTCGCCGGGAAGCCTGCTCCTCCCTCTCCCACTCCCCCTGCTTGTGTTCCCTCTCTCGCTGTGTCTCTCTCTGTCAAATAAATAAAATCTTAAAAAAAAAAAAAAAAGAAAGAAAGACCTTTCTATTTTTTTTCTGGAAATTAAATAATCTTTAACTTTAGTAGTTATAATGTTTATTGACATTAAAGACAAGTTCTCTGTTCTTGGACTTTGGCATAGACTGTAAGATAATGCAGAGGATGAATTTCAGTTACTTACCTTAATCCTATTGAATGTGTTACAATTGACCCAGTTTTGCTAGTTAGTCTTATATGAGAAACCACAAATGTTTTCATATTTTGATCAGATTCCAAGATCCTTTCTCTTATTATTATGTTCCACAGTTTCATACATAAGATTCGAGATAAAAGAGACCTCTTCCTGACCATAGTACAAGTTAAAAAGCACTTCCCAATTTGATCTTCCTTTATATTTTTCCCCATTTACCACATATCATAAAGAAATGATTGTATAAATTATACAGTGTTGAATCAGAGAGAAATTATTTGCTCTGATCTGATCAGGTATCTCATCTAAGCTTCTACAATCTATTGTTTAGGTCACAGACGTAAATATACAAAATTCTAGGAATTACAGCAAATGAGTCTTTTCAGGTAGTTAATACTACTTACAGATTAAAAGAGATCACATTTGTTAAGCTAGTGACTGGCATCATAGCGAGTCTATTGGAAGAGGATGCTTATTTTAAGGGTATAGTTATAACTCCTTGATGAGAAGGTAGTTATTGTTTTGAGATGCGTTCAGAGATAGGAACCCTTTCCACTGGCAGCCCAGTGAAATTTCATGACTTTTTTGACCTTGGCCATCAATGTTATGGCTTCTAGCCATCCCCTCTGTTTTAGTCTGAGTGCACAGGTGGCAATATAACAAATAAAACAGTTGGGGCACAGGTTAAAATGCCAGTGGCAGAATTTGAGCCACTGTGACCTAGGGAGTTGACTAATCATAACAGTACCATAGCGTCTGTGAATTCAGACCCATGGCACTATTCCAGAAAGTGAGAATTCAAGTTACCTCCCCAGAATGACAGTCCTGTCTTCTGCTTACGGATTTCCCACTTGTAACAGAGGTTCACATTGATCCACCCAATCTTTGGGAATGACGGACACAATCTGGGAGTCACACTCTGAGATCAGTTGACCTAGGAAAGTTAGACAATCAATACTATGTTTGATGAATGCCATTTTCTCAATTTATTCTAAAGCAGTAAACCCAGTATCTCAATATTTTTTTAACCTACCTTTAAATAAATAATATCTCTGGAGCTCATGCTGAATAATCGTAATGGCTTGTAGACTAAAAACTAGTTGAATATTATTCTAACACTAGCAAGTTTCCTATTAGGAATTTTTCATTGAAATGGGTTTTACCATGGGATATTGCTACTGTCCTACCATTTATAAAAGTAACTTCATTTATTTTCAGAGTTTTCTCAGTCCATAAAAGGACACTTGACTCAGTACCACAATTTAAAAAGGAAGTAACTATCAGTGCAGTCTTTAAAAAGCAGGAGTACGTATGTTCCATTTGCTTTGTATTGTGTCCTACCATGCTGCCACAGACCCGGGACGAGGGGGGTGGGTGGGGAATACTGTTAGAGAATGATGATTTTGATGCTGTTCCTTTGGGTTGCTTTGCACTGAAATGTTTTGAAATCTGAAATTCTACTTTGCCATTTTCATGAGTTATTTAAAGCATTCCTTCTGCACACTTGAGAATGATGAGGGTTTGAGGGTGCCAAGAACTAGCTTAAACTGACTAGGAGTGAATTCATGTTTTGAAGTCCTTATATCTCCCTACTCATATCACACTCTTTTGAGGAATGCTAAGAAATTGGACTTCAGAAATTTTTCACATTGCCTTTTTATTTTCTTAAATATTGTTTGATTTCATTTTTCTCTCATTTTGTAAAATAATGTACAAATAAAATGTCCTGCTTTTGTATTCTGTGGAATCAATGAAAGATTTTTTTTTTCCTTTCTATCTCTCTCTCACTCTCCACTCCATCTTGTTGGGACTTGCTGTGACAATACAGAAAAATGTAAGACCTCAAGCCAAGAACTAAGAAGCTGCCATTTGTAACCAAAATCTGAAAATATTTCTAGCTAGGTATATTTCTTAATGAAAATCTTTCCATTTGCACTGCCCCTTTGATGGTTGCTCCTAATGTTATCCCTAACCTGTGCATTTAAGAATTGTTTTCAGATGGATCTCTTTCTTTTTACATGTTATCCTTTGCCATCTACCTTATTTATCTAGCTAATAGCATATGTTTACCTACTTAAAATAAATATTACTCTAAGGAATTGTTATGAAACCCTTCATGGGGTGGGAAAAGAATTCCTGACATTTTTAGTCCTGAATACCCTACACTTTCTCTTCTTTTGAAATATACTACTGCATATGCATTTTAATTAAACACAAACTGCATTCACAGTGGGGTTTACATGTCACCAGTTATTCTGAATGAGGGTTTTTCTCTTCTTTTTGGATGTTAAATCATCATCTGTCTTTCAACACATGTGGAAAATGCAGCTAAAATTGTAAATGACATTTTTTCCTAAGCATAAATTTGGGATGTGGTCAGTTTTTCTTTTTCTCCAGAAGCTCAAAAACTTCAATTGTCTCACTGTGGGTGTTTTCTAAAGTACAGTCACAAAAGAGATTGTGAAAATGACAATGTTGTGTTTGATATTTATTCTCTCGTGCTGACTTCCATATCAAAACTGCTAAGTTGGGAAGACAAAAGATGCTTTCCCAACTGCTGGCAACACAAAGCTCCTTTGTATTCTGACTCTTCTCTTTCCCTTACATCAACATCAATAAGTATTTTGTGAGAGAGACCAAAATGTCAGTCTTTCCAAGGAGCAATCAAGACTAGTTTATTCTTTGCTCTGTAATTAAAGCCTGTTTCTGTGAGGAAAGTAAACCAATACCCCAGCAGCCAAAGATAAACTGCTGTGCTATTTTTAATCTACAGCAACCCATTCAACAGTATGAACCCTTTGAGACTTGCTGCAGTTTTGCCTTCTTGAGCCAATAGAAAAATGATTCATGGAAGACAATAGTGGATAATAGTTTTATGGTATTAAAATTGGGTGTCTTCTTTTAAATGATTGTTTTTGAACAAACACACTACAAAGGACATGGATGAAAGTAGAGGATTTGATGAATGTGCTTTATCCACCCAAAATGTGTATGCAGTCTGAAGGAGAGTAGAATATACCACTCCAAAATATGCTTCTTTGGTATAAGGATTATTTTGAACTAGTTATTAAAAAAACAAAAAAGACAAAAACAACAATAAAAAATTCAGCAGACAAGGGAGAAGCTCTGAAAACCAAGTAGAAAACCCTTTTGTAAGAGATATTTGAATTTATAAGGGAAATGATGGTGTCTTTCTTTCCGTACCAGGAAGAAGAACTCGAGAAACTCAATGGGGAAGTCAAGAACTTAAATCTACATAACAACCATACCCTTGTTTACTGTGATTTGCCTGATAACCTCCTATAACTAGCTTTCCCACCCCCAACATCTTCTTTTGTCTTTAGCTGAAAATGATATTAATGGTGGTGACTTGGGCAATTTCAGAGTTAGTTTCATGGGTCTCTCCCATGTAAATGGAGGAGTTATACATATTATTAAACTTCTGCATGTTTTTCTTCTATTAATCTGTCTTTTATTATGGAGAGGGAGGAGGGTCTCAGCAAAGAACCAAAAAGATAGAAGAAAAATAATTTTTCCTCCCCTACAAGTCCTTCCTTTCATTCCTTGAATATGTGCCAATCCCAACCCCAATGCTTCGATTTGCTACAGACTTGACCATATTAAAAAAGGAATTTTTGGTTATTAGACTTACTTCTCAACTCCCATCAAAAGGGTTCCCCTAGAGATAGCTTCTTCCTTATCACCCAGTTGACTGCCATACAGAAGTACGGACACTGCTATGTCCTTCCTGAATCCCAGGGTCCTGTTCTCATGTTTGGCTGCTAGCTTCTTTCTCTAGAGAAGAGAAAAAAAAATTATACCACAATAATCTCATCAATTCAGTAAGCAACCTTTTTAGTTTGTAATGCCAGCTAAGAATTCCTCCATTCAGTCCCTCTTTTCTATTATTTGGTATTTATATAATCAAAGGGTACATTAAAAGGATTTCCTAAACTAATGTGCAGCCTCTTCTCAAAGATATATAGAGCCAAGCCTATGAAATTTTTAAATAGAAATATTTTGAATAGATAAGTCTTCTTTCCTCATCTCCTGAGTCCAAAAAAGTGACTTCTCACTATGAGCTGCTCTGCTCTGCTTATGGAATATGTATAATATGTGAGGATTTGTAAAGGATTTTCCAGGGAAAACATCACCCTCACACTCAAGTCTCACTGAAATTTTAATATGTCAAGGCAAGCCACAGACGTGACCCACATATGAAATTTAAAATTATTTCCTGTCCACACTAAAAAAAAAAAGCAAAACGAAAGAGGTGAAATTAATCTTAATAATATAATCTATTTAACTGAATATATCCCCAATATTATCATTTTAACATGCACTCAATATTAAAAACATCATTATTGAGTTCTTTTTTTTCTTTTTTTTTTATATGGAGGCTTTGTAATTCAGTGGGTATTTGTACATTTACAGCACATCTCATTTCAGATTAGCTACATTTCAAATGTTCAATAGCCGCAGAAGTCCAGTGGCTACCTTAAAGGATGAAGCAGTTCTCAACCTTCACTGGTAGATGAGTATTTCCTTTACATAGACCCACAGACTGAATACATAGACAATAGCTAGACCATGTATGACAGTAAACTCTGATCCATATAACATACCCAGGAAGTCAACCTGTAACATCTGTAGCAATTGTTTTGGGATGGTCAGGACTTGGTCAATGACTGCATACTTCCCTATCCCTCCTCCACTCCATCCTTCCAATGCAGGACCAGTCAGAGAAAGTCAAATATGCTCCCCAATTAATCGCATAAGATGCCTGCTTCTAGTTAGCTGCTTCCATTTTACACGCCAACAAACTCCAACCAGAGCATGTCTGAGGACTTCTCCCCCCCTTTTTGTTTCACTATTAAGCCTTCTCTCTTCCCTGCCTGCCTTTGATTCCTTACCAAACACAAGCTGACTACTTACTTTAGAGTTCTGAATTAATAGCCTCTGTTATCATTTGGGTGCCCTTAGGTTATTTCTGTAAGACTTGAACTTCACTTTCCATTGTGTAGAAATTCTCTTATGTTTGAAAACACAATTTGTAAACTCCACAAGGAAAGGGTGGAATGTGGTACAGAGAGAGTGTTCTTGACCCAAGGCAACATAGAATAGAGCAGTTACATTTTGCTGGAAACACACACATTCAGGGGTTTTGTTTGTTTGTTTGCTTGTTTGTCTCTACATTTAGGTAGCAGCAGACAAATGTTTACCAAGATTAAGGCATAATGTGTCATGATGCTGGTAGAGAGTTGAGAAGAGACCTTCCTCATTTGTGCTTAGAGGACACGCACTTTCCAACATGGCGAGGAAAACAGCCCTTGGTATTCCTGGATTTTTCACAATCCATTTCCCACTACATAGCCTGTGTCTGTAGAGGCATTTTAAAACCTCTCTGATAATGTTAGCTGGTGCTTGAGGTTTTTAGAAACACGCAAGATGTCTGCCCAAAATGTGGGATTAGCACTTCATTTTTGGCTGAAGTTAAAGTGGGGAGAAAGCCCAAAGGAAAAACAGATCACTTCTGTGGCTGCACAAGTAGTGGAATAATATATATAAATGTTACCAAGAAAATCTAGAAAATGTTTGCAAGCCCAGCAGTGTAAATGTTATTTTTAAGACTCAAGTTAAAGGAAAATTTAATCAAGGCGAATAGAAAATGACTTTTTTTTTCAGTTAAGTAAAAATTGGGTCCATTTCTTGTTGAAGAAATTTTTTCCAAATAGTGATCCTCTGCTTAGGCTTCTGACCCATTAAAACTGGTTTAAAATGACAATTAGTTGGCCAAAATGAAAACTTGAATTTTAAAGTTGCCATTAAATGAAAATACTTTATTTTTAATAATAAATAAAATGAAATCTATTTCCACAGCTAGGCTATGGGAATTATGAGGTGTTAGAGAGAAAGGACATCTAATTATTTATAAGGTATTTATAATCTAAAAGTCCAGGGCTCCCTAACACCTCATTTACCAGATGACAGCCACACCTTGGCACAAGGAACCATGAGGGCTTTGAAAGGGCCCAAATACCCTTGCAAAGGTAATCACTTCCCACTCCTGCAGTAACTAGTTATCTGACAGGCTCCCGCCCAATGTATTTTTAAATTGTATGTGGACTGCACTATTTTTATATGAAATGCACTATTTCTCGGACTCTATTAAAAAAAATCTTCTTTCCAGTATAGTCCCACTTTGAGATATTATTACATGGTAAAAATGTAGCATTCCTGCCCTCTAAAAGATTTACAATGCAAACATCAGCCAAAGAGGAAAATTACATCACCTCACTATGAAAATGAGGTTTAGTTCATCAAGCACTAGTTGAGAAACTTAGCCAAATATTAATATAAATGTCATATCTCTCTTGGACAGGACACAGAGCAGTGGTTTTGATTTGGTCATGACTTACATCATCAGTGAGGCTTGATGTCTGCTATCTTACCCATGCAGCAAGGGTCTTACCTAGGATGTGAATTTCACTGGAAAGCTGGCTGTCTTGAAAAGGAGAGAAGACATGAGAAAGAAAAGCTGGACTCAGAGGACCCATAGCGTTTTCATTCGTGAACAGTTCAGATTAACTCATAAACAACAGAAACATTTTCATGATCAGGCAATGGCACCCTGTGTGCTGGCCACATTTCTCGTCCTTTGGAGGAAACCAGCCCAACCTACAGGACCTCTTGCCATAGCAGTGTGGAGATCCGAGCTGCTTCTAGGGCTCAGTTCTTGTCACAGTATAACCACCTAGGCTGCCAGGCATTAGGGAGTCATTGAGGAAATTTAATAAAGACAATTCCTTCCTTTTTCTTTCTTAGACATTTCATATCTGTTGATATTTATTGCAATAGAAATAGTCACGAAGTGATAAGTGAGCATGAGAAACCTTTCCCTACTGCCAAGTACACACATAAGGGAGGAAATAATAACCGCTTCTTCTCCTGTGTAGACCCAAAATCAGGAACTGGAGGCAACCTTCCCCACGCTTTTCCCTCAGTCCTCACTATCTTCTCTCTGACCGGAGTTGTCCTTGGAAGGCGTACAGGGCCAAGCCCCTCTAAAACCACACATGTGTGATTCAAGAGCTTCTGGAAATTAAGTCTATTAAAGTACCTACTTTGTGTCATAATTATGTGATCCACAACCATTGCTGCTAAACCTGTTTGTCACTTAATTTGTTGTTAATGGTGTGTCCCTCCAGACTTCAGGGATTTGGCTTCAACCTCCTCATGTTAAAGCCCTCTAGTAATATATCTATCTTCCCTAGCAGATTACAGCTGGCTAAAAATATTGATATATTGCTTCTATGTTGCTAGCATCTTATTCTAACTGCTTTTATATATTAACTCAAATTAATCCTTATGGGAAATCTTTGTAATAATAATATAACTATCTGATCTTACAGATGAGGTAACTGAGGCATAGATTGGTTAAATAACTTGCCCAAGATTTCTCAGCCAGTAAGTGGCCAAGCCAGTTTCAAATCCAGTATTGTGGCCCCAGAATCTCAGCTCTGAACCTATACACACTATTGCTTTTGGAGGACTGACCCTATGTTTTCCTAATCTCCGCATTCTTAGCCCCTAGTATGAAGCTTGGATCATCAGAATTTTCAGTAAATGTTCAGTGATTTGGGGATGACACTGAAGGCAGAGTCCCTATGCAGCTCTCGTCATGTGGATGTGGATCAGAGGTGTGGATGCTTGAAGCTGACTAAGCACTGCATCCTTTATCAGGTTGACCCTGCCATTGTCCCTGTTGCCCAGCCTGGCCTTCTCTTTCTTGCCGGTCTAGTTCTTCCTGAGATTACTGATGAAGCCCAGGTGACAACAGCACTACCATCACACTTCTGCCTTCTAATCTGTTTTCTCCTCTAACACTAGTTCACCTCTTCCAGTCCCTCTCTCTGTTTCTAAAAGGAATGTGAAACTTCTTTATACTAAATAATGAAAAAAACAAAAACAAAACAAAACAAAAACCATGACCAGCTATCCACTCTAAACTATATGACAGAGGGGACTTAGAAAAGTCTGCCTTGCATAAGTCAGTTACTTTTGTTCAGCCATCATCTACAGGAATGTCACTAAAGAAGTCAATATGATCATATCACAATCCTATCCCTGAACCTAACCCCACCCATTGGATGCCAGTTCCTCTTGCTTTGTAATATTCTTACCTCACCTATGCAACTAAAACATTTCCTATTCTCCTCGGTGTACTTATTTTGGAAGCCAATAGAAGCAGAAGTATTACTCACATGTCTTCTATAAGTGTTCCTGGAATGTGACTGAATGCTAATAGTTTCAACATTAGGAAGGCAACGATCTACATCCTGGAGTGGATATTTAGATTGCCTAGAGTTAAGCACTTTCCTAGAGGAGAAGCACTTTCTTCCTATTAGGAGATTCTATGGAATGAAGAGGAGGGCATTACTGAGCTTCTTCCCTAATGGGCTATGTGCTCTGTATTTCTGCTCTATCACCAAAGGAAGGAAGAAGAAACGGGCCCTGTCCTTAAGGAATTTCTCATCAGTTGGAAAAAACAGGATCAAGACACATTCATAAAATAGCAGCAAGTCTTTCCCTCCACCCACTGCCATCTCAAGCAGATATTCCCAAAGGAACAATGTGAATGGATTGGACTTGTTCTGGGAAGGTTTAGAAAACAGATGAGTTTACAACCGAGAAGGGAGAAGAAACTCCGAGTGGCTGAAAATCGTCATGGCACAACTCATTATGCGGCAAGCCTCGTTGCTTAGGGCCAAGGACACAGACAGGTGCTAGTGAGAGGCACTCCGGTTAGCAGAGATCAATGCAGGAGTTGCGAACTAGCTAGCAAATGCACCCATGGACAATCCCTGTTACTCAGACAGCTGAGTGTTTTCACAGCAATACCACTTCTTTAAACCCATGAGGCCTCACCACACAGCTATATCCATTTGTCAATATATTTGCTAGAGCAATCACGTAAACCTACAAGGGCGAGGAAAAGTAAAACCAAGACTCCCAGGGCAATTGTAATTCACCCACATTGCTCATACATGTTCATTTTTTTTCTAAGTGGATTGCTTATTTTATGGCATGTGCAGTATGTACGAGTTTTCTTAGAATTCGTTTAAATTGTGCTTAATCAGAAATGTGTCACGCAACAGCTTTTTTCTGCAAATGAGTATTTTGCTCAGTGGCACACAGCCTGTGCCATGAAGCCCCAAATTAAAGAACATGAAACAATTAACACTTTTCATTCCTACTGGTTCTATTTTGCTGTGCCTACATTTGGGGGAGAGGGAATACTTTAGGTCCTCAGAGAACCATGAGTAATGTTAATGTTCTAACAGTTTGGAATTCTTATCTTCTTTAAACCATGTAATTGTGTACTAAACAAGGTGGGAGAAAATGCCTTTTCACTCCCATTTTTGCCAATGCGGAGACTGATGAACATGAGATAGTAGATTTATGTCTGTTGTGCTGGCAGTCATTTCATATTTACTTGGACTACGCGACTGAAATCAAATCGGAGGCTCCCTACCCAGGAGAGTGTGATTTGTTATCTAAATAACTATATGTGAGCAAATCAGATGTGGATAAGATATTTCCATTATCATCATGTGTGTTAGTTTTGATTCATGAGACCCCAGCTTCATCTATACTAGTTTTATCAATGCTGTTCTTTTCGTTTTTATGTATTTGCTATGCTTGGGCAGGCGATTCTGTTCTTGTTAACTTCTCAACTGGTAATCACAAAGGAAAAATTTAGTAAAAGGAACCAAGGAAATATATTTTGTGTATGGTCTTGGTTAAGAGACAAACCCATTGCTTGATAAGGAATTAAGGGGAAAATGTACGAAGAATTGATAGAAGCAGGAGGAGTTTGTTTTGCTCACAGTATATAAGCCTCAAATTCCAAAATGCCAGATTGGAGACTATTTATATTTCCTTTCTTCTTTTGAAGGCTTTTTGTCTACTTTAGACTAACAATCTTACCTTTAGTTTGCAAGGAGAAAAAAAAAAACATAGGATGCAAGCTTATTTTTGTCGTACACTTTCACAAACTATTTGACCTTCAACTTTGCAAGCAGAAGTATGTATCTCTACCAATAGTTATGCTATCAGATTCTTGTTTGCAAACCTACAACTGACTTAAGATATTTTTAAAAAAGGAAAAAGAAGTTTTTCAGAAAGAGCACAACATGTGCATCAAGGATATTTTAATAGAAACTGTCTGGCAAGAACAGCCCTGTGCTTTTGCAGAGACCCACTGCTGCTGGTCACTCTCACAGCTACTACGAATAAATCCTACCTCTCCTTTTGCAAAGGAACTCAAGTCCCAGGTAGGATCCAGCTGGCGGAGACCAGGTCTTGTGGCTGCTGTGCCCTGCTATGAAACCACAGGAAGAAGGAAACTTTTCTGTTTATGTTCTATGGATGAAAGGAAAGACACCATGTCTCCCACTACTGTATCATTGGGTGTTATCTCCCAAATGGGAATAGGAATTATATACTGGAGTCCCCCCAAATAACAAAGGTCTGCTATTCCTTCTTTATAATTGATTTCATTTAAAATAATAGGTTATAAATATACCGATAATTTTTAAAACCTGAAATCGAAATTTCTTTGTTCTTGGTATATTGCCATGTAACATGTAGGCAAACATGTTACATGTTACAGGAAATCTTTTGGGACTCATTTTATATTTAGGGAGAAGATAAAATTAAAGAAGTTCTCATCTTTAACTAGAAAGTCCATATCATTTCTTGGCTTTGTAACTACTTTAAATATCTTCCTTCTCTTTTTAATTTCCAGCTCCATGAATATCAGGTTTATTTCAAAATGGACTACTATGGTCTGAATACCCAAGAAATATAGTGTGGATGGTTTCCCTAAAGCCACTGTCAGAATGCTCCTCCCTTTCACATTCTAACATAGAGACTGGAATCATGAGCTCCCTTTCACAGCTTTTTTTTTTTTTTTTTGAGAAGAGTTTGTATGTAACCCACTTCCAGACTAAGATATATATGCAGAATTGAACCAAAGATACTTTTAGGAAACTTACTATTTACTGAAATTAAAGTATGGATGCAGCCTAAGCAACACTCCTCACTTCTCTCTACTTTCTACCTTGAGCATGGTCAAAAGTACCTGGAACTGAAGAAAAAAGACCAGCATTCAGGGAAAACCAAAGAACCAAGAGAGTGCTAACACCTGCTTCCAGACTTGGACTTCTTGCTAAAGAGTGAGATTCCTTTGGGTCCAATCAAGTCTGGGGGCACTTGCAGTTGAAAGCATTCCTAAGTGATACAATGTTTTTCAACAATTTACATCCATCTGTAACTGGACATTTCAAATAACCTACTTCTACCATTTATTGAGTGTTGAATTTGGGCTGGCACCATGGAAGTGAGGTATAATCCAGACTCTCAAGGAGAAAGATAGTGTACATAGGAGATGCATAACTAATGTAATGTGGTAAATGTTAAAACAAAGGAATGTTCCCTGAGCCAGATTAGGACATGATTAATTTCAGTATTAGGACTAGATTCGGTAAAATGGAATAATCTGGAAAAAGATCAGTTGTGACCTATTGAGTAAGATGACAGAAATACTTAGCATTTTACAGCAAATATTATTACAGTAAATTAGTATTTCTAATGAATACTGAGAATAGCATCTATTATATGGGATCTTTTACATAATAATCTCATTTTATCTTGGAAAAACTGGTGTGAGGTGGAACACATATGTAGCTGATGGAAACTGAACTCCAAAAAGTCTAAGTCAGTTTTTCTCAAGCTCAGCACTATTGACATTTTAGACTAGCCAATTTTTAAAATGATTTTATTGTGGCCAGCACACTTAACATGAGATCTACCTTTTTAACAGAATTTTAAATGTACAATACATTGTTGTTAACTATAGGCACAATAGATCTCTTGCACAACAGATCTCTAGAACTTATTCATCTTGCATAACTGAAATTTTATACATGTTGAAGAGCAACTCCCCATTTCCTCTCCCGCAGCACCTGATAACCACCATTCTATTCTTTGTTTCCTTGAGTTTGACTATTTTTGATACTTCATATAAATGGAATCATGCAGTATGTATCCTTCTTTGGCTGACTTATTTTACTTATCATAATGTCGTCAAAGTTCATCCATGTTGTTATAGGTTAAGGGATTTCCTTATTTTTTAAAGCTAAATAATATTCCATTTTATGTATATACCATATTTTTATTTTTATTTATTTATTTTTAAAGATTTTTAAATATTTATTTGACCAGAGAGAGACACAGCGAGAGAGGGAACACAAGCAGGGGGAATGGGAGAGGGATAAGCAGGCTTCCCGCCGAGCAGGGAGCACAATGCAGGACTCGATCCCAGGACCCCGGGATCACAACCTGAGCCGAAGGCAGATGCTTAATGACTGAGCTACCCAGGTGCCCCTGTATATACCATATTTTTAAATTCATTCACCTGTCAATGGACATATAAATTGTATCCATATCATGGCTATTGTGAATAATGCTTCAATGAATATGGGAGTGCTAATATCACTATGAGATCCTGATTCAGGATAAGACTTCATTGTGTGGAGCTATCCTGTGCCCTGTAGGATGCCTAGCAACATCTTTTTCCTCTGTCCACCTATAGTGCCTCCTGCCTATACCCTGCTTATAGTACCAGCCCTCAACCAGTTGTCAAAGCCAAAAATGTCTCCAGATATAGCCAAATGTTCCCTGAGATACAGAGATGAATTATCACCTCCGATTGAGAACGCTACCAGTTTAGATGGCTTGAACAGAAAGTGTGACCAAATTAAAACTAAGACCTATGCCACCCGATTCCCCATTCTGTGTTCTTATCCTTGGAGGACTAGAACTCTGGGAATGAGATTACCCAATCACTACAACCACTTTCATTCACAGATAGGACTGCCCAGAGGTAACTCAAAACATATACATTCCAGATATAAAATCAAATCATCAAGTATAAATAGACACCCAACACATCAACGAGATTACACAAGGAGCTCTGAGGGCAACTGTAATGATGTGCCACCTATTTGCTGTTCCTATTACTCATATTTCTCATAACCCCTGGAACTGGGCCACCTACCCCAGGTTTTGAGGCCAAGCCTCTTCTCAATAGGAGAAATTTAAACAATCTTATGTCAGAAGAGTGCATTCACAAGATTAATTTAGCCTTTGCTGAGGTTGTACTCTAGTTCAGGGCAAACTTTTTTTGTAAAGGGCCAAATAGTAAATATTTGAGACTTAGTGGGACATATAGTCTCTCTCACAATTACTCAACTCTGCCTTTGTAGCTGGAAATCAAACATAGAAAATACGTATATGAATGAATGTAGCTCTGTTCCAACAAAACTTTACAAAAACAGGGTTGTACTTGGCCCATGGGCCATAGTTTGCCAACTTCTTCAGTAAATTGCATTCTTTATTTCTATGCCAAATCTTTTTTCTACCCATTCCAGTAACCAAATTATAGTCTATAAGCTTGTAGTCACAGGAAATATAATTTTCTTTACTTTTCTACAACTTAAACTAATTTCTGTTTTAGACGTATGTTCTGGTGGGTGGTTAAAACTAAATCTCAGCCAACTCAGATTCATCTCAGCTTTTTCATAATAAATACAGGATTATTTCATTGATTTTAGGACTTTCTTCATCAACTCAAGATATTTTCTTCATTTCCCAGGTTGTGGTTCTGTTTTAGAAGTCTTCGGTGGTGCATATATCAGGGGAGAGAGTAACTAGTCCCCTGCCTTCATGTGTCCACTGGCCTTATAATTCTCGTTTCTGTTTGTTGATCTACAATATACTCCCTCTTTTAACATAGGTTATATTATTATTTACTTATGGTAAGGCCAACAGATCCAGAGGTGACTGCCATTATAGTTTGTTATACTCACAGATTCCAAGAGGAAAGGGCATGCCATGTGCCATGGGGTGCCACATGGGAAAGCACCAGGGTCTTTGGAAGGCAGGGGAAGGTAGGAACCATGGGCAAGAGACTCTACTGTGGTTTCTGTATTAGTCAAGGTAGATTAAACAGATTTAGGATTGGCTAGTTTGAATAATTTCAGTGGGTTCTGGGACATAAATTGGCGGTACCTGGCTCTGGAGTGATTAGGGTAGGTAGATAGTGGCCTGGAGTGTGAGGATCCAATAAGGAAGGTATTTGGCAGTGGGTTCTGAATTGGTTGGTTTGCATTAAAAAAAAAAAAACTGGCTAGTTAGACTAGCAAGTTGTTTACTATCCCTAGAAATTGGCTAACCCTGGGAGAGATAAGTCCCTCCAGGGTCAGCATGACCTCTGATGTCAAAACATCAGAATACAGAAAATAAAAGACATAAAGAATATATTTTCCTCTTCAGATGGCAAAGTCCTCAGACTGCTCTTTTGGCTGAATTCAAACTGCTTTCAGGCATGTGGTGAAAGTTCTAAGGATCCTCACACCATGCCTAGGACACATAAACGCTGTAAGCTTACTTAATACTGAACAAAAGTCTGTATATTCATCTCACATGTTCTGCATGGCACAGAGGAGACAGCCAAGGTTACCTGCCTCTTCCCACTCCAATTAGCAAGCAGTATACTCCTTGATGCTACCATCAGACCTCCTCAACATATCTGGGTTTCTAAAGTCCTGGCCTCTGGTCTCAGCTGGAGAGAGAACAGAGGCACAACACTCCTTCTCATGGACACCCAGGTATATAAAATCTTACTTTCCCCTTGCTTAAGTCTCTCATGCAGCCTGGAGAAAATTAACCTTGCTGGGGTGGGGGCAAGATGGGATGAGGAAAACTAGGTCTTGCCAACTTGGTATTCTTTCCCATCTATTACTTAGCGCATAAACTTTATGGCCTGTGTCCCTCAGGGCTATGAGTTTTGGAAACCCAAACCAAGGCTTTTGAAACTCATACCTCTTTTTTTCTTACACCACTCTCTGCCACAATATTTACAAGTTCATCTTGATATTCAAAAGTTGAGCTTTGACTTCTTTTTTTCTTTTGGTATTTTCTTTGGTAATATTTCAGAGAAGGAGCCTGGGAAGGGGAAACACATTGATTAATATATCAAAACATTATCTTGCAACATCAGTTATATCCAGTGGGTACCTGCCTTATTCTCCTTGCTTAACTCCCACCTAAATACTTTTCTGGAACCATGGCCCTTCTATCCTGATTTCCTCACCCTGTTCCTGTTCAGACAACCCTTACACCCTTCCCTTTCCTGGTGAAGCTGTGCTCCCACTGATGAGTAATTTTCTTAAGTACACAAACAAGAAGGAGTTTCTGTGCTTGAGGAAATTATGGGAATCACAGATTCTGAAACTTTCACCCAATATAACTTTTTTTTTCCCCTTGCAAACCTGAATACAAGAACATCTGGATGAAGAGGGAAAAGTTTAATATATCAATTCTCCACCTGGCACACACTGAAGATCTTTAAATGTAAAAATTTGAGGATGGGCAAGAAATTAAAGCTAACCAAACTTGTGTCTTTGGGTACAGCCAAATATGATTTAACTGTAGACTTTCATCCCTGTATACAAAAAGGACTGGCTGCATTTCCATGCATTTTTCTTTCCTTCATTCATTTGTTCACTAAATATTTGTTGAGCACTTACTATGTGTCAGAAACTAGTCACTGGGGATACATTAGTGAATAAGAGATAAAATCAGCCACCTTCATGGAATATATGTTCTATTGACAGGAAATAAGTGTTTAATTACTCACCTCTATATAAGGCTTATTATGTGCCAGGCATTAATCTAATCTCCACAGTAGCATGATGAGATATTTACTGTTATTTATCATTTTCCAGATAATTTTTAATAGTTTGTTCACAATTTTAGAACTAGTAAGAAGCTCTAAAATAAGTAAGAAGTTGAACCCAGTCAGACTAGCTGCAGAGTCCATGTTCTCAATCGCTCCAGTTGACTGACTCTAGCTTATAATTAAATATAGAGGATGTTAGAAGTCAATGATTTCTTTGGGAAAAAAATTATAAAAAGGGAGTACAGCATACTAGGGGAAATCTGAATCTTAAATAGTGTTGTTAAGGAAGGCTTAACTAGGACTGTGATTTGAGTGAAATCTTGAAGGATCTTGAAGAATCAAGAGAGATACATATTTATGGTAAAGGTGTTCAGGCAGAGGAAAGGAACTGCAAAGTCCTTGCAGCAAGGCCATTCTTGGCACTCAAGGGTGCAATTTTGCTTGCCACTTTATAAAACACATCATATCTTTTTATCAAAAAGCACCCATCTTTGAGTTCTGCTATTGTTGTGGTAAAACACAAGGCTTTCAAAAATGATCTATCATGATTTCTTCCTAATAATTTCAAAAGAGCATTTTTATAACTTTGCCTTCCACAATTAAAAATAAAAAGAAATGAATGGATGAGACAAGAGTTAAAAAGAGAAAGGAATAAAAGAGATGCATTATCATCATTCCTTGATATGGTCGATGATGCATTATAAGGGATTAATAAAATGTGAGGCAAACCAAAGTAAGAACTAGCTCTGATTTTAATATGCATTTCTTTTGAAATGAAAATGATCATCTTTGTTAATTGGAAAAGAAAAAATCTAAACATCATGGCCTGAAAGGCATGAATACTCATCTTGTTAGTATAGGCATTGGGCTAATGATAAACCTCAAAGGATCTTATCTGCCCCAGAAAGAGAAAGAATTTACAGAGCTGGTCTTGGCTAAAGCTAAGCTGGTGGTTCTTGTTGCATTTACTTTGCCCTAAACTTCTCCAAACTCTTTATCAGCCAGTTGATATTGTTCCTGATTTACAGGAATTAGAGATTAAACAGCTTGCAACAGAGGCTGCCCAGCCAGACCCTGGCAGGACTGATGTGAGGCTCATGAATGCCTGGCTGTTTTGCTCTGCTCTGTAACAGATGGCTTGTTTCTAAGGACAAAGTTCTTTATTTTCTTTCAAGTTTTTTGGGGTTGTATAAAGAATTGAGGTCCTGGCACCTCAGTATTCACTTTCCTTAGTCCCAGAAGACATTAATCAAGGTCTAATGAGAAGAGATCTAAACAAGAGAATGGGACACGGATCCCAGCGTTTTCACTAACTAGTGGTGCAATTTATAAAAATGGACTTTTGATCCTCTCCAAACCTCAGTATCCTCATTTAAAAATGAAGGAAAAAATTACTTCTCCAGTTTTCATAGGATGTTGTAAGAAAAAAGTGAGAAAATAGGTAGAAGTACACTAAAAATTAAAGCCTTTAGCAATAAAAGTGGTTGTCTATTATCCTTTCTTATTTTTCCTACCTTTTTATTCATTAATAATTCTTAAGATTTTCCCTATCTGTTTATTCTCATTTAACTTCTTAATCTTTCTTGGCCTCTTCTACCTCCTTTCTCTGTATTTACTACTTAAGCTACTTTCCCTCAAGCAGACTTATTTCTAAATTAAATTCTTTTGAGTCAATTCACTTACCTAACAACCTCAGTACTACAGTTTTGCTGATTCTTTTCTTTGATATGCCCTCATGTCTGCATTTAATTTGTATATATTCTTATGTGACTTTGGCTAGCATTCACTCTGATATAAGGACCCCAGCAGTCAAATGGATTTCATCCAAATCTCTGACTGCACTGGTTTGGCCGCCCTGCTCCCATCTGCCCAGACTGAAAGGATCAAATGCAAAGGGCTGGTTCTCCTGAACAGAAGGAACACTTACACATTTGTGTGGAAGTATGCAATCCATGCTGAGTAAGGTTTAAAAATATGAGGGGAGCCTAAGAAAGAGGTAGTAACTGAGGAGACACAAGAAAATTAGATGGAAAGTCACCACAAACTCTTTAAGGAGACTGAGAGTCTCCTTCTTTTTTCTTCTTTTTTTCCTTACTTTATCCATTTTACATGCAATGTTTAATGAGTTTTCTTAGAAATGTAACTTAGTCTCAAAACACTAATATGACAATTGGCTAAAGAGAAAAATTTCTCCTCCGATGAATTATCTGATGTCTTTGTATGCTAAGCTGGTGTGAATTCATCTTTCTCCTCTTCCTCCCCCATCTGCCCTCCACTATGTCTCCTTGTCTATGTTCTTCTGTTCTCTGTTTCCCCTAATCCTAGACTCTTCTTTTTTTTTTTTTCCTTTTCCTAAAGATAATTTGGTCTGCTTAGTCTCTTAACCTCTCCAAGGCTATGCTCCTCTTGAAGTCAGGGGTTATGTGGTTCACACCATATTTTCATCCCCAGCTCCGTATTCTACTGTAAATCCTCAAGAAGTTGGTAGATTAATTTCCCAGCCCTCACTTAATCCTGTATGGGCTCACCCTGCCCTCACTAAAGTAATATCAAATTCCACCAGTTGTGGAATCCATATTACTTCTACTTCTGATCTTAGTGCAGTGGCTTCAAGCTTAGTGCAGTGGTATCATAGAGCCCTAAGGGCCCTTTAGATTCTGGAGAAGAGAAAACAAAAACCAGTGTTCCAGTGAGAAATTGCAGCCATGTCTAGGCACAGATTAGGATCTCTAAAAGCAGATGCTGACATGGAATTTGGGGTGCAAGGTGTTTATTGGGGATCAACACCTGTGAAAGTTAGGAGGAAGCACAGTTGGGCAGAGAGATAGGACTGTCATGCAGCTTCAAAAAGCCTGAGCCAACCTAGGCCAGGGAGGGGAAGGGGGTTGTCTAGAACAGATATTGCTTATCAGAAATGTCCCTATGCATTTTGGACCAAAATAGCTAAATCTTTATACTCTCCCTTTCCCCAACACACACACACACACACACACACGCGCGCATGCGTACCTTCAGTCACCAAGTGTAGGCTCTGACCTTGCGTGGGGAGGTTTTTTGCAGCTGAGATCCACCCTGAAGGAGCTGACAGCTGGAGGCTGCTGGCTGACCACACTCCCCACAGCTGAGCAACCAGTCTCACCTTGAAAGGAAATCTGTGTGGCACGTCTCCTCATCTACCACTTGAGTTGTCAGAATTATATTTGTATGGATGTATTAAAAAGTGCATATGTGCTAAGTTAGCCTTGAGGAGTTTAGTTCCACAAGGCATGCCATTGAGCAATCTTGAGTCTATGAAAATAAACTATAAAACATCTTGTGGTTATTTCTTTCAGAGTTCATGTTTCCTCCTCTGTCCATAGTTCAGCCATGCCTTCCATAGAGTGTGCTATAAAAAACTCTTAAAACTCAAACTCTGCTTTTGTCAATTGTTCACAGCAATTCGTTGATCTCTTGCAACCACAGTTGAAAAAGCTGACATTATTTTGGGTAATAAACTTACTAGCCATGTAAATTCTATGCTCAGTGCTATTGTCTTCATATATCAGATACTAACAAAGAAGGGGTCATATGCCAGACTGAAATAGGCATCAGTGAGCATCTGCTGTTAGCTGTATTCACAAGAAATGAATGGGAACTGTAAAAATTAATCAGAGACTTTTCGATCACTGACACATTTTAAGAGAAAGAAGTTATAAACCATTGCAATATGGTTTCTGGTTCTCTTTCATTCTCTCTCTCCTCTGATCCTATCCCCCCTCTCCATGCTACCATGTCTTCCTCCTCTTGTTTAGACACTTATGATTTTTACAAGTATAGCCCCTTTCAGGGAGTAAAAGAGGCAAGAAGAATTGGCTAAAATTGATTATATGAACAGCAAAGAAGTTCACCATTCTGAAGCAGTTTTATCTGTGAAAATCTAAAGCTATTCCCAGTGGCCCGTGAGCATTTTGTGGTTTCCTGGGAAGGCCTGACCAAAGTTTCCATGTTGTGTGAGGGCTCTTGCCTCCTGGGGCTTTACATATGTACAGACATACTTCATTATGCTTGAACAGAAATGTCACCACTAGTGATTAAAACCTAATTTAAATGGTTTGCCAGGGGAGCGCCTGTGGGGCACAGTGATTTAAGCAACCCACTCTTGATTTTGGCTCAGGTCATGATCTCAGGTCTGTGAGATCAAGCCCTGCATGGGGCTCTGAGCTCAGCAGGGAGCCTGATTGAAGATTGTCTCTCTCCCTCTGCCCCTCCCCACTCCCTCTCTCAAATAATAAATAAATAAATCTTAAAAAAAAAAAACAAACGGTTTGCCAGGACACCTGAACAACGAGAGGTCTTCAAGAGTTTCTTTTAGGGGCGCCTGGGTGGCTCAGTCGTTAAACATCTGCCTTCGGCTCAGGTCATGATCCCAGAGTACTGGGATCGAGCCCCACATTGGGCTCTCTGCTCCGCAGGAAGCCTGCTTCTCCCTCTCCCATTCCCCTTGCTTGTGTTCCCTCTCTCGCTGTGTCTCTCTCTCTGTCAAATAAGTAAATAAAGTCTTTAAAAAAAAAAAGAGTTTCTTTTATTCTATATTTTTTCAAACATGGGTAAATTATCACACAGTTGGGCTTCCAAGAATCACAATGAGGGTGTTCAAATGTCATCTATTAATTAGTGTTTGTTTGGTATGAGGCTGCCAAAATTTGACAAAAGTTGAGAACAGTACATTTGACTTCTTCAGGTACAAATGCTTGGTGAAGGAAGGCATCTATGACAATGTTTATTATTCTAGATTAGAATTTTAGAAAATAGTTTTGAGTCAGCTTAGGTTCAATAACTGAAATCACCACCATTGCCTGTTACTTACAGGTATAATCCATGTATTTGCATCTCTGCTATAAAGGTTCAAATTTCTGGGGTGTGTGTGTGTGTGTTTGCACATGCATGTGCTTTAGGGCATGGAGAAGTGAGGTGTCGCACTTCACTTGACATAGCAACAACCAAGTGTCACTCAGAATAAATACTATAATAGATGGCAAAGTTTCTCCCCAGGCATTTATGCATAGTTAAGCTCATAGAATAAGTTTTAAAATGTTAATGTTTACTGAACATTTATTGTATATGCCTCAGTTCTGAAAGTTCTATAAGTGCACATGTATTATTTAATTAAATCCTTACAAAATCCTATTATTAGGTACTATTGTTATCTCCAATTTACACAAGGAAATTCATACTTAGGAAATTTAAGCAACTTGCCTAGGGTCACTCAACTAGTAAGTGGCTGAGTCAGGACTGAAATCAGCTATTTGTGGCTCCAGGACCAGTGGTCAAACAGCTAGTAAATGGCAGATTTGTGATTTAAACCCAGGTCTTTCACCTCTAAGGTTTATGCTTTTAAGCAGCTTTTACAGCCTTGGTGCTTAGAAAGTAAGCTAAAAAATGCTATGTCTGAAGAGAATATGTAGAAGCTGAAACACCAAACCAAATACATATATACATTTACAAAATGAAACACAATAAACAAAACACAAATTAGTTAAATGTCCTCTGCTTAATTCATGATTGCCTAACAGGCAAGGAAACGTCTTGTCCCATAGGTTTCCTCTCCTTTTTCCACCTTAGCTCAATGGGACCCGTGCTCCAGTTCTCAGACCTCTCCAGAAAACTCACTTGTGTTTTGTTTCCACAATTACTGGGACACCAGCCGTGTTCTCCCCACTTCTTCACACTCTCAGCGCTGATCTTTCATATGCTCCAAAGTCAAGTGAGGGGAAGAGAAAAGGGGAGCAGGCCTTCACTTCCTCATCTTTTCCAGGGGCTGCTGCTTTCTTTCTTTCCTCAAGAGGAACAACAATAAAAACAAAACAAATACAAAGACCACTTCTGAAAATCCCCAGGAAATTCTTTTTCCAGAGTTCTCACTCACTAATTTGGCTAACATTCCTGCTGGTAACAGACCCAATGAATCCTCCATAATTGCTGTGAGCCACACAGGGAAAAAGCTAAGAGGAAATCTCTTCTGCAACAGCAAACAACAAGAATAAAAGAGGCAGGGGATTTTGCAGAAAGCCAACCTCCTGAAATTAAGAACAAAGCCTTTCTTGCCAAACCTATTCTAGTCTGGCCATCATGAAATGGTATAAGTTGCCATTTTACAGCAATCTGGTAATCAACAGCTTATTATAATTCTTAAGATCCTATATTTTGCTCTGTTTTCTGTGTCTGTGTGTGCACATGCATATTGTGTGTGTGTGCGGTGGGTTAAGGAGTGAGAGGCTGTGGGACAGCCACAGATGAGAACAAAATAGTTGTTGTTATTGTTACTTTTCCTCAAGATGGCCCCTTCCTTCCAGAGAACAATATGCTGTGATCTTTGGCTGCCGAGGCTTTACATCATCCATATTACCCTGCAGTGGCAGCAGATTGATGTGTATTTCCGCTGCCCCCAGAGAGTTACCCTCTAATCTTTTATTTGCCTCTCCAGCACAATTGCTCAGAAGCAAGAGCAGGAATAGTTAAAGTGCATACAATTGATTCCGATCTATCCATCACTTAAACTACAGTCTAGGACATCAGGAGGTAAGGAATGAGGAAAAAAGAAAGAAAAAGAAAGAAAGAAAGAAAAAGAAAGAAAGAAAGAAAAGGAAAAAAAAGAAAGAAAGAAAGAAGAAAGAAAGAAAAGGAATCCCCAAAACTTCGAATCAAGAAATGCTTATACATTCCAGATCAAGGAAAATCATCATACAATTTGGCTTGATTCTTTGACTTTTAGTATAGTTTCCCACTTTTCAGCAGAAAAAGGTTAATATTTGTTTGTGAACACCCGGTGATGAAGTAATCCTGGAAGTGATGGTATGCATTTTTAAAGTGCATTTGTGGAAGAGCGGCTTCTACCTACCACTATCTTTAGATTCTGGCATTATATCTTTTAAGTGGGCATCATGGAAATGGGGCTTTGTTCAATTAACTTTAATTGGGTTGGGGGAATTTAATCTTAGTTCATGTGTGCTCAAATATATAATTGAGAATAAACAAGAGATTAACTAGAAAAAATATTTAGTAACTCAAATCACTTTGATGAAAACTAATAAACATCTATTGTATGGGGGATTAATCCTATTCCTTTAGGAAATCACAGATGACAGAGACACAGATCCCACCCTCAAGCTGCTTATAATCTAGGAGAGGAGAATAAAAGTTTACACATATAACTATAATAAATACAAGGGGCTCTAAAGTGACTAGTAGAATTGATTCATCTATAATTTTGTATGTGAGGGCTCTAAGTTTAAAATTTCCAAACCTCTAGCCCCACATCCACGGCTGCTGGAATCAAAAGACTCAATACTAGAAGCTGAAAGGCCATTATACCTTTGAATTATAGGAACAGGAAGGAGACAGGAAGAACACTTCAGGCAAAGAGAGCATACAGGAGTCGAGATTACTAAAATGCTCTATATGAGCATTTAGAGGGTGCACCTGGTACTTAGGTTTGTAGCTTCTTCAATACTGAATTTTGTTAAATAAATATAACTTAAAAGGAGCAATAAAAAATAAAGGGAAAAGCTGAAAAAGAAAAAGGGACAAGCTATCTCTACAAAAGTAGTACTGTAAAAATTCTTAAGCATTTGTCCCTCGTATTTCTCAGGAACAAGTCTTCACAGTTGGAATTTGAATTTAACTTTCTGAATGTGGAAAGAAATTCCATATGTGTATATATTTTTTGCAGCCTGTGTGATTTAGCAAAAAAACAGGCAAATATATTGCTTTCATACTTATATTAGAAATGCCAGATGCATAACCACAATTTAGGTTTGATTTTTTTTTTCAACTCAAACAATAGTGTTCCTTTAAGCAAAATTGGCTTGACTTTGAGAATGAGTTCAAAAATTTAATGTTTTGAAATCTTGCAGAATAATTTGTTGGCAGCTCAAGATCTTGTTTTGCCAAGTTTTACTCCAAAATAATTTTCTTACTCAGAGTTGATACAGGGACTGGCAATTCTCACTTGAATATATGGCAGTTATACAATTGAGCCAACTAACACCCTGGAAGGAGGAGGATGTCTTAGACTCAAAGAAGACTAGTTATTTCAATAATGGGCACTCAGAGGCCCAAAGATGTAGGTGACTAGTCCAAACTTTTATTATCAATTAGTAGTGAAGGAAGGACTAGTAATATGTTCAAGTTGACAATCTTTCAAAATTACTGCCCTAAAAGAGAAAATTAGAGAGAACTCTGGGAGAATGGTGGCTTGAGGCATCCCAAATCCTTCCATTCAGGGCTCTGACTCCAGCTCAGCCACTTCTTGCAGGCCAATAGGCAGGGGTGAGCCAAGACCTGTTTTCATACTCCCTCCCCTTTGGGTCAACATTCTAGGGCTCGGTACAAAAGCCCAAACCAAGAATCAGAAAACAGCCCTTCCTAGAAAGAAAGTCCATTTCAGCTCTCTGAACTTCAGGGTTTCCCTGACCCTAAGGATGTGAAGAGAAGGTGAACAGTTGGGTTTTACTCATCTCTACCTCTGAGATTTGGAGACAATAAGAGCAGAGAAGCTCTGCCTTTGAGCACTGAGACAGGAGAAATGCACAGTCAGCTGTATGTACAAAGAGTCATCAGGTAGGATGGCTGTACCTTCCAGCACTTTCAGGAGCACTCCCATGTAAAGTGGCCGAATGAGCAAATACAGAAATGACATTTTGTTAAAAGGGCATATAAGCCAGAGAGTAGAATAAACAAAGAAAAAAAAATCGGAATAAACTGCTAAAGAAATAGAACTGCTTCTTTTAAAGTTAGATCTAAAAGGAGAAGAACATGTAAAGAGATCTGAATATAGCACTCAGTGTAATTCCTGGCACTAAAACTACATGCCTTTTTTAATTTGAAAATTGAATAAATGAAGTGAAAGAGAAAGTCAGCACTATAGATGCCCAAATTGGTGCCTTGGAAGATCAGGTGGAAGAATATGTTAAGTTATAGAGGGGAAAAAGAAAAACAAAAATGCTACAGAAATATGGGGGGAAATATGTACATTTTGGAAAACAGATTTATGAGAAAAAATGGATGAGACAAATGGAAAAGACAATGATTGAACACATGATTGAAGAAAGTTTCCCTGAGTTGAAGACCTGGGCCAGCAGATTTAAACAGCTCATCAAGTTCCAGATCAGACTTTTGAGATAGTACTTAAACCAAGATGTGTCCTTATCAAATTACTGGACTCCAGTGATGAAAACAAATAAATATTTAATGCATCCAGACAGACACAAGTAATATACAGAGACAAAGGAATCAGATTGGTCATGAATTCGTGCAATTCCAAAGCTACAAGATTGTGGAATAATATCTACAGATGCTTTAGAGTAAAGGACTGGATATGTGACAAGATATTATTCCTTAAAAGCCTGTAAGAATGTTATTTGCAGAGATTACATCAACCAGATATCCCATCTGAGGAAACAAGGACTCAAACCAGAGGATAATAAATCTGAACCTCATGATAGTTGGAATGGAAGAAGAGGTAAAGTTGATGAGAAAAGAATTTGGTAATAGGTTTATAATTAAATATAACTGAATAATGATAGACACTCTGGGAATTTGTACATTGAGGGATAAAAAAGAGTTTTTAAAATAAAAAAGGGATACTGCTAGAAAAATTCTAATAATCATGTGAAACTAAAAGTATTACATTATTTGAGAAGCAGTTTGGATGGGAGAAAGAAGGGTAAAACAAAAACATTCCAGAAGTCTCATATGGTGTCCAGATGGGGTTAGGGGAAGCTAGTGAGCAAGTGAAAATATTCTAAAGTTCTCACCTTATTGGGAGGAGAAAGAGAAGCAGAGGATTAAAGAGCCTTAATTAGGGAAACAGTTATGATCTTGTTTTCATATAATATTAAATAAATGTGGGTATAATTATGGGTATGAGGAAAAGGAAGTTGACCATTTATGAAAGATAAAATTATACTAGAAATCCTTAGGTAATAAAGAGGAAGAAGCAATTAATAAAGTGAATACAACTTAATTATTCAAATAAACATGAGAAAAATAAAACAATTTAAATAAATAATGAAGTACAGAGTATTGAATAAAATCAAGTATACCATTATGCAAACATAAAAGACTGAATTCTCCCAATAAAGATCAAAGAATATTAGACTGGAGTAAAAAGCAAATTCAAGCTATTTATTATGTAAATAAAAAATTATTTAATAAGAAACACAGTTAAAGTGAATAGCTAAGTATGGAAATAAAGAGATAGACATATGACTAGGCAAATATAAATAAAAACAAAGCAGGAAGGGCAATATCAGACTAAGATTAGCTTTAAAATTAAAATCCCTATATAGCAAAAAGATATTACATAATAATAAAAGGTATGATTTATGAAGCAGGAAAAACAATCATAACCCTGTAGATATCAAACAACACAAAAGTTAAAGAAATAAAGCAAAAACTAATGGTGACACAAGAGAACTCAGTAAAAAATTTAAAAAGATGGCATATTTTCACATATTTTTTAGAATCAGGCAGATCAAGTAGACAAAATATTAAGAAGGACATAGAGAAATTTAATAATAAATAATAATTTGATTAACTTCATTTAATTGGTGTGTTGAATCTCGTATTTAGGGAAAAGAGAATATTTTGTTACATTCAATAGAAAAATTTGTAAAAATGAAATACATATTTGGATACAAATAAGACTTCAATAAATTTTTTTTCTTTTCAAATTTTTATTTAAATTCTAGTTAGTTAACATATAGTGTAATATTGGTTTCAGGAGTAGAATTTACTGATTCATTAGTTATATTTAACACCCAGTGCTCAACGCAAGTGCCATCCTTAATACCCATCACCCATTTAGCCCATCCTCTGACCACCTCTCCTCCATCAACCCTCAGTTTGTTCTCTATTATTAAGAGTCTCTTGGGGCACCTGGGTGGCTCAGTTAGTTAAGTGACTGCCTTTGGCTCAGGTCATGATCCTGGAGTCCCAGGATCGAGTCCCGCATCAGGCTCCCTGCTCGGCAGGGAGTCTGCTTTGTCCTCTGACCCTATCCCCTCTCATGTGTTCTCTCTCTCTAATTCTCTCTCTCTCAAATAAATAAATAAAATCTTTAAAAAAAAAAAAGAGTCTCTTATGATTTGTTTCCCTCTTTTTTTTCCCCTTCTCATATGGGGAAGTCAGTCAGAGAAAGATAAATACCTTAAGAAATAAAATAGATTACCATATGAGAACTTTTGTGTCAACATGGATGGGACTGTAGGAGATTATGCTAAGTAAAATAAGTCAAGCAGAGAATTTCAATTATCATATGGTTTCACTTATTTGTGGAACGTAAGGAATAGCATGGAGGACATTAGGAGAAGGAAGGGAAAAATGAAGGGGGGGGAAATCGGAGGGGGAGTTGAACCATGAGAGACTATGGGGACCCCGGGAAACAAACTGAGGGTTTTAGAGGGGGGAGGTGTGGGGGGATGGATTGGCTCAGTGATGGGTATTAAGGAGGGCATGTATTGCATGGAGCACTGGGAGCTATATGAAAACAATGAATCCTGGAACACTACATCAAAAACTAATGATGTTGCAAATGGCAAGATCTCATTCCTTTTGATGGCTGCATAATATTCCATTGTATATATATACCACACCTTCTTTATCCATTCATCTGTCGATGGACATCTTGGCTCTTTCCAGAGTTTGGCGATTGTGGACATTGCTGCTATAAACATCGGGGTGCACGTACCCCTTCGGATCCCTACTTTTGTATCTTTGGGGTAAATACCCAGTAGTGCAATTGCTGGATCATATGGTAGCTCTATTTTCAACTGTTTGAGGAACCTCCATACAGTTTTCCAGAGTGGCTGCACCAGCTTGCATTCCCACCAACAGTGTAGGAGAGTTCCCCTTTCTCCGCATCCCCGCCAACATCTGTCGTTTCCTGACTTGTTAATTTTAGCCATTCTGACTGGTGTGAGGTGGTATCTCATTGAGGTTTGGATTTGGATTTCCCTGATGCCGAGCGATATTGAGCACTTTTTCATGTGTCTGTTGG